>NC_030814.1:18587500-18932500 GCF_001704415.2 Capra hircus | reverse complement strand
ACAATAGTATTAACACTCCAGAGGAAACATTTAAACTTTGCAGTAAAGTAAGGAGCATTATGGGATGAGATCACTGCTTGGGTAAGGACACTTGTCTAATACACTAGCAACATAGTTCTCATAGAAATAACTCTGATACATTAATACTATACTTTATTAAAATCATTCAGGATCCATAATTTAATAAATGAATAAATCATGGTATTTTCCTCTTTTGGAGGGAATATTTTTTTGTAATTGCATTGTGGAAGATACTGGAAGGATAGGAGGAGGATAGGGAATTAATGTTTAGGATGTTTTTCTTTCCCTTCTCATTTGAAAAAAGAAACTATAGAATAAAGTTTGTATCCTTGCACTGAAATTTGGGATGGCAGTATATTTTTTTAAAAGTGGATGGCTTGAAATTTTCAAAATGATTTCCCTAGGATTCTATTCCTATTGGAATATAACTCCAGAATTACGTTATTGATAATCATGTGTTCTTACCCAACTAGATATGTGCGTGTATATATATTATAGTACAAATATATTAAGGTGGATATAAGTGGGCACTTAGCTTCAATTTATAAAGAATGGAAAGTGGGTAACAACTCAAACATTCCTGAAAGAGTTGATATTATCTAGAATCCCTCAAATTTTTGTTATTTTAACAATCAGTTATCTAATATTCCTTCAAATTACATATCATAATCAAAGAGATTGACTAAGAGCAGGGTATTCTGTTCTGTTGTCACTAAGGAGACTATTATATTTACTTTTTCAAATTATGAAAAAGCCCTGAGAATTACATAATAGTATATATAGAAGATACAGTATTTTACTTCCTCTTTTTCTCTCCTTTTCTAACTTAATGAGAAGCATAGGAATTGTTGTTTCTAAGTTTTAGAAGAGTTGTCTATAAAAAATTGACAATACTGGAGAGTGAGGCCCTTCATGGTCTTTTTAACTGAGAAGAAACTGTAATTGAGTGTTAGATTTCTAGCAACATTTTTGACACTTAGACATAGGAATGTAGGAAGAATTAGAAATGGAACTCCATAAATAGCAATTTCCAATATCTAAGGTAAATTGTGCCTGGCTAACTTACCCTTGTGAACATATAGATGTCAAACTTATCCAAAAAATCGAATTGTAAAATTATATTAAAATAGTTAAAATTAAACTAAATATAATTGCAGAAGTTTGACAAAATTTTAGTTGTAACAAAGTTAATATTCCTGTGACTATACATATATACACATAATTTATATGCACATGCATGCACACGTTTTTTCTAGTTAGGTATAATTAAAGTTAAAATCTGGTACTTAAAATAGTACCATAACTGTACTTACTGAACAGTATAGATTGATTGAATTACAATCCAATCTTTAAAACAGATTTGGAAAGAAGTTAGACTTTAAAATAATTTCCTTTGGTCTTAAGTAAAAACATATAGATGTTCTCTTTATCTCCTGTTTTCCCTGCTGAAACTGTTCTTTTTCTTTTGAAGTGTTCTCCCGATCAAAACGGAATGAGTAGGAGTTCAAATGAAGTATTTGCATTTTATATGTTCTTTCACAATTCATTGTTTTAGCAATACACAAAAGTTACCAGTTTAGAAAAACGTTACATGCGGTTTTAAAAGTTTTGCGTGAATTTCATGTATTCTATATATTTTTCAAATATTCCTGATTGGATATTTAAAGCCATGCTTGAGTTTATGCATATTATATGTCCAAGCTTATAGATATGGATTATTCCTTCATGTTTTTCTTCTGAGTCAAAAGAGATACGTATGCTCTGAAAACTTCAAAGATTTATGTATGGGTGCAGGGAAACTTCTATGATATTAAAAGTACTTTGAGAGAAGGTAAATTTATTAAATCTTCCAAAGCACCAAGCCAAAGTACCCAAACAACTCTAGTCAGTAAAGCCACTGAATCATAATTAACTCAAATAATGTGAGCAAAATTGTTAAGCTGAAAAACTGATATTTAACACTGTAGTTGAAACCAATATACTAGGCTGAGAAACGTTTTCAGTCTCTTAGAAATATTCGACAATTTTACTGTTGCTTTCATTTTTTGAGTTTTATCATCTATATGCAAACAAAAATTGGAGGATAAAAAATAGCACAAGTAGAACATATTATAATGGTCTGTGGTCCTTTTATACCTGATCTTCCAACTAAATGGAAACCAGGCTTCTTCTGTTAACAATATGAAATAAGTTGGCCATGCCAGTGCACTTCTCAGTGAACAAAATGGATAATATTAAAAGAGCATCAGTTCGTATTAACCAGCAGTTTCAGCGGAGGCCACAAACTGAGTGGATAAAGAAATCAAATTACTTTCTCAGTCCTTGGAGCCATTATTAAAGTTTTTGAGGTTCACAGAAAGAAAGATTGTGCATCTTACTTCTCCTTTGCCTTTCTTGTGCAGATTATCATAAAATTTTATTCCCACAAGTTATCCTCAGCACTAAATTTTCTTAAGAATGATTTTTGGTAAGTTAGGATTATGTGATTAAGGTTTCACCAAGTCTCAACTGGAATTAATTTCTGGAAGACACTATCCTATATCCCCTGATTCAGCATTTCATTCTTTATAGTTTTATAATAATGTCAGCCTACAGGCAATCTTACCAACCAATTTTTTGCTCTATATTTAGATTATTATTATGATAATATGTGTGATACATCTGAGAAAGAGAAGCAAAATAGTCTGAAAAAGACAATATTAATATTTATAAAGCTAAGTTTTATGAAATCTCAGTTTCAGATAATTTTGCTTCAGAGGATTAAAGAACTCCCCCTTAGGCACAATTTGTTCATTCTTGCTCACTCATCTAACATCTTAAACATCACTTGATAAATGAGACTGCATTTTCAGAAATAGTTTCTCACTTAAGCATAAAAAAGGAACTGGATATTTTGCTGTTGAAAGAAATTGTACCATTGTCAGATTGCTCAGAAACAAATATTGTGGAGATTTCTTCTTAAATTGAATAGGAAGTATAATCAACTTTGCATAAACTTGCTAAGATACACATCTCATGCTGAGAAAAAGGAAAGTATATCTTTTTTTGAAGAAATTTTTTATTTATAAGCCTCACAGAGTGAGTAAGACAAGTAAATACATGAATGCTGAAAAGTTAAGCCCTTTTTTCCCTCAGCAAATGTGTGCTGTTTTTGAAGTTAGTGATGTGCCATTTGTAGAAATATGAGCTATGAATAGCAGTCGTCCAAAGTTAAACATGGCTTCCTGGTGGCTCAGACATTGAAGAGTCTGCCTGCAATGTGGGAGACCTGGGTTCAATCCCTGGGTGGGGAAGATTCCTTGGAGAAGGAAATGGCAACCCTCTCCAGTATTCTTGCCTGAAAAATCACATGGACAGAAGGGCCTGGTGGGCTACAGCCCATGGGGTCCCAAAGAGACATGACTGAAGTTCAGTTCAGTTCAGTAACTCAGTCGTGTCCAACTCTGCGACCCCATGAACCACAGCATGCCAGGCCTCCCTGTCCATCACCAACTCCTGGAGTTCACCCAAACCCATGTCCATCGAGTTGAGGATGCCATCCAACCATCTCATCCTCTGTTGTCCCCTTCTCCTCCTGCCCTCAATCTTTCCCAGCATCAGGGTCTTTTCCAGTGAGTCAGCTCTTCGCATCAGGTGGCCAAAGCATTGGAGTTTCAGCCTTGACATCATTCCTTAGCACAAAGTTAAATAGTGAAACAGAAAGGCTCTTGTTAAGCACATGCACACTTAGATGGAGGTACTATTTTGTTTGTGAAGCCAGTGTTTTCTGCTAAAATTTTTGAAAATTACGATGGGATGGGATTACATATGGGAAAGAGATTGCAATCACTGTATTTAAAATGATACATGATGTTTTGAAAGCAAATTAGAAAATCTATTTTTATTTCTTGTTTATAATTGAGTCAGGTCACAACCTCATTGAAAATTACATGATACATGTTACTTATGCCAGAAGACCTTCTTGATCTTGGGTTGACTTAGAGCTTTGACCTTGCCTCCAGAACACAAAGCATTCTTGTTAACCGATGGAGAGGTCACTGAGCTTACAGCATAGTCTTGGTGTTCATTTTAATAGATCAGTAATAAGGTGAAGGGGGAATACTCCTGAGAATGACTCTAATAGACTTATCGCCTTTTCGTTATTAAGACCTCTTAAGATGATTGTTTTCCAAATTATAATATGATCTTTTTTAGAACTTCTAGATTTAACGTTGATTTATGCTAGTCAGATTCCATATTTGCTGTTTCACATATTGCTAATTTTCATTGTTTGATACATTTGAGATCCCTTAGGTTTATTTAAAATTCTTTGCTGTATATTTTTCTCCTAAGATAACAGGAACGAAGTTATGGTTCTATTCCTCAGAATGACCATATTAAATATATTAATGCTGCTCATGTGTTAAAGTCATTTATGTGTGTGTAAGCACATCGAATTTTAAACACAAATTTGTATTTAGCATAGGTAAGTGCATAAAATGTGCTTCAATTACACATTCATATTACAAATATCCTTTAGGTACTGAGAGGGCTTCAGCAGATTAAAAAAAAAATCAACATTCTATTTTAGAATGAACCATGTCTGATTAAAATATCTAAATATGTGATTTTAAAAACAGCAGTCTATAGGTTAGTTTTCCTCAATGTCATTAAGGACCTGAATGTTTTAAAATATTTGCTAATTTTTACTAAGCATTACCTTGTAAGTGAGATTTTATGACCATTTCACTTCTAAGTATCTAATCCGAGCTAGTAAAGGCTATATAGACATTAGAATTCATGATGCACCCTTTTGTAAACACTAATTCATCTAGTCCCAGAGTTTTCGAGGTTAAAGAAAATGTTTACAACATGAGGAGAAACAATATATTAAGGAATTTGGAATATAAATCTTTTTCATATTCAGTTAGCTAGCTTTTCATTAATTATAGTCATGATTTTATTTACATAAAATCACAGTGATCAACGTTGCATGATTTTTTTTTAAGGGAGAGTTTTTTTTTTTAATGAGTTAATTCTCTGTTTACTCAGAAATTTTACCTTAAACATTTTCTAATAATTTACCAAACTAAAAAAAAAAAGAAATCATCTCATTATTTTTTCTTCCTTTAATATTAACTTTATTGATACATAGTTAACATAAAATTGCACATATCTTATGTGTATATTTTGACAAGTGTACACATCAGTATAAACACCATCACTATCAAGATGTTGAACAATTCTCTCACCCCAAAGAGTACCTTTGCTACTATTTGAAGTCTTATTTCCCCAAACTCTGGCTCAGGCAACCACTGGTCTAATTTCTATCATAGAATAAGCGTAAGTACTCTAACATAAGGTAAGTTATGTTAAAAGTTATGCTTGTTCTATAATTTAATGTAATTGAAGTTGAGCAATGTGTTTGGCCCAGCCTTTTTAGCTCATAATGCTGTTTGGAGATATATTTAAAATTTTCCATGTAAGCGTTTTTTTTTTTTTAATTTCTGAGTATAATGTAATACTTATACCAACATTGATCCATTCATCTGTTGACAGAAATTGTTTGTTCTCACTTTTCATCTATTATGAATATTATTATTATGATCATTCATTTATGAGGTTTTATGTAGATAAATGTTTGCATTAACTATCCTAGGTGCCTAGGATTAGAGCCGCTGGTCCTTTTCAATTTCTCTCAGCAGTGTTTTATAATTATCAGTGTTCAGATCCTGGGATAAAACTCAGTTGGGAATGATATATGTATTTTAAATTTTTTTTCCTTGATTCAATTTGCTAAGCTTTCGATGAATTACTGCATCTATATTTATAAGTGGATTGTTCTGTAATTTTATTTTAATAGTAACCAATTACTATCTAATATAACATAAGTTATATTTAATAGTAATCCAACATAAATTTTATTTTAATTTATTTAATAGTAACCAATTACTAGTTAACATAAACATAAGTTATGTTTAATAGTAATCAAATATAAATATGTTTGATTTGTTTTCATCAGTTATGTCATTTTCTGATTTGTGTATCAGTTTTGGAGACCAGCATTATGGTCTCCAAAACTGACTTGAAGTATTTTGTCCTCCTCTGTTTTCCAAAAGCATTTGTGTAAGCTTGTACTAATCTCTTCAGTATTTGATAGCATTCACCAAAGAAATCATGTGATCCCAGGGTTTCATTACAGAAATCTTTTAAAATTATAAAGGTAATTTCTTTAATATGGATAGGGCATTTACATTTTCTGTTTATCCTTTTGCCATTTTTTAGTAACTCGTGACTTTCTAGGGATTCTGTTTAAATTATTGAGTTTGTTATTGTCAATCATTAATAATTTTTTTCCTATATCATTTTCATATACATGGATTCCATAGGATGGCACTTTTTCATTCTTGGTATTGGAGATGATTGCTTTTATTTGCTTCTTGTTCAGTTTTATTAAAGATTTATCAATTTTCTTGTTAGTTTTTAAAAAGTAACTTTTGGTTTCCTTAATTATTTTTCTCTCTATTCCACTGACTAGGTCATTGCTTTCTGTTCTTATCTTCATTACGTCCTTCTATTTACTTTGGGACTTTCCTCTCCTTTACCATGACATCTTAAAACAGAAGCTTGCAATGTTGATTTCATATATTTATTTCTTTCTTAGGTAATCATATTAAAGCTAAAACTTTTATCCTGAAAACATTGTTTTAGTTTTGTCCTATAAATTTTCGTATGTCACACTTGCATAAACATTTCAAAATACTTTCTGAATTTACTGTGATTTCCTCTTTTGCCAGAGGTATCTTGATAGAAGGTGCTTAATTTAAAAAAGAAAGGGATATTTGGAGTTGTTCTTGCTGTAGTTTATTTTTCATAACATTCCATTGTGTTCATGAGCTCTATAAATCCAGTCTTTACAATGTATTGATTTTTTTGGTGCCTCAGCCAAAGTTCAATACTGGTGAATGTTTTATATACAGTAACACATAATATATATTCTGCTGTTATTGAATGAAGTGTTTATAAATTGTTTTATATATTCTTTAAATTCACGTCTTCTATATACTTATAAATTTTTTGGCTACTTATATCATTTAAAAGAGAGGAAAACTTGAACTCCAGAATAATAATAGAATTGTCTATTTCTTATTTTAGTTCAATAGTATTTGATGTATTTGTTATGTATGCAAATGTTATATATATATTTGCATGTATGTATATTTACTATATATGCATATAAATATTTCATAAATGTACAGATCTATATCCCTGCAGATTTAGACATATAATATCATTATATGTACATAAAAAGTTAGATTTTCTGAGTATTCTTAATTAGCATCCCCATTGTTATCGTATTTCCTTCTATCTACTTAGTAATATTCTTTATTCTGAAGCTAACTTTGCTTTTAATATAGATACTCCATCCATCATGTAATTTGTGTTTTGTATGCTGTATCTTTCCCTGTAATTTTAACTTTTCTGTATATTTAAAGGTTCAATTCTTTAAGAGAGGGTATTTGGGTTTGCCTTATATCCATTGGAATACTTTACCTTTTATTAAAGTAATTAGCTCATTTGCATTTATTATAGTTACTAAAATCCTCAGACTTAAGTCTATCATTTTTCTGTTTTCCATTCATCCCCTGTATTCTTATTCTTCCCCGCCTTTTTTCTTTATTCCTTTGTATTGATTTTAACACATCTTTTTGTAACCTATATTGGCTAATTTTGTTGTTCAGTTGCTCAGTTGTGTCGGACTCTTTGTGACCCCGTGGACTGCAGCATGCCAGGCTTCCCTGTCCTTCACCATCTTCTGGATCTTGCTCAAACTCATGTCCATTCAGTCAGTGAAGACATTCAACCATCTCATATTCTGTCATCCCCTTCTCCTTGTACCTTCAATCATTCCCAGAATCAGGGTCTTTTCCAATAGTCAACTCTTCTCATCAGATGGCCAGAGAATAGGAGCTTTAGCATCAGTCCTTCCAATGAATATTCAGGGTTGATTTCTTTTAGGATGGACTGGTTGGATCTCCTTGCAGTCCAAGGGAATCTCAAGAATCTTCTCTAACACCACAGTTCAAAAGCATCAATTCTTCAGCACTCAGTCTTCTTGACAGTCCAACTCTCACATCCATACATGACTACTGGAAAAATCATAGCTTTGATTAGACAGACCTTTGTTGGCAAAGTGATGTCTCTGCTTTTTAATACGCTGACTAGGTTTGTCACAGCTTTTCTTCCAAGGAGTAAGCTTTTAATTTCATGGCTGCAGTCACTATCTATAGTGATTTTGGAGCCCAAGAAAAAATGTCTCTCACTGTTTCCATTGTTTCCCATCTTTTTGCCATGAAGTGATAGGACCAGATACCATGATCTTACTTACTTGAATGCTGAGTTTTAAGCCAGCTTTTCCACTCTCCTCTTTTAGCTTCATCAAGAGGCTCTTTAGTTCCTCTTTGCTTTCTGCCATAAGGGTGGTGTCATCTGCATATCTGAGGTTATTGATATTTCTCCTGGCAGTCTTCATTCCAGCCTGAGCTTCATCCAGCCCAGCATTTCTCAAGATGTACTCTGCATATAAGTTAAATAAGGAGAGTGACAGTATCCAGCCTTGCTGTACTCCTTTCCCAACTTGAACCATTCCATTGTTCCAAGTCCAGTTCTAACTATTGCTTCTTGACCTGCACTGAGATTTCTCAGAAGGCTGGTAAAGCGGTTTACTATTCCCATCTCTTTAAGAATTTTCCACAGCTGCTTGTGATCTCAGTAGCAAATGGATTTAGCATAAAGTAAAAGTAGACGTTTTTCTGGAATTCTCTTGCTTTTTCTATGATCCAGTGGAAGTTGACAATTTGACCTTTGGTTCCTCTGCCTTTTCTAAATCCATCTTGAACATCTGGAAGTTCTCGACTCACACACTGTTGAAATCTAGCCTAGACAATTTGGAGCGCTACTATGCTAGCGTGTGAAATGTTGCTGAATGAAAAGATGCCAGGATTGTTGGCCGCCGGAGGAGAATAATTCAACCCGGGCCAGATATGAGGCTTGATTGCTCAGAGCTTTTGTGTAATAAAGTTTTATTAAAGTATAAAGGAGATAGAGAAAGCTTCTGACATAGGAATCAGAAGGGGACAGAAAGAGTACGCCCCTGCTAGTCTTCAGCTGGATGTTACATGGTCACTAGCAGTGTGTTAATGAAAGAAAGGAATGTCTTAAAACTCAGAACGGCACCAGGTCCCTCGTCCATAAGATGTATTTTGGGATAATCTTGGCACCAGAGGATTCATCCCAGGCCATAAAATGATTGACGTGAATCTTGTAGAAGGGCAGATTACCATACAAATAGTGTCGTTTACATAGATTAGGGGAACAATGTCTGAGTATAACATACGGTTTTGTCAAGTAGGTTCTGAGTCCCAGAGTTTGGGGTAAATGCAAACATAAGCATTAATATAGTTTAAGACAAACATTTCCATAAGAAAAATGCATTGGTTAACTTAAGGTTTCAGAATAGTTAACTTCAGGTGAAACCAGGTGTCGTTATGGCAACACAGTATTTTAAGAGAAACCTCCTTTTAAATTTGTATAGAGAAGGGAAAAAAAAATCGCATTTGTTTCTTCCTGCCACTTAAGAGAGATAAAAATGTCTGAAACTTGCAGCCTATTTCCTCCATTTGGAGACCCCTGGCCTTCCTCCCTGTTACCCTCTCACCTGTGAGATGGGTGCAATTGTGTGGTAGTTTGAACATTGTTTGGCGTTGCTCTTCTTTGGGATTGAAAGGAACACCGACCTTTTCCATTCCTGTGGTCATTGCTGAGTTTTCCAAATTTGCTTACATATTGAGTGCAGCACTTTCGCAGCATCATCTTTTAGGATTTGAAATAGTTCAACTGGAATTCCATCACCTCCACTAGCTTTGTTCATAGTGATGCTTCCTAAGGCCCATTTGACTTTACACTCCAAGATATCTTGCTTTAGGTAAGTGATCACAGCATTACAATTATCTTGGTCATTAAGATCTTTTGTGTATAATTCTGTATATTTTTGCCACCTCTTCTTAATATCTTCTGCTTCTGTTAGGTCCATACCATTTCTGTCCTTTATTGTACTCATCTTTGTATGAAATACTTGGTGTCTCTAATTTTGCATGAGATACTTGATATCTCTAATTTTCTTGAAGAGATCTCTAGTTTCTTCCCTTCTATTGTTTTCCTCTATTTCTTTGCATTGTTCACCTAGGAAGACTTTCTTATCTCTCCTTGTTATTCTTTGGAAATCTGCATTCAGATGGGTATATCTTTTTCCTTGCCTTTCACTTCTCTTCTTATTTCAGCTACTTATAAGGCCGCATCATAAAACCATTTTTCTTTTTTAAATTTCTTTTTCTTGAGGATGGTTTTGATCACTACCTCCTGTACAATGTTGCAAACCTCTGTCCATAGCTGTTCAAGCACTCTGTCTGTCAGATCTAATCTCTTGAGTCTAATTTTCACTTCCACTGTACAATCATAGGGATTTGATGTAGGTCATACCTGAATGGCCTAGTGGTTTTCACAACTTTCTTCAATTTCAGTCTGAATTTTGGAATGAGTTCATGACTTGAGCCACAGTCAGCTTCCAGTCTTGTTTTTGCTGACTGTATAGAGCTTCTCCATCTTTGGCTGCAGAAAAGATAATCAAACTGATTTCAGTATTGACCATCTGTTGAAGTCTATGTGTAGAGTTTCTGGTGTTACTGCAAGAGGGTGTTGGCTATGACCAGTGTGTTCTCTTAACAAAACTGTTAGCCTTTCCTCTGCTTCATTTTGTGCTCCAAGGTCAAAGTGAAAGAAAAGTGAAAGTGAAGTCACTCAGTCATGTCCAACTCTTTGCGACCCCGTGGACTGTAGCCCTCCAGGATCCTCTGTCCATGGGATTCTCTAGGCAAAAATACTGGAGTGGGTTGCCATTTCCTTCTCCAGGGGATCTTCCCGACCCAGGGATTAAACCCAGGTCTCCTGCATTGCAGGCAAACGCTTTAACCTCTGAGCCATCCAAGTATCTCTTGACTTCCTACTTTTGCATTCCAGTCCCCTTGAAGAAAAGGACATCTCTTGGTGTTAGTTCTAGAAGGTCTTGTAAGTCTTCCTAGAACCATTAGACCTCAGATTCTTCAGCACTACTGGTTGGGGCATGAACTTGGATTACTGTGATATTGAATGGTTTGCCTTGGAAATGAACAGAGATCATTTTGTCACTTTTCAGACTGCACCCAAGTACTCCATTTCGACTCTCTTTTTTGACTATGAGGGATACTCCATTTCTTCTAAGGTTTTCTTGCCCGCAGTAGTAGATATAATGGTCATCTGAATTAAATTTGCCCATTCTGATCCATTTTAGTTCAGTGATTACTAAAATGTTGATACTCACTCTTGCCATCTCCTGTTTGACCATTTTCAATCTACCTTGACTCATGGGCCTAACATTCCAGATTCCTATGCAATAAGTATTGACTTATATAGGTATTTTAAATATAATTTAGTGATAATCGTAAGGTTTGAATATGCATCATTAACTTTTCCTTGTCTGCATTCAGATGATTTGATCTAGCATTCTATTTAATATAGAAACCTTCCAAAACTACATTTCCTATCCCTCTTTCATCATTTTACTGATTGTCTTGCTTTTTACTTCTACTTACGTTATAAACTTTAAAATACGTAGCTTTTGATTTTGATTTAAATATCCAATTATAATTTCTTTTTAAAGATATTATATAAGCATATAAGCATAAATGTAAGCATAGACATATTCATACACATGAGAGAGATTTTAAAGAATTAGCTCTCCTGATTATGAAGACCTGATAAATATAAAATCCTTGGGTTAGGTTCCTATGCTCATACATCAGGAAAAGTTACAAGTCGAGTCTGAAAGCAGTCTGCTGGTCATAGTTCATAAATTGGTGGCTATTCAGTGGTGATTATATATTATGCAGGACCATGTCAATCAGGCCTGGGTTTTTCCTTCCTGTATCAGTTGATCATTGGGAACTCCCTTTGAGACCTTAGTACAGCAGGAGTGGGGATAATGGAGATTGGGGCCTCTTCTTTGTGTAACTTATTTGCACCTTCAGGAATTGTTTGGGGCCTAATTTTTATATACCACTTCCGTTTAATGATGGAGTCCTCCTGTGTATGTTCAAGTCATGACTCGGTGGGTTAAATAATGTCTAGTTCATTACGCACAGTTCAGATCATATGGTACTTGGTGGTCTGTTATTAAAGCATTCCACAACTACCAAGGTCCAATGGTAGGGCAAAAGCTGTTTCTCAAAAGGAGAGAAGTAATTTTCAGAGGATGGCTGGGATTCTATGGCCTTGCAATGTGGCTTCACCCAGCGGTCCTGCCAAAGGCACCACCAGCATCCCTATTACACTGACACTCCAAGCACCCCTGGACCTACTGTATCACATGGGGCAGGTGGCAGAGCAGGTTGCGTGGTAGCCTGGACTTGCTAGAGAACTTTCTCTTATTTAGGTCTCAGTCAAAACTAGCAGTTTTTGTTTGTTGTTAGGCGTTCAGTTTATTTTATAAAACTCTAAAAATCAGATGTTCTATCACATGGTATAAAAAGATAAATTGTGTTACAAGTCTTGAAAAGAACAACAGGAGGCCCTTATCCCCATCCCTTAGTCCAGTTCTGTTCTCAAGAGGCAACTACTTCCATCGCTTTCAGCTTTTTTCTTACTACGGTATACATTTCTGTTGTTACCAAACCGAACTCACCTGACATACAACAAAGTCAATCTATCAACACCAGGTTATGATGAAGGAAAGAGTAGTGTTTTTTGTAGGGTGCCAAGCAAGGGAGTGGGAGACAGCCTCAGATCCACTTGGTCTTTGAGTTAAGGGTTTCTAAAATCGAATAGGTGAACTGGGATTAATGATCCATTGTGACATAGCTCAATCTAGTTTCAGCAGCCAGGATTCCTATGCTTACAAGTTTCTGGTCTTGTGATCCATACCTGGAGGCTGTGTTAGGTCATCTCGCCCTCAGAAACAACTTGAATCTGTACATTAACCATGTTATCGACAACAGCAATTGCAGTCATCTGACTCTGGTTGGTTATTGTTTAGGCAGCACAAGATTGCGATCATATGAGACCACAAAGGGAATAAGGTTTTGGGTAGAGGGGTTAATCATAATCAACTCAGCAGGGGAACCTGGTTTTAGGGAGACAGCTTCATTTCCATACTTATTAAAAATTTACATCTATATCTGTTCATTTTTTTACATTTGTGCATATGTTAAGGTGTGACTATGGAAAACAGGATTTATTTTTCTTGTGTCCTCCTGTCAAAACTATATCCCTATTCTCTTATTAGTTATAACTTTAAAATCAGCATTCGTGCAAACATTCCTTTGCTTATTGTGCATTGCTGAGACACAGTGTACTGTGACTATTAAAACTGTACAATTTTACTTTTCATTGAGTTAGTAATTCCTTTGTTTTTTGTTTGTTTGTTTAATGTATATGCTGCTGCTTAGTCGCTCAGTCATGTGTGACTGTTTGCAACTCTGTGGACTGTGGGCCGCCAACTCCTCTGTCCATGGGGATTCTTTTCAAGCAAGAATACTGGAGTGGGTTGCTATGCCCGCCTCCAGGGGATCTTCCTGACCCAGGATTAGAAACGGGGTCTCCTGCAACTGCAGAACCCTACCAGCATAAGCTACTCCCTAAATTTTCCCTAGACTCTCTACCACAGCTAAAACCCCTTGTTACAGGCACACATGACAGGTGTTTTGCAGCCTGACCTCTCTCTTCCTCTGTCATCTCTCCATCTTTCATATCCCGCATCTACTTCTCTCAGTTGAGACCTTCATGCTGATATGGACGTGCTGCTCAATAAGCCAGTTGTGCAGCTCCCATCCTGGGCGTCTTCCTTCACAACTGTATGGGGGAATTCTCTTCATCTCCTTCTTATGTTGATACCTGGCTTCCTGGACTCCATTTCTCATTCACCCTTGGTTTACGTCTTTGTTTTACTGCAGTCAACTTCAAAGAGCTTGCTAAGAAGGTGTGATGTTGTGATTATAATAAGTTCATATTTGATGTTTTTTAGATCAGACTTTTGTTCTTCAAGCTTTTTAATTTAATTGAAGTATAATTGATTTACAATGTCATGTTAATTTCTGCTGTACAGCAAAGTGACTTATTATACACACATATTCTTTTCCATTATGATTTATCCTAATATATTGAATTGAGTTCCCTGTGCTATACAGTAGAACCTTGGTGTTCATCTATTCTCTGTGTAACAGTTGGCCTCTACTAACCCTAAACTCTCAGTCCCTCCCCGACCCGCATCCCCCATGGCAGCCACAATCTGTTCTCTATTTCTATGAATCTCTTTCTAATTCATAGATAGGTTCATTTGTATCATTTTTATTTTAGATTCCACATATAAGCAATACCCTATGGTATCTGTTTTTTTTTTTTTTTTTTCTGTCTAACTTCACTCGTATGATAATCTCTGGGTCCATCCATGTCACTGCAAATGGCATTATTTCATTCTTTGTTTTCTTTACAACCAAATGGTATTCTGTTGCATGTATGTATCACATCTTTTTTTATCCAATCATATGTCAATGAACATTTAGGTTGCTTCCATGTTATGGCTATTGTAAATAATGCTGCAGTGAGCATTGGTATACATGCATCTTTTCAAATTATGGTTTTCTCTGGATATATACAGAGGAGTGGGATTGCAGGATCATATGGTAGCTCTATTTTTAGTTTTTTAAGGCACTTCCATACTGTTCTCTATGGTGGCTGTACCAATTTACATTCCCACCAACAGTGTAGGAGGATTCCCTTTTATTCACACCAAAAACTAGCAGTTTTTCAGGTCACTTGTTAAAGGGCCAGAGTAGCACACCCAAATAAAGAATATTTTGCCTTCAAAATTCAGAAAGGCCCAGAACAAGATATAATTTAATTTGGTTTCAAAATTTATCTCATCATTCAGGCCATTTCCAAGTTATTTCCAACAGGTCAGCTCCACTTGGAAATGAAAGTAGAAAATCCTGCCAAGGTGTGTCTGATTCTGTAGGAGAAATCATCATGCAAGATTTATAGAACTTCTGAATAAGTCTCTTAGATTGCAGCCTAAAGAAAATACCTGTTACTTTAGTATAGTAATAGCAGAATGTCTTTTAATAGAATATGCTCATTTGTTATCTAAACAGTTTACTTTTGTGAGTAGTTCTATGTTGATATGAACTGACCTTTCAGTATTTTAAGACATGAACTAAGCCAAGTCACCTAATTTTCTATAATTTGGAAACCATTAAGAATTAGAATAAATGATTCCATATGTATAGGAAAGGCAGGAAAAATGAATAGTATATTACATTTTCACTGATCTGAAATTTTCTGTATATAAGAACTGAATGCCATAATAGGGCCCCATCTTTCACAGATTCTGAAAAACTGCTGAATGTATTTTTTGAATTAAAATCCAGGTTCACAGGCATAATATATGTGAGGTAGCGAGGCAGAGTATTTTAAACAGGAATATTTCTAAAACTTCTAAGCATAGTGTTCTATAAAATTTTAAAGAAAATGAAGTTTTGAAGTTACCATAGATGAGTTCAATAATTCATAATGTGTAATAATTCTTTTCTCCATGAATGAGCTGGCATAGGGACAACCACAATCTGAGGAGAGCACTGCAGAATCCTGCAGATAATTTAATGTTACCATTACTTAAAAAATTTACTAGATACAGTCAAACATTCTTTGAGAAGGGTAGTCTTTGTCATTAATTCTTTCATAATTAAAATGTAGAAATAGTAAATTAAACAAAGCTACAGTTTAAAGAAGTATACAGAAGGAAAAAAAAAGTGCCATCAGGCAGATGGAAGAGTCAGAAGCTTTTGTGGTTATTCAGTCATTAAGTCATGTCTGACTCTTTGTGACTCCATGGACTGCAGCATGCCAGGTTTCCCTGTTTTCCACTATCTCCAGGAGTTTGCTCAAATTCATGTCCATTGAGTCAGTGATACCATCTGACCATCTCCCTCTCTGTCACCCCCTTTCTTCTTTTGCCTTCAAATCTTTCAAAGCATCAGTGTCTTTTCCAATGAATTGGCTCTTTGCATCAGGTAACCATGGTATCAGAGCTTCAGCATCAGTCCTTCCAATGAGTATTTAGGATTGATTTCCTGTAGGGGCTGCTTTTCCCTTGTGACACTCCAATCCAGCAACAGTTCATGAACAAACTTCTTTTGTGAGAAATCAGAAACTCATTGAAAAGGTCTTGCATGTTGCGAGAATGTGAAATCAGACTCACCAGAGCCTGCAGGGAGACTCCAGACTCCATTTCTCTAGAGACCCTACCTTTGAGTAGCGCCACATGATCAGGAGAAGGAAACGGCAACCTTCCTGGAGAGGAAATGGCAACCCACTTCAGTATTCTCGTCTGGAGAATCCCCATGGATGGAGGAGCCTGGTGGGCTACAGTCCACTGGGTCACAAAGAATTGGACACGACTAAGTGACTAACACACACACAAACACACACATGAACACGTGATCAGGAAGAAACCGCCTAGTGCCCAGGTTCACCAGGTGGAAAAGTTGGTCTGTACATCCCACACCACTGCTTTTTGACAAGTCTCCACAGAAGACTGGCTTCTGCTTGCCAATCTGGGAACTCTTGCTGGACCAGCATACTCTGGCTGCCTAAAGGAAAACAGACATGATTGCTTGGATTGGTAGAAGGCCATACACAAAAATCAACTCAAAATCTAGTAATGGTTTAAAGTTAATACCCCAAATTGTGAACCTTCTAGAAGAGAGCATAAGGGGAAAGTCTTCATGACACTGATCTTGGCAAGAATTTTATGGATATGGCACTAAAAACACAGTCAACAAAAACAAAAAAAAAGTTATATCAAAATAAAAAGCTCCACAGCAGAGGAAACAATCAACACAGTAAAAGGCAACCCACGGAATGGGAGGATATATTTGCAAACTGTATATCTAATCAGGATTGAATCTCCAAAATGTAAAGCCTATAACTCTTAAACATGACATAGCGAAAAAACTGATAACCTGGTTTTAAAATGGCTTTGACACCTAAATATATGTTTTTACAAATGGCCAAAAGATATATAAAAAAATCCTTAGTCACCAAACATCAAAAAATGCAAATTAAAATGAAAGAGAGATTTCACCTCACATCGATCAGCATGGCTATTGTAAAAATAATAATAAAAGACATGTGTTGGCAAAGAGAGAAAAAATTAGAACTCTTGTATATCACTAGTAGGAATGTAAAATGGTACAGTTGCTATGTAAAACAGGATGGAAGCTCTGCAAAAATTAAAAATAAAACTACCATATGATCCAGAAATCTCACTTCTGGACATTTGTGTAAAATAATTAAAGTTAGGATTTTAAAAATATATTAGCACTCACGTGTTCATTTTAGTTTTAAAAGTGGCAACCTAATTGATGGATGAATACATAAAGAAAAAGTATATACAATGCTACAGTCATTTCTTGGTGTCCACAGGAGGTTGATTCCCTCCAATAAGCACATCCTCCCTTATACTTTGAATCATCTCTGGACTGCTTACAGTGTAGAACAATGTGAGTATTATGAAAATAGTTGTAAATACGATGTAAATGGTAGGTAAAGAGTTCTCTGGGTGTGGCAAATTCAAGTTTTGCATTTTGGAACACTCTGAAAGTTCTTCTTTTTTTTAAATATTTTTGATCCATAGTTGGTTGAATCCATGAATGTAGAACCCGCAGATAAGGAGGACCGACTGCATACTATTCAGCTTTAGAGGTGAAGGAAATTCTTCAATATGTAACAATATGAAAGAACCTCAAGGACATTATGCTACATTAAAAAAATCTAATCACAGAGGCAAATACTCCATGATTCCATTTTTCCATTTTTTTTTTAAAGTGTTTTTCTAAGATATGTGTTCACACAATCTAAACTGATTTTTAAAAGAATATAATGACCCCTTGCAAACTAATAATTTCCTAAATTTCAGTTGTTTTTAATAACTGTCATCAACCTTATTTTTTTTTCTTATTTTGATTTAAGGAAAAAGCTATTTCCATATAGAGCCTCAAAGAACAGAAATGTCTGTATCCATGATTTGACAGAAATATCTGTATCCATGATTTCTAAGCTTGCTGCTTATATATCTCAAAAGACTTTTTATGTAGCTATTTGTCCCCACTAGAAGAATGGCCTTTTCATGCCCATAAAGGATTTAGACTACTCTGACTGTGAGACAGGAATTTGGGTTCTACTAGGGAATCTATCGGAGAAGGCAATGACAACCCACTCCAGTACTCTTGCCTGGAAAATCCCATGGACAGAGGAGCCTGGTAGGCTGCAGTCCATGGGGTCGCTAAGAGTCGGACACGACTGAGCGACTTCACTTTCACTTTTCACTTTTCACTTTCATGCATTGGAGAAGGAAATGGCAACCCACTGTATAATTTGTACAGTATTCTTGCCTGGAGAATCCCAGGGACGGGGGAGCCTGGTGGGCTGCCGTCTATGGGGTTGCACAGGGTCAGACACGACTGAAGCGACTCAGCAGCAGCAGCAGCAGCAGCAGTAGCAGCAGCAGCAGCAGCAGTTGTTTTCAAACTGCTTCTCAGAACATTGCAGCCCTTTTACTGGGAGTTTTAAAAAATAGATCTGAACAAAAGTTTCATAAAAGACAATGTTATTACCAAGTTCATTTTGTAGTTAGAAGCAAAGGACAGTATATTAGAGTCAAGAATTAATACTGGACTTAAAATCTAACAAGGAGATGACTCTAGTTACTTATGTTACTCTTATGATTACTTTTGGTCTATCCCCTATTTCTGATCCTGGAAAATTAATCTACAAGCTTCACTTACATTCTATGCTTTAATTACTTACTTTCCCAACCATTTAAAAATAGAAATTACATTTATCTTCTAAAAAGCTTAAAGCATAAAAATAACAAATATCCAAGCATTAATTATGAATTTTTAAAGCAGATGAAATAATTATTAAAATGTAAAAAGCAACATTTAAAAGAAAACATAATAAAATCATCAAAATATCTTTTGCAATTAGAACAATAGAGAAGAATCCAAAAAACAGAGAATAATAAAAAGTTAGCGTTCAGTTCAGTTGCTCAGTCATGTCTGACTCTTTGCAACCCCATGTAGCACAGAATGCCAGGCCTCCCTGCCCATCACCAGCTCCTGGAGTTTACCCAAAATCATGTCCGTTGAGTCAGTGATGCCATCCAACCATCTTATCCTCTGTCATCCTCTTCTCCTGCCTTCAGTTTTGCCCAGCATCAGTGTCTTTTCTAATCAGTCAGTTCTTCATATAAGATAGCCAAAGGATTGGAGCTTCAGCTTCAATATCAATCCTTCCCATTAATATTCATGACTGATTTTCTTCAGGATTGACTGGTTGGATCTCCTTGCAGTCCAAGGGATTCTCAGGAGTCTTCTCCAATACCACAGTTCAAAAATATCAGTTCTTCGATGCTCAGCTTTCTTTATAGTCCAACTCTCACATCCATACATGACTACTGGAAAAACCATTGCTTTGACCGGATAGACCTTAGTTGGCAGTGTAATATCTTTGTTTTTTAACATGTTATGTAGGTTGGTCATAAGTTTTCTTCCAAGGAACAAGCATCTTTTAATTTCATGGCTGCAGTCACCATCTGCAGTGATTTTGGAGCCCAAGAAAATAAAGTTTTTCACTGTTTCCATTGTTTCCCCATCTATTTGCCATGAAGAGATGGGACTGGGTGCATGATCTTAGTTTTCTGAATGTTGAATTTTAAGCCAAGTTTTTCACTCTCCTCTTTCAATTTCAACTCTTTAGTTGTTCTTTGCTTTCTGCCATAAGGTTAGTCTCATCTGTGTATCTGAGGTTATTGCTATTTCTCCCAGGAAACTTGATTGCAGCTTGTACTTCATCCAGCCTGAATTTTGTTTGATGTACTCTGAATATAAGTTAAATAAGCAGGATGACAATATACAGTCCTGATGTACTCCTTTCCTGATTTGTAACCAGTCTGTTGTTTCATGTCCAGTTCTAACTGTTGCTTCTTGACCTGCTTACAGATTTCTCAGGAGGCAGGTAAGGTGTTCTGATATTCTCATCTCTTCAACAATTTTCCACAGTTTGTTGTGATCTACACAGTCTAAGGCTTTGGCATAGTAAATAAAGCAGAAGTAGATGTTTTTCTGGAACTCTCTTGCTTTCTCGATGATCCAATGGATATTGACAATTTGATCTCTGATTCCTCTGCCTTTTCTAAATTGAGTTTGAACAATGGAAATTCACTGTTCATGTACTGTTGAAGCCTGGGTGTTAGAATAACAGTGTGTTAGAATTAAAGAAATTAATGCTTTAAAGGACTTATAATACTGTATCTGGGGCAGGCAATGGCAAGCCACTCCAGTACTCTTGGCTAGAAAATCCTATGGACAGAGGAGCCTGGTAGGCTGCAGTCCATGGGTCGCAAAGAGTTGGACATGACTTGAGCGACTTCACTTTCACTTTTCACTTTCATGCATTGGAGAAGGAAATGGCAACCCACTCCATTGTTCTTGCCTAGAGAATCCCAGGGATGCAGGGAGCCTGGTGGGCTGCTGTCTATGAAGTCACACAGAGTCTGACACGACTGAAGCAGCTTAGGAGCAACAGCAGCAGCAATACTGTATAGTCACTGAGATAGTTATGTAAACAGTAGCAGTAGACCACAACCTAAATAAATCGTGGCATAGTAAATGAAAATCACACCCTGATACTATTTTGCTAAACAGATGCTAGGAAATCAAATACAGTACACTTTTAAAAGAACAAGGAGCTTACATCTGACAAATTGATGTGTTAATGCCAAAGTATACTTGCGCATATTCAGATGATAGAACACATCTAAACTTGTAGGAAAAATATAGTAACCTAGTAAACAATTAAGAAAAACACTAAGAATTCTGAAATTAACAGGGCTAAGCAACCTGAAATGATGGGAAGGGATCTGAGGTAGTAAGTTCAAGCGGAGGCTACAGATATCCTATAGCATTTTCCAATCACAGGAAATAGAGTCTCGCCTTTAATAGTCAAAAGGAATAAGTGCCAACACTGAGGGGGTCCAGCAAGATGAGTAGGAACACTGAAAAGGCTCTGACTTAGAAAATAAGTAGATTAAATTTCAGCTAGCAAAAGGAGACGAGATAGTCTGTTTCACACTGAACTCCTGAGTGTGGAGGAGTAGGGGGGGGAATTCTCATCTAAGAATTTCCAATTACAGATTTGATTATGTAATTTATATTAAAAATTTGTTCAAGCCCCAATATATAGAACTAAATTAAAGTAATCTTATTGGGAATTTGAGTCTGAAAGGACACATCCTCAACCTGAGATTCTCAAGTTTCCCAAAAATAAAGCTTCATCAAACATACATTTCAAAAACAAATTTCAAAGAAAAAGTTTACATGGGAAGAACAACAACAACAACTAAACTAAACTAAAAATAATTTAGAACTTTAAAAACTTCAGTAAATGGCATTGGCAGAAACAAAATGTAAAATGTTTTAAGAAGCTTAAAATATTTAAGGTATTATCAATTTTGAGAAAATGAGATAATATAATTTAACAACTGTAATATATTAGGAAAAAGTCTTCAACAGGACAAGAAAAATTTTTTAAAAATTAAAAAATCAATAAATTGCATAGATAGAGCAAAAGAGAGAATTAGTGAAATAGAATGTATATCTGAAAGAAGTACCTATTATATAATTCTAAAAGAATAAAATGGAAAGTATTATAGGTTAAAATATACAGAGTAGAATGAAATGTGGCACCTGCTTATTTAGTATTCTATGGGATGAAAGATCTCCTGGAGAAGGGCATGAAAACCCACTCCAGTATTCTTGCCTGGAGAATCCCCATGGATAGAGGAGACTGGTGGGCTCCAGTCCATGTCACAAAGGGTCACAAAGATTTGGACATGACTGAGCAACTAAGCACAGGATGGGAATAGAATAATAATGGCTGATAATTTTCCAGAACCTTTAGTTGACATGATTTTTTAGGTCCAGGAAGTTCTAAAAATTCAAAGCAGGACAAATAAAAAATAAATGTTTATTCACATAACAGTAAATCTTCATAACATTAAACCTAGGCAGCAATAAAAGTGAAAAGACTGATTCCTGATATTGAAAAATAGCAACTGATAACCTGCTGAGCTGCCACAACAATAGAAGCTTATAAACAACTGGAAACATAACTTCAAAAATCAGAAAGGCAATGACTAGCAATCTGGACTTTAATTCACAAACAGCCTTTCACCATCTGGGTAAAATAAAGACTTTTAAACAACAAACTAAACCAAATAGTTTGCTATAAGGAATCTCTAATGTCACACTTCAAGGAGAAAGAATTGATCCCCTGAAGTGTGTTTGCACTGCAAGAAGAAATGGAAGCTATAAAATTAGTAAAAACATGGCAAAAGCTGCATCTCTTAACTTTAAAGCAAAGATATAGTCATAAGTAAATGTGAAACTATAATAGAGTATAGAGGATTGGTTAAAATTATATAATTAATGACTGCTGTAAGAAAAAGTCCATAAATTTTATACAGCTGTTATCAAGCACTGAAGATTTTTTGAAAAATCAATAATTTCTAATTCTTTTAAGCAACAGAAAAGAGATAGTTTTAAACATTTTAAACTTTGCTAGTACATTCATACAAGGGCAATACGAGTAATATGTCAGAGTGTTTTCACTTCCAACTATAGCTATAAAAATATTGAATATTTGCTATCAATGTATAATGCCACATTTCTCATAGATACAATTTCTATATTAAATAAGTGAATAGTTGGTCTTGACAATATTCCATTGGTTTGTCTCTGTTAATATTATACACTGTAGTTGTTCATATTTTGATATCTGATATTTTCACCTCGTTCTTCAAAATTGTCTTGAGTGTCCTTGGCTCTTACTTTCAGTACAAAAATCACATTTTGATACCTAGATTTTGAAAATTTTGATGATACCTAAAAATTTTTTTAGAATTACACATAGCTCACTAAGTATTTTATCATGAATGACTATTGAATCTTTTTGAATATTTTCCTCCATAATTTTCATTAATCTATTAAACATGAAGAAAATGACATTAATGTATTATCTAATGTAAAACCACTTTCCCACTTCTGGGATATGTCTAATTTTTCCTAATGTATTATTGATACAGTGTTGACTATCTTTTCATACTTTCCTTGTAAATATATTTATGTCTTTGTCATCATTGTCAGGTTGATAACATAAAAGGCCCTGTAAGGAAGATTCAGAGGACTAAATCACACAGGCAATATTGAGCATAATACCCTTTCATTGTATTAATAAACCATACATGCTGCTTTAAAACGATACAATTAAGGAAATATTATCTCATCTTACAACATATCATCTAAACAGCTGAGTGAAACAAGGCTGAGATAGAAAAGAACTCCAACAATGATCATGGTCCTAATTAGCAGGATGATAAATTAATCATGATTATCACAGATTTACAAACCAAATGCCTTTATTTATGCAAGTAAAGAAAGGCAAGTAAGCAATAAGTTAGTGATAGAAACTTGGAAAAACACTACTGGCAGTATTATTTATTATTATAATGATGCAGTCATGCTAATAATGATCCCCAAGCCCAGAGTTCCTCCATATGAGTAACAGGTAGCATAACTCTTGTAGAGTATGAACCCTAGTGGGTTTTAACCAGTACTCACTATTGCTCCCTTATGATGACTAAATTAATGAAATATGAAACATTTAAGGCACATGCATTCAGTAAATTTAGCCGTTTTCTGTATAAGTGACATGTTTATAAAAAATTGTGCCAACTTAAATTCTGAAAATGTTACATTTATTTCACAATTTTTATGATAGTTCTAGCTGTATGATAGTTTTAAGAAATTACCAAAGAGTGTTAATAGTACTGAAGATAAACCATGTCACTTTTTATCCAAAATGGCATGTTTTATTTTTTTATGTGTCATGGTGTTGGAGCATCAGATGTGTCCTGAGCCAGTTAACATAGTTCTTCTGGATTTAGTTTTTACCTGTTTATGCACAGTTCAAAAAATGTGCATAAACACAATTGAAAATTGTGGAAATTGCAAGAAGAAACAGTCATTCCTAGAAAACAATTTAAGAATAAAAAGAACTACAAAGAGAGAAAGAGAGATCCTAAATTACTTCTTAATGCATAACTACTAGCGTATTCCAATAAAATTAGGAAAATTTAAAATATTTAGAAATACATATGGCAGAATCCAGAAATAATCACTCTTATTGAAACCTATGTGTAAATATATATATGTCATTCCCTCTGAAAGTAATGCTCTAGACATATTATTAATATTATTTACTGCTGAACATTACACACACATATTTTTACATATACATTTTTATTTTCTTTAAATATAGAGTACCACTTCATGTCTGAACTTTAAGGGAGTAGTTAAACATAGGAAAATAATTAAATATAAGTGTTTGAAAACCTGGAAATGGAAGTATAAAATATGCTTGTGTTAGTAACACTGTCTAACAACTCTAAGTATAGTTTCTTTAACTAACTTAGTTGAGTGAATCACTTTTCCTTGATTGGGCTCTAAATCTGCCACCCTCTAGTCTTGTGACTCAACTCACTTTCTCTGAGCCTTAGTTGTTTTATTCATAAGTTGGATGAGTTATTTAATAACATGCATTAAGTTACTCAATAATGATTCCAAACTTTTAGGATTAAATATCTAGGAAAGTCTCAAATAAATATAAAAATAGATATCTTTCTCTACTCACCAATTTACACAGTTGAGAGTAAAGAGTGACAATGTTTTGAGATTGCCCATGGTCAGGAAAGAGGAGATTATAAATTCACTTACACTGAATGATTTGATTTTGTTTTTGTTTTAAATAACAAGTGAAAGTAACTATTGCAAAAAATTCAGAACATAGCCTTAGTATAGATCTTTGGAAAATACTACCTGAAATGGATAAACTGATAAAAAATGAACCGTCTGGAATAGTCAAGCTTAGCAAATCTTGTTAGGACTTTTCAGGGGTAAAAATAAATCTGTAAAATGGAACAAATTTTCCAACTTAAAATTAGAAATGTGGCCCATGTCCATTCTTTAGCAAACTGATCGCTGTTTTTATTTAAACCCAGACATCTGTAGCCTCTCCACAGATTATGAGAATTGTGATCAGAAACACAACATATGGTACCAAGTGATGAATCTGAGGAGACACAGCTAAGTTTAGATCTAACTAAAATTTCTAGGTTTCACTTTAAAACTAAATGTAAGATAAATTCTGGCGTCATTTATCATTACATGGAATTAATATGTGATCTCATTCTGGCTGCTAAAAATAGATGTACAAATGTAACGCACACTTTTTTGGGTCTTTCCAAAAACACTTGCTGTTTTCTTTTTGTTTTTGTTTGCTTGCTTTGCTTACAGATATAATAACTTAAGACTTGACTATGAAGGAAAAGTAAATATAAACATGTATACATGTTATCTAAAATTTCCAGTGAATATGTAGATATAAAATCAATAAAGCATGTAATAGATTAAGATGTTACTTACATACCAAAGCAATTCTTATAAGATGTGGATAGTTATTTAGTCTTTCTAGATTCTTATATTTTAGACTACTATGATGATATCCATACATTCACAACATAATTAAAATATACAGATACTGTAGAATTTTTTAGTCCTGAAAACTTGTTTTTCAGAAAAGTTACCTATAATAGATATATGCAAAGTGAAAGTGAAAGTGAAGTCGCTCAGTTGTGTCTGACTCTTTGCGACCCCATGGACTAGTAGCCTACCAGGCTCCTCCCTCCATGGGATTCTCCAGGCAAGAGTACTGGAGTGGGTTGCCATTTCCTTCTCCAGGGGATCTTCCTGACCCAGGGATTGAACCTGGGTCTCCCTCATTCCAGGCAGATGCTTTAACCTCTGAGCCACCGGGCAAAGTAAGCTATGATACCTCTTTGTGCGAAATACCTAATGAAGACAATGGATCAAATCCTATTTGTAAAACATCCATTGTATGTCAATATCAGAATAAGCTGAGACTTGTATTTAAGAATACTTCATATACTGGTGGAGAAGAAATGGGCAAATTTAGCTCCCACTGGTTACCAAGCTTCTGGGGGAACTTCCTGTTCTTTTCCCTGATTTTGAGATACTTTAGGGTTCAGTTCTCTACTAATGCTTTGCCCCTTTCAGGGGTAAAGGGTGATCTTATTCATCTGATAATTTCACCGTATATTGGAAAAATGGTGAGGCCATCCATCTACAATTTTTCACTAGCATCTCTGGACACAAAACGATTATTGTCGTTCTCTCATGTCATTTAGAGATGCATAGATTGGGATGGGCTTCCCAGGGAACTTAGTGGGTAAAGAATCTGCCTGCAGTGTAGAAGAAACAAGAGACACAGGTTCGACCCTGGGGTCGATAAGATCTCCTGGAGAAGGGCATGAAAACCCACTTCAGTATCCTTGCCTGGACAATCCAGTGTACAGAGGAGCCTGGCAGGTTACAGTCCATAGTGTTGCAGAGTCGGATATGACTGAAGAGAGTGAGCACAAATTGGGATGGGAGAAGCAGGTGTATCACAGTGTCTCTCTAGACCATTCCCCTAAAAACATCATGAAAATGGTTGTCTCTGTCGATTTTTTCTCAGCTTTCTTAAAACTTTAGGTTAGTGCTTAAGAGCCCAAACCAAGGAACCAGAGTTCAGTTCAGTTCAGTTCAGTTCATCACTCAGTCCTGTCTGGCTCCTTGCGACCCCATGAATTGCAGCATGCCAGGCCTCCCTGTCCATCACCAACTCCCAGAGTTCATTCAGACTCATGTCCATCGAGTCCGTGATGCCATCCAGCCATCTCATCCTCTCTTGTCCCCTTCTCCTCCTGCCCCCAATCCCTCCCAGCATCAGAGTCTTTTCCAATGAGTCAACTCTTCCCATGAGGTGGCCAAAGTACTGGAGTTTCAGCTATAGCATCATTCCTTCCAAAGAAATCGCAGGGCTAATCTCCTTCAGAATGGACTGGTTGGATCTCCTTGCAGTCCAAGGGACTCTAATGAGTCTTCTCCAACACCACAGTTCAAAAGCATCAATTCTTCGGCTCTCAACCTTCTTCACAGTCCAACTCTCACATCCATACATGACCACTGGGAAAACCATAGCCTTGACTAGACGGACCTTAGTCGGCAAAGTAATGTCTCTGCTTTTGAATACGCTATCAAGGTTGGTCATAACTTTTCTTCCAAGGAGTAAGCGTCTTTTAATTTCACGGCTGCAGTCACCATCTGCAGTGATTTTGGAGCCCCCCAAAATAAAGTCTGACACTGTTTCTACTGTTTCCCCATCTATTTCCCATGAAGTGATGGGACCAGATGCCATGATCTTCGTTTTCTGAATGTTGAGCTTTAAGCCAACTTTTTCACTCTCCTCTTTCACTTTCATCAAGAGGCTTTTTAGTTCCTCTTCACTTTCTGCCTTAAGGGTGGTGTCTTCTGCATATCTGAGGTTATTGATATTTCTCCTGGCAATCTTGATTCCAGCTTGTAGTTCTTCCAGCCCAGCGTTTCTCACGATGTACTCTGCATAGAAGTTAAATAAGCAGGGTGACAATATACAGCCTTGACGTACTCCTTTTCCTATCTGTTGCTCCATGTCCAGTTCTAACTGTTGCTTCCTGACCTGCATACAGATTTCTCAAGAGGCAGGTCAGGTGGTCTGGTGTTCCCATATCTCTCAGAATTTCCCACAGTTTATTGTGATCCACACAGTCAAAGGCTTTGGCATAGTCAAAAAAGCAGAAATAGATGTTTTTCTGAACTCTCTTGCTTTTTCCGTGATCCAGCGGATGTTGGCAATTTGATCTCTGGTTCATCTGCCTTTTCTAAATCCAGCTTGAACATTTGGAAGATCACGGTTCACGTATTGCTGAAGCCTGACTTGGAGAATTTTGAGCATGACTTTACTAGCATGTGAGATGAGTGCAATTGTGCAGTAGTTTGAGCATTGTTTGGCATTGCCTTTCTTTGGGATTGGAATGAAAACTGACCTTTTCCAGTCCTGTGGCAACTGCTGAGTTTTCCAAATTTGCTGGCATATTGAGTGCAACACTTTCACAACATCATCTTTCAGGATTTGAAATAGCTCCACTGGAATTCCATCACCTCCAGTAGCTTTGTTTGTAGTGATGGTTTCTAAGGCCCACTTGACTTCACATTCCAGGATGTCTGGCTCTAGATGATTGATCACACCATCATAATTATCTGGGTTGTGAAGATCCTTTTTGTACAGTTCTTTGTGTATTCTTGCCACCTCTTCTTAATATCTTCTGCATTTGTTAGGTCCATAGCATTTCTGTCCTTTATTGAGCCCATCTTTGCATAAAATGTTCCCTTGGTATCTCTAATTTTCCTGAAGTGATCTCTGGGATTCAAATCTCGGATCTTGTATATATTTCCTGTGAGGATTTGGGAAAGTATTTATATTATCTGCACCTGTTTTTCACTTGCAAATTAGGGGAAATAGTAGTTTAACCTTACTATTTTTGTAAGTTTTTTGTAAGTGTTAGGTACAATAATTAGCTAAAGTAGCTTATATCAGTGTCTGGCATTTAAAGATCGGTTAACACACATTACTTGCCAAGATTTGTCATTTGTTGACCATTAGTATCACCAATTCGGAGAAGGCAGTGGCACCCCACTCAAGCACTCTTGCCTGGAAAATCCCATGGATGGAGGAGCCTGCCTGGTGGGCTGCAGTCCATGGGGTCGCTAAGAGTCGAACACGACTGAGCGACTTCACTTTCACTTTTCACTTTTATGTACTGGAGAAGGAAATGGCAAGCCACTCCTGTGTTCTTGCCTGGAGAATCCCAGGGACGCGGGAGCCCGGTGGGCTGCCGTCTCTGGGGTCGCACGGAGTCGGACACGACTGAAGTGACTTAGGAGCAGCAGCAGTATCACCAACTGCCTCTTCCTGGGCTTTTGCCAGCAAAGATGACACAAACCTCCCTGTGGCTTAGATCCCCCAACCTATGTGTTTCTTAAATCCCTAATTTCAGCCAAGTCTTAAAGAACAGAAAGGTGACAAATCTCTTTCTCAAAAATCCAGTGCCATCTAAAATCTTGAATATTAAATCAATTACTGTCATTATTGTTTAAAAACTTCTTTTCCAAGCTCATAAGAGACTTTATCTTACTTCCTTATGCCGAAAGGACTGGAAGACTGGAAGCCCCATGGGACTCATGATCCATTCATTATTGCCTGTGTCTCCTAGGGCCTAAAGTTTCCAAATATCAAGATTAGCTTATTGGCTCCCTAAAACAATTTTATCCTGTTGTAGTAGTCCATTTTGTTTCTTTTTAAATTGGAGTGTAATGTATTACCATGAATTTAGAAGCTTAAAACAATACCCATTTACTGCTCATAGCTCTGTACATTAGAAGTCCAGGTGGGCTACACTTGGTTCTCAGCTTAGTCTCTCACAAAGTCAGATTCAAGGTGTCAGTCAGCCTCGGCTTTTATTTGGAGACTTACAGGAAGCATCTCCTTCCAAGCTTTTTATTGTTGCAGTATGCAGCTTCTTGCATCTATAGAACTAAGCTCCTGCTTCCTTGCTGACTGGTGGCTCAGGATGCCTTTAGTTTCTAAAGATCTTTCTCAAGTTCGTTCCAAATGGCTCTTCTATTTCCCAACCAGCAACAGTGCACAGATTCTGGTCATGCTTACACTCCTTGATTTCCTCTTCTGCTACCACCTGGAGACAACTCTGCTTTTTAGACCCATTCCCTACTTTTAAGGCAACTTAGTAACCTTAATGGCATTTGCAAAATTTCTTTACCATGTAGCAAAACATAGTCACAAGAATAACACTAGGGAATAATGGTCATGGGACTATTTTAGAATTTTGTAAATCACACTCAAGTGGTACGTGAAGATTTAGAGATCTGCTCCTTTGTAATCATATAGTGTAATAGTAAATCACAAGAAGAAATATAGTCAAATAATAGCAACAAACATTGAACCAATACATACATAGTGTGCTATTTCTCATATATCGTTGCTTGCCCAAAAAATTGCTTCATAAACTATTAACTTTATCAATAAGTAAAAGTAAGGCTGGAGGCAAGGGACATACCATTTGACCATTTTCCATTTGGTTAGGATAGAGAATATTAATTTTGAATATTAATTCAGGCATCTTATTCTGTAAGTCAAACCATTCCTTACCACATTTTTAAAAACTTAATATCTGTTTTTCAAACGTGACTTAATTCATTATTTTTAAGAACAGTGGGTTTTTTTTCATTATAAAACATACTTACTTCGATTATTCTTGTTTTTAAATTTTTATTTTGAACTTTGTTTTCATTTTTCTTACCAATTATTGTCTAGATATTAAGAAATGTAGGCATTATTGTCTATAGTTTCTTTTTTTGCTCTAAGGTATTAAAATCACTTCAAATCTCATTAAGAATTATAATTGTCCCTCCAAAAAAAACTTCAAAATATCCAGCCTTTTAGGGAAAATTTAATATAAATTTCTTATTCTCTACTGCTCTCCTATGAAAGAGATACTCATTTCATTGTGAATTCCTAGGTATATTTTAATTTTTTAATTATAGGAAATCTGGAATAAAAATATGCAAAAGTTGTTTTTAAGGTGCTTCATATCATCCTCTGGCCTGAGGCTATGTTCTGAGAACCTAGCTGTGCTGAGACTCAGCAGATCACCCTGCACAACAATGAGTTTCATATCTAAGGATTAAAAAGTAGCCTTTATGCTTCTGTTTCTTTTAAATGTGCACAGACTTTGGTTATGGAGGAGCACCAGTTTTTTCATTTGGCTTCTTTATTTAATAAACAGGTAATTGAAATAGTAGCAATATGCACGTACCCTGTCTAATGAAAATAGAATTTAGTATTTGGGTACTTTTATCTGTCATGCAAAAACATACATTTGTTAGGAAGAAAGCACTTCCATAGTTAGCTGCTTGATGGGCTTAGCTTTTTATGACCACAGAAAGTTTCACTCTCTAGTCTTCGGATTCGAGCTTTCTTGTTTTAAATTTTACTTTAGACTTAAGAGTGAGATTAAAAGATGCTTACTCCTTGAAATTAAAAGACGCTTACTCCTTGGAAGAAAAGTTATGACCAACCTAGATAGCATATTCAAAAGCAGAGATATTACTTTGCCGACTAAGGTCCATCTAGTCAAGGCTATGGTTTTTCCTGTGATCATGAGTGGATGTGAGAGTTGGACTGTGAAGAAGGCTGAGCCCCGAAGAATTGGTGCTTTTAAACTGTGGTGTTGGAGAAGACCCTTGAGAGTCCCTTGGACTGCAAGGAGATCCAACCAGTCCATTCTGAAGGAGATGAACCCTGGGATTTCTTTGGAAGGAATGATGCTAAAGCGGAAGATCCAGTACTTTGGCCACCTCGTGCGAAGAGCTGACTCATTGGAAAAGACTCTGATGCTGGGAGGGATTGGGGGCAGGAGGAGAGGGGGACGACGGAGGATGAGATCGCTGGATGGCATCACTGACTCGATGGACGTGAGTCTGAGTGAACTCCGGGAGTTGGTGATGGACAGGCAGGCCTGGCGTGCTGCGATTCATGGGGTCGCAGAGTCAGACACGACTGAGGGACTGAACTGAACTAAGAGTGAGAGCCTTTCTCCACCATAGTTATCTATATTACTTATCTGTGATCTATCATTCAAAAGCATTTCTTTTTAAATATCTGCCCCGGAAGTCATAGTTTTCATTTGAATCCTTCTCCTTTGCTCATAAACTTCTTATATATATATTCTCTCCTTCCTATACATGTTGTCTTGCCAAAACACTGAGATATATCATGTACCTGCCACATACTAGAAATGTCTGATTTCTGGAACCATCCGTTTCCTGTTGCTGCTAAAGAGCAAGAAATCCAATTAAGAATGGTTATAGAGCATAGAAAAGTCTTCTTGATTGTATAGGCAATTAGCCAATGGAATTTAACATGAAATTTCTGTTTTTAGGGGATTTCAATTATATGATAGATGAGATTTTTCTCCTGAAAGATGAAACTAAATAGAAAGACTTCAAAAATTTTTTTGTCTTCTATTACATTTATTTCCACCAATATTGAGTGATTATTTTTATTGACTGCTACTATACATGGAAGGGAGAAGACAAGTGTTACTTACTATAAATGTCAAAGGATCTATGCACGTTTTATGAAGTTGTAATAATTGATAAATTCAGCAGAGACCAAATCAACTGAAAATAGATATCTGGGAGTAAGTCTGTGAACAGCTAGAGAAATTTACACCTACTTTACTCAAATAGCATGCTTACATAAAGAAGAATGGCCAAATAAGTATAAATTTTGTATAAGACTTTATCATTTTCTCTACTTAGTTGAATTCCACTAGCGTTCTTTTTTTATGTCAAAGAAAGAAAATGTGACCATTACTGTAATTCCTTTTTTTTCTGTTAGTGAAAATTGCAATACAAAATAGGTAATGCAACCCTCGTGCTGCCCATGAACAGTAGTACCTCAGCATATCTCTACGTGAAAGCTTACTTTACTATCACTTAAGGAACTCATTACCCTTTTATGAGGCTTACATGCTGCTTTACAAATATAGCACTCTAGTAACATTAAGGAAGCATCATTATTCTTGCCAGTGGCATTTTTTAAAACAAGGAAAAACTAGTTTGAAAATAACTTCCTTAGCATTCTTAGTCTTTCATACCATGCTAATATTTCCCCAAACTCTTGTTGAAACCTTAGTTTTATTTTAGTTCATCTATCATCTGGAAGTTATTACAATGTGAGAAAGCTTTTATGATTCTGATTGAGATAAGAAACTGGATCATCTTTAATAGAATTTCAGGTCCACTTCTACATAGGAGCCAAGGGATGTTCAACATGAAGTTTGATTTAACATTGACATAATTTGATCCAAATATGAGAACATGTACTTAGGGCCCAAAAAGTCCATTAAGTTAGAACCCAGCTATACTACATTATGGAAAAGGCAATGGCAACCCACTCCAGTACTCTTGCCTGGAAAATCTCATGGACGGAGGAGCCTGGAAGGCTGCAGTCCATGGGATCGCTGAGGGTCGGGCACGACTGAGCGACTTCATTTTCACTTTTCACTTTCATGCATTGGAGAAGGAAATGGCAACCCACTCCAGTGTTCTTGCCTGGAGAATCCCAGGGACAGGGGAGCCTGGTGGGCTGCCGTCTCTGGGGTCACACAGAGTCGGACATGACTGAAGTAACTTAGCAGTAGCAGCATACTACATTAACAGTGATAGAGGTGTTTTCAAAATCTCATGTGAGGTCTTCCCCAAGGTGTCTTGTGAGTGAGTGAGTGAGTGAGTGAGTGAATGAGTGAAATCGATCAGTTGTGTCCAATTCTGTGACCCCATGGACTGAAGCTTACCAGGCTTCTCCATCCATGGGATTCTCCAGGCAAGAATACTGGAGTGGGTTACCATTTTCTTTTCCAGGCGATCATCCCCACCCAGGGATTGAACCTGGGTTTCCCGCATTGGAGGCAGATGCTTTAACCTCTGAGCCACAAGGTGTCTTTTTTTTTAACAAAAACTAAAATATGAAATTTCCTAAGTGATTTATTTCACATAGAGAAAAGATTCAAGGTTGAAAATGTGAAAGTGTTAATCGCTCAGTTATGTCCAACTTGTTGTGACCCCATGGACTATAGTGCACTAGGCTCCTCTGTCTATGGAATTCTCCAGGCAAGAATACTAGAGTGGGTAGCCATTCCCTTCTCCAGGGCATCTTCCTGATCCAAGGATAGAACCCAGGTCTGAATTGCAGGCAGATTCTTTACCCTCTGAGCCATCAGGGAAGCTCCCTCCTAGAGAGAAGGATATTTGATATATCATGAGTGAGATATTATGATAGGATTATTTTTCCAAGTGACTATCAATGAGGCATGTGAAATATAATTTAATAAATTTCTTAAGGCAATAAAAACATTACTTTAGAATTGAGGTAATGCCCTGAGTACAGCAGCATAGATGACTAAGGACTTACTAGCTTCTATTTCTGTATGAAATGTTATATTTCTAAGGATGTTCTGTACTTTCTAGAGTTAATATCCAGCAGCTGCTTCAAAATATGAATAAATTTGTATGATTTATTAGTATTAACCACCATCTCTTTTACCAATACTTCCTGATTACAGTCTTTCTTAAAACAAAGATTTTTGTCTATACCATGGAAAAGGACCTCTAAGAGTTACCTGTTCAACTTCATTTATTTATTTATGTTTGGCTGCCCCTGATTTGAACCAGGATGTATGCCAGGGCAGCTGGGGGAAGATGACACTACAGGGATATGAAAAATTCATAACTATAAAATATCAGGTAATGAATAACAAATATATTCACTGTTTTGTACATTACATGACAGCTAGCTTCAGAATGCTACATGTTTTTTTCTTATAGTGGGAGCTCATTATAAAAGTATTAATAGAGATTTTATTACCCATCCAGGAACTTTTAGAAAGATAAAGAAGACACTGAAAAGGGGGCTTTTCTACCTTATTATGCAATTGTTGATACTAACATTCTAAACACAATTTGTAGTTTTATAACCAAACGTAAAACTGTGTCAAGTAAACTTGTCCCAGATTTCACATTTCCAGATGGACATACAAGAACCTGTATATCAGATTCAACTATTTCAACATTATAATATGGTACCTCAATTATATTTTCATTAGATCCAAGGTCATTTTTAGAGCTTAGGTGATAGATTTTGTAATCTTTGTGAAAGGACCTTTGATTCTTTTTAACCTGTCATTATTGGCAAAAATTAATGTTCTCTTTTGATAAAAGTCCTGATAATGCCATTCATGGAGCATGAACTTGGCATATCTCTCCCGCTAACTCTGTCCATTCCATTTTACCTCTTTGCATCTTAATCTTGCTTCATAGGAGGAATAACATTTTAAATATAGCTATTGAAAAATTCTAAAGAGGAGAAAACTGTTCAAAACTTTTAGTTATCTAGTGTATGTGTTATGTGTGTTTCAGTCGCTTCAGTTGTGTCCATTTCTGTGACCCTATGCACTGTAGCCCACCAGGCTCCTCTGTCCATGGGATTCTCCAGGCAAGAGTACTGGAGTGGGTTGCCATTTCCTCAAGCAGGGGATCTTCCTGACCCAGGGATCAGTTGAACCAGTGTTTCCTATGTCTTCTGCATTGGAAGGCAAGTTCTTTACCACTAGCTCCACCTGGAAAAATAACACATGTGTTTGCTTACTTCTTAGTTTTGTTTCAGCTTAACCAGGTACATTTTAAACACAAAGTATCAAAGCACAATATCTTGGTGACACCTAGGGATTAGTAACGGAGGAGGCAATGGCACCACACTCCAGTACTCTTGCCTGGAAAATCCCATGGATGGTGGAGCCTGGTGGGCTGCCGTCCATGGGGTCACACAGAGTCGGACACGACTGAAATGACTTAGCAGCAGCAGGGATTAGTAAAGACAGAGAACCATTTAGAAAAGCTTAGAAAAAGCTTCCTCATTTCCAGTTTTCAGAGAGCAGCTTTTCAGGAAATAGGTAACATTTTATTAGGAAAAATGAGGAAAAGAAATGTAAGTTTTTTAAGTTAGTGACATGATCAGAGTTGGATTTTAATTAATAAAGAGTTAAATAGGAGTTTCTATTGCAGGGAGAGTCAAGAGATGTTTTCCACTGTCTTTGCCATCTTTTTGAGTTGATTCAAAGTATAAAAATAATTCAAACGTTAGAGAAACTGTGAGAAGAATATCACTCTCAAGGTATCAGTAAACTGATATTTGAACATTCATTAGATTAAAAAATATTCATTAGCTATAACCATATGAGTAGCACAAAAGCTAGATACTATTGACACTAGTATTATTGTTAAATAACATTAAAGTATGACTTCAATTGCAATTAAATTTGGAAAATTATGTATAGAGAATGATTGAACGACATATGAAATTGTCACATCAGTGTCCATCTGGTAATTTGGGCCTCAAGATAAATATAATTATTCTTACATTTAGCTATGAATATACATATTACTATGGAATTCTCTGGTAGCTCAGTCAGTAAAGAATCTGCCTGCAGTGCAGAAGACCTAGGTTCAGTTCCTGGCTCAGGAAGATCCCCTGGAGAAGGAAATGGCAACCCACTCCAGTATTCTTGACTGGAAAATCTCATGGACAGAGGAGTCTGGCAGGCTACAGTCCATAAGGTTCCAAGAGTCAGACAAGACTTAGTGACTACACCTCCACCAGGTGCATTATGATTAGAATTTTAACATAAACAGTTGCAAATAAGAGTAAACAATATAAACATGGAAAAGCTAAAATTCAAGATATTTCTTAAGCAGTGATTATGATTTGATGAATTGAGTGTTAATATATTTTTATCCAACATCTCAGTGGAAAATTCTGCAGACACAATATTGATGATACTTTTTCTCATGAATCAACTGATTAGCTTTATTTGTTAACAAATATTTGTGTATGTATTATGTCTCCAGGCTTTGTTCAAGGCACTAGGAATAAAAGGTTAAATAAAATATACATGGTCCCTTTTGCAAACATGTGTTGGATATAAGTTCTAACAACACTAGAGTTCCATTAATTATTGATGAAGCCTTGGTTTATCTCAAACTTCTGTAATGTCAATATCTCATGTGGAAAAAGAATGTGCATGGGTACCTCAGGTGAACCTTTATCCCTCCTGCTGTCCCCTTTTCTCCTACTTTATGCCATCCGCATCTGCTGTAGTTTATTCAACTGTATCTCATGCACTTATTTACCAAATATTTCCGAGCACCTGGGATGGTGGAGTTATTGATTTGATCTCTGGTGGCGTAGAGGTAGCCCAACTGGTGAAGAATCCACCTGCAATGCAGGAGACCTGGGTTCGATCCTGGGTTGGGAAGATCCCCTGGAGAAGGGCATGGCAACCCACTCCAGTATTCTTGCCTGTGAATCCCCATGGACAGAGAAGCTTGGGGGGCTACAGTCCATGGGGTCGCAAAGAGTCAGACATGACTGAGTGACCAAGCACAGCACAGGTGTAGAAGGAAATATAGACGGAAAATCTATCCAGAAAAAATCCCCTAACTAAATCTTGGTAATGCCCCCAGTGAAATGACGAAAATAGCAGGTGTTACCATTGGAGGGGATATAGAAAAAATATCCATGGGAGTAGATGGAGACAAACAAAAAAATACTAATACCAAATAAAGAGAAAATTTTAATATGAAATAGGTGTTTAAAAATCTGTGAGGTGTCAAGATACATTAAGTCTGATAAAAATAGCTTGCTTTTTTGGCTAGTAACTCACAAAAGTAATGGGAAAATTAAAAAAAAAAATCAATTGGACGTATAATTTACAACAATGTTTTCCCCTCCAAGAATTAACTAATGTGACAAAAAGGTGATACCTGATTTTTCTTTTAATTTTTATAACTGCCTATTTTATTCTGGTAGTAGTAATCTAGACTAATTTATAGAAATCAGGTTATAGTATCATACCACAGGCTGGACAGTATGTATTTAACCAAACACTGTGTAAACCCAGCATGTATTCCTTTAGCAACTGAAAATCAGTAAATTAGTGTTTTATAAATATTTATGTCTACATATAGTATAAACATTTACTGACATTTTTCTTCAGCCTCACTTTTATTTTCAATGCTTTAATATCAGTTAATAGCATTGTGATAATATAAAGTATCTTCAACTAGAACTGCAATTTTAAAACTTCTATTTCTTTTAATATATAAATAATAATGTATACTGTTAACAATATAGTTATTGATTTCTCCTATTTATCATGGAAATCAGAAGTAATATAAGAATAAACTTAGATTAAGAGAGGAAAAAGTATATCTAATCTGGAGACATTGCTGGGAAATATTTTCTGTAATGTGTACCTGGAATGTTGGTATGCATTGAGGATCCCTGATAAAATATATTGGAATATGTTGTGAAAAAGGCAAACTTTTTTTATTGCAAGGCTTTCCCAGATCTGATAGATCATAAAATCCACAAGGTCATAGTTTATTTCTGTCTTATCTACCTCTGATACTGTGTGTGATTATCAATAAATATTTATTGAACTAGCATATATCATGATACAACTGCTTTTCCATAAAAGAGTGAAAAGAGAGTAATTTTCAAATATATTTGATCACAGGACCAAATTTTCCCACAGAATTTTTTGGTATAGACCATATTTTGAGAAATGCTAACATTTGTGTCATTCATGAAAGAAGAGACTGTATTACTAGAAATACTTTTCTCTAAAACTTTCTCTAGGGCAAGTAAAAAGAAACAGTCTATTATAAAGAAAATTCAGTAAGCACTTATTGAATGCCTACAGCTCTAGTTTTTGTGCAATGTATTGAGAATACTGATATGGCTTGAATCAAGCCCGCCTGTGTGTTCCAGACCTTGCCACAGGGTATTGAAATAAATGTGCTTACCTGGCTTACTGTACTCTGAAACTGGTATTCATAGCAAGGCAGAGACACAGATAGGAGGCTCTTTCCCCAACTAGGGTGTTCAGGGGTAGCTTGGAAGGAGGACAGGCAGAGCTGAGTCCACCAGTTCAGTTCAGTTTAGTCACTCAGTTGTGCCCACCTCTTTGCGACCCTATGACTGCAGCACGCCAGGCCTCCCTGTCCACCACCAACTCCCAGAGTTTACTCAAACTCATGTTCATTGAGTCGGTGATGCCATCCAACCATCTCATTCTCTGTCATCCCCCTCTCCTTCCGCCTTCAAACTTTCCCCAAATCAGGGTCTTTTCAAATGAGTCAACTCTTCGCATGAGGTGGCCAAAGTACTGGAGTTTCAGCTTTAGCATCATTCCTTCCAAAGAAATCCCAGGGCTGATCTCCTTCAGAATGGACTGGTTGGATCTCCTTGCAGTCCAAGGGACTCTCAAGAGTCTTCTCCAACACCACGGTTCAAAAACATCAATTCTCCGGTACTCAGCTTTCTTTATAGTCCAACTCTCACATTCATACATGACTACTGGAAAAACATTAGCATTGAATAGATGGACCTTAGTTGGCAAAGTAATGTCTCTGCTTCTTAATATACTGTATAGGTTGGTCATAACTTTTCTTTCAGAGAATAATCTTCTTTTAATTTCATGGCTGCAATCACCATCTGCAGTGATTTTGGAGACCCCCAACGTAAAGTCTGTCACTGTTTCCACTGTTTCTCCATCTATTTCCCATGAAGTGATGGGACCAAATGTCATGATCTTAGTTTTCTGAATGTTGACTTTTAAGCCAACTTTTTCACTCTCCTCTTTCACTTTCATCAAGAGGCTCTTTGGTTCTTCACTTCATCCATGAGGGTGGTATCATCTGCATATCTGAGGTTATTGATATTTCTCCCAGCAATCTCGATTCCAGCTTGTGCTTCATCCAGCCCAGGATTTCTCATGATGTTCTCTGCATAGAAGTTAAATAAGCAGGGTGACAATATACAGCCTTGACGTACTCCTTTCCCAATTTGGAACCAGTCTGTTGTTCCATGTCCAGTACTAAGTGTTGCTTCCTGACCTGCATACAGATTTCTCAAGAGGCAGGTCAGGTGGTCTGGTATTCTCATCACTTTCAGAATTTTCCACAGTTTATTGTGATCCTCACAGTCAATGGCTTTGGCATAGTCAATAAGTAGAAGTAAATTTTTTTTTTGGAATGCTCTTGTGTTTTTGATAATTCAACAGATGTTGGCAATTTGATCTCTGGTTCCTCTGCCTTTTCTAAATCCAGCTTGAACATCTGGATGTTCACAGTTCACCATACTGTTGAAGCCTGGCTTGGAGAATTTTGAGCATGACTTTACTAGCATGTGAGATGAGTGCAATTGTGTGGTAATTTGAGCATTCTTTGGCTTTGCCTTTCTTTGGGATTGGAATGAAAACTGACCTTTTCCAATCCTGTGGCCACTGCTGAGTTTTCCTAATTTGGTGGCATATTGAGTGCAGCACTTTCACAGCATCATATTTTAGATTTTGAAATAGCTTAACTGGAATTCCATCACCTCCACTAGCTTTGTTCATAGTGATGCTTCCTTAGGCACACTTGACTTTGCATTCCTGGATGTCTGGCTATAGGTGAGTGATCATACTATCATGATAATCTGGGTCATGATGATCTTTTTTGTACAGTTCTTCTGTGTATTATTGCCACTTCTTCCTAATATCTTGTGCTTCTGTTAGGTCCATACCATTTCTGTCCTTTATTGAGCCCATCTTTGCATGAAATATTCCCTTGGTATCTCTAATTTCTTGAAGAGATCTCTAGTCTCTCCCTTTCTATTGCTTTCCTCTATTTCTTTCCATTGATCACCGAGGAAGGCTTTCTTATCTCTCCTTAATATTCTTTGGAACTCTGCATTCAAATGGGTATATCTTTCATTTTCTCCTTTTCCTTTCTCTTCTCTTATTTTCACAGGTATTTGTAAGGCCTTCTCTCACAACCATTTTGCCTTTTTGCATTTCCTTTTCTTGGGGATGGTCTTGATCACTGTCTTCTGTACAGTGTCACAAAGCTCCATCTATAGTTCATCAGGCACTCTGTCTATCAGATCTAGTCCCTTAAATCTATTTCTCACTTCCACTGTATAATCATAAGGGATTTGATTTAGGTCATACCTGAGTGGTCTAGTGCTTTTCCCTACTTTCTTCAATTTAAGTCTGAATTTGGCAATAAGGAGTTATGATCTAAGCCACAGTCAGCTCCCAGTCTTGTTTTTGCTGACTGTATAGATCTTCTCCATCTTTGGCTGCAAAGAATACAATCAATCTGATTTCGGTGTTGACCGTCTGGTGATTTCCATGTGTAGAGTCTTCTCTTGTTTATTGGAAGAGGGTGTTTGCTTTGACCAGATTGGGGAATCTTCCTTGTAGCTCAGCTGAGTCCATAGGTGAAGGAATCAGTGAGAGGAGAGTGTAAGGGAGCTGCAGGTAGATGGAGTTACAGTGGAGAAGCAGCAGGAGTTCTGCAGTAGCTGCTGCAGCTAGAAGTTAAGGTATAGGTAAAGGTAAAGTTGAGGTCACATCAAGCTGGGTCTTGAAGGTGTGTGAATACCTTGCTAGGCGTGCGCTCAACCAAGTGCCAGCTATTATGGGAGCCTCAGGAAGTGTATGATCCATCTACACAGACAAGATATAAACAAAAGTTAATAACAGATAGACGTGGTAGCTTGAGGTAGTAACACATGAGGAATGAAGCCAGCGAGACGCCAAATGATATTTGTTATGCACTTATGTGCCAAGCAGTTTATTTAATTTCATCCAATTAATGGCTACCTGGGGAGGCCTTACAAATAGCTGTGAAAACAAGAGAAGTGAAAAACAAAGGAGAAAAGGATAGATATAAGCATTGAATGCAGAGTTCCAAGGAAGAGCAAGGAGAGATAAGAAAGCCTTCCTCATTGATCAATGCAAAGAAATAGAGGAAAACAACAGAATGGAAAAGACTAGAGATCTCTTCAAGAAAATTAGAAATACCAAGGGAACATTTCATGCAAAGAAATGCATGATAAAGGACAGAAATGTTATAGACCTAACAGAAGCAGAAGATATTGAGAAGAGGTGGCAAAAATACACAGAAGAAATGTACAAAAAAGATCTTCAGGACCAAGATAATCATGATCACTCACCTAGAACCAGACATCCTGGAATATGAAGTCAAGTGGGCCTTAGAAATCATCACTATGAACAAAGCTAGTGGAGGTGATGGAATTCCAGTGGAGCTATTTCAAATCCTGAAAGATGATGCTGTCAAAGTGCTGCACTCAATATGCCAGCAAATTTGGAAAACTCAGCAGTTGCCACAGGACTGGAAAAGGTCAGTTTTCATTCCAATCCCAAAGAAAGGCAATGCCAAAGAATGCTCAAACTGTTGCACAATTACACTCATCTCACATGCTAGTAATGTAATGCTTAAAATTCTCCAAGCCAGGGTTCAGCAATATGTGAACCATAAACTTCTAGATGCTCAAGTTGGATTTAGAAAAGGCAGAAGAACCAGAGATCAAATTGCCAAGATCCGCTGGATCATGGAAAAAGCAAGAGAGTTCCAGAAAAACATCTATTTCTGCTTTATTGACTATACCAAAGCCTTTGACTATATGGATCACAATAAACTGCGGAAAATTCTTCAAGAGATGGGAATACCAGACACCCTGACCTGCCTCTTGAGAACCGATATGCAGGTCAGGAAGCAACAGTGAGAACTGGACATGGAGCAACAGACTGGTTCCAAATAGGAAAAGGAGTACATCAGGCTATATATTGTCACCCTGCTTATTTAACTTCTATGCAGAGTACATCATGAGAAACACTGGGTTGGAAGAAGCACAAGCTGGAATCAAGATTGCTGGGAGAAATATCAATAACCTCAGATATGCAAATAACACCACCCTTATGGCAGAAAGTGAAGAGGAACTAAAAAGCCTCTTGATGAAAGTGAAAGAGGAGAGTGAAAAAGTTGGCTTAAAGCTCAACATTCAGAAAACGAAGATCATGGCATCCGGTCCCATCACTTCATGGGAAATAGATGGGGAAACAGTGGAAACAGTGTCTGATTTTATTATTTTGGGCTCCAAAATCACTGTAGATGGTGACTGCAGCCATGAAATTAAAAGATGCTTACTCCTTGAAAGAAAAGTTATGACCAATCTAGATAGCATATTGAAAAGCAGAGACATTACTTTGCCAACAAAGGTCTGTCTAGTCAAGGCTGTGGTTTTTCCAGTGGTCATGTATAGATGCAAGAGTTGGACTGTGAAGACAGCTGAGCATCAAAGAATTGATGGTTTTGAACTGTGGTGTTGGAGAAGACTCTTGAGAGTCCCTTGGACTGCAAGGAGATCCAACCTGTCCATTCTGAAGATCAGTCCTGGGTGTTCTTTGGAAGGACTGATGCTAAAGCCGAAACTCCAGTACTTTGGCCACCTCATGGGAAGAGTTGACTCATTCGAAAAGACTCTGATGCTGGGAGGGATTGGGGGCAGGAGGAGAAGGGGACAACAGAGGATGAGATGGCTGAATGGCATCACTGATGCTATGGACAAGAGTTTGAGTGAACTCCGGGTGTTGGTGATGGACAAGGAGGCCTGGCGTGCTGCGATTCATGGGGTCGCAAAGAGCTGGACATGACTGAGCTACTGAACTGAATAAGTCTTTGAGTTTAGTCAATATCAGCAATTGCTGGTTCAGAAATTGAGAGGCAAAACACACACAGACACACACACAGACACACACACACACACACACACTGTACTGCATAAGAACATGGACTCTAAAGCCAGGGTGCCGGAGTGTGAATCCTGTTTGTGCAACTTGCCATGTGCAGACATGGACACTTTACTGTAGAGATCTGGAGACTTAAAGATAGACACATCTCTTTTCACTGTCTCCAGACAATGCATGATTAATTTCTAAACACATGGTACAGATAAGAATCTCTAGGGGGGCTAACAGCTGGGAGAATTTATTTCAGGTTGAGGTGGTCAGAGAGCTCTTTATTGAAGAAAGGGATTTGAGGCAGGCCCTGAAAGATGAATGGAGTTGCTTGAAATGAGAAGAAAAGGAGTGGTTATTTTAAGTGAATGTGTTAGCATCAGCAGAGTACAAATATGAAAATATCCATCTATCAATATATTTTTCTTCTGACTTTGGGAATACTAACAAAAGAATAGCCAAGTAAAACTAATTTGAAAGAAAAGTATTAACTTAAAATCTCACGACTCTTGTTGTGATTTTTTTTTCATTTGTTATATTATCTGAAAATGTCCACAGATGATTTATTTTATAGCTGTGGTCATATGAAAAATCACTGGTAAACTGTTGGTTAGTCTAGGACTATGTTGGCATGTCTCTGTTACTATACTATGTAATAACTGAGAAAAATCACTTCAGGTGCTACTTACCAAATCATATATATGTGCACATATATGCACATACATATGTACAAACATACACACATATAATGCTTTAATATATGCCCTAATATTTAAATAAACATCATTATAGAAAAAAATGCCTAAACAACATTGTTGGATCATAGTACAAAAGGAAGAAAAAAACATTAAACATTTGTGTTAGTTAAGAGTTTATTAGCTTCAATTGTAGAAAATGACATTACTTTAAAATCAATGTGCAAAGAGAAATTGACTCTCATAATTGTGATTCTGGAGTTCAAAAAATGTTCTATGTTGAGCTCCAAGCATCACTAGTAAGATGAACTCAAATCTCACCAATTCAGAACTGATATAATTACAATAACAATAATAGCTAGCTTCTCTAGGTGCTTATGGAAGGAATGTTTCAGGTACCCTTCTGAGCATTTTTGAACACTTAGTTCATAAGGTCATTTAATTTTCACCCAGCTGGATGAGGTAGATGGTCAGGGAACTGAAACAAGAGAAATTAATTACTTGCCCAGATCCATATTCTCAGTTGCGAAGAGGATGGAGCACTTGAATTTTCCAGATTTCCAGACCTGAATCATTATCCTTTCCAGTGATGTTCCTAATGGTAGAAGGACTCTGTCTCACCAAAACGCAAGGACGGACATGGGAAAGGATTTCAGAGCAGGCAAAATGGTAGATATCCACTACTGGAAACCACTTATGAAAGACAAGGATCTTCTCTTTGTCCCAGGATCTTTCCACTCTCCTCCAAATTTGCCAGAATAAAGTAGAGACAAAAGAGCTAAAATGCTAAATTCTGTTTTTATTGGACAGAGTATATACTCCTACCATTTAGACTGCATAATTTACTGAATAGAAGAGTTACATGAGAAAATTGGAATTGCTCTGCAACCACTAAAATGTAAATGCCTGTACATATTTGATAAACAGCAACTTAAAGGCAGTATTTTACTTTTTAAATCTGAGACTGGGTTGATTCATCCTTTGGCAGCCTGAACGTTCTGAAGCACAGAGTTTAAGTATTCTAGTCTAAACCTGGATATATTATTTGTATAGCCCATCATTTCCCAAATTCTAATTATTCACCTACCACATTGATGAACTAAATACTGAACTGAATACCCTCTCTAAATACTATTAGATTAACTAATATTTCTTGCTTCAAATGGAATATTTTAAAACTTAATGTCACGTGATAAATGAATACTGGATATTTTCCAATATATTTGGTTGTAATTATTCTAATTTAAAAATGTATCAACATAGTACCAAAATCCAAACTTTGGGCCATCAGTGACAGTCATATATCAGAAAATACTAGATTTGGCTCTTTTCAAGGGCTTGAGGAAGAAAGATGCCGTAGTATCCTCGATGCTGACACTCCTTATGTGTCCTTCACTGACACCAGGCTAACATCACACCGTGGTTTCTATCTTTGAATTATATCTGACCTCATTCATAAATGGTATCAGCAAGCACCATACAGCACAGATTATGTAGAAACGCAGTAGTCTTCTATTTTTCAGTTTATACTATATTTGGAGACTGTCCGTCTTTACAGTTAAAGTAAAATTGAAGGCAGCATAAAAACAATATGTCAAGAAAGGTATAAAATATAAACTTTTTCACTGTTTTTGATATTGAAAAGTTGCAATGCGTTGAACAACGTAAAAGTTTAAGTTTTGAGAAAAAGGACCTCTTAATTTCTTCTCATTCTTAGTTCCAGAATTTAGACTCATGTTAAGAGTAACTTCCCCAAGATTGAGTAAGTCAGAGCTTGGTTGTCTCGGGAAATATATTGACCAGCAAATACTTGGAAGGAGAAGGGACGCGTGTGTACTAGTTGGGATGGGAGGATAGGAGGGAGAAGAAAGATACGTTAGAATTGTAGACAGCTGTTGAGAAGTGATGAATTGAAAGGAAAGACATCCAAATCAAAAGAGAGATGCCCATTTTTCTCACTTGGCCATGACTGCTTCCCTCTAAGAAAGAGGAGGCTGCTGTGTCTGTTTCATCCTGAGTTCCATTCTGTCCTGGAGTCCTGCAAGACAACTGGTTGTATGTCTAAAAATACATCTTGGACATAGAATGGAACTTAAGGTAACAAACTTATAAGAGGAAAACAGTACTAGGCTCCAGTAGACTTGATTAATCCATAGTTTTGCCCACCTCTGTCTATGCATGTAATTATTTTATGCATTTGTTTACTTGTTTTCAAACACATGTGCCTCTATCTCTGGCAGAATATGAAGTCAGGAGCCATGCCACATTTGTGTCTATCACTACAAGTGAGGATAAAAGTACTATTTCATAAGGTTATCATAAGATTAAAGGAATCAATTCATTAACAGGTTTTGAATATACTGCAAGCAACAAAGACCTTGATATATGTTAGCCATTTGACTGGACCAGAGAACTGATGAATGGCCTAAAATCAGCTTCTTCCTAGATATCTTGACCATATTGAAACTTTTATGATCACAAAAGAGTTTTCTTTATAAAGAGCTGTTTGAAAACATTTATCTTGCCTTCATCCCACTACATCTTAACCAAGTCTACTGGAAACCAAACAGTACATGGAACACAGCATCAATTTTGCAGGCCACTGTCTAGCGTTCTTTAAAGTTCCTCAAACACCTCATTCAGACAGCACAAGCACTTATGTTCTTCCCTCCATGTATTCTTTTAAAGAGAAGTAGAGGTAAAATTGAAGCCACTTCAATAGAAAAAATTTGTACAGTTGATTAACTCTTGTTTCTAATACAAATAATAATGAGAGCTATTGATTTAAAACCTAGCAGCACTGTGTGCCAGGCATGGTTCTAAATGATTTTATGTTTGATAATTTAATTTTAAAAGCAATATCACGAGATTGATATTTTAATCTCCTGTGTATCAGTGAGTAAGTTGAGGCTTTGAGAAGTTAAATAATAATGCAAAGATTGAAAAATTAATATATCATGGAACTTGAATCTAAACTAGGATTTCAAGCTTATGTTTTATCTTTTAAAACAGCCTTTTTTTTCTGTTGATCATATATTTTTTTTATTTCTTGAGTGGGAAAAGAGTTTATATCCTGTCTTTATAGTACTGTAGGCATTTTTATTCTTGTTTATCATGTTGATAGGATCACTCTAACTTTTTTGTCTTTTATATCTAGCAGGATAAAGTTGTGCTTAAATTACCCACTAGATTTTTCCCCCTTCATGTAAATCTGAATTTATATTAACAAAAGAAAAACAGTCTTTCCATGTTCAAATATTTTGGTCTCTGTGAATATTCCCCTTGAGGGGTTCTCCTCTATACCTCATAAATCATGGAATCACTATCCGATTTTGTCATGCCAACTAAGTAGTCATAGATACATCACTAAATGACATGTGATTTATAGTTCTGGTAGGTAATCTCTGATGGAAAATATCCTTTAATGTCATCTTTCATAAGGCTAAGTGCCCTTCATTAGCGATTACTGAAAATTTTTAACAATCAAAATAGAAAAAATTTTTATGTGTTATCAGAACTGTTTCAGTGTCCTTATCAGACAGCATACGTATGTGTGTCTTATCTGACCTCTCACTAACATCTGACTAACTTTTTATTCCTTAAGTTTAAAAGCAAAATACAAATCCTGTGAAAACATGGAAAAGCAAAGGACTGTGATAGTGTTTTTGTGGAAATAGTGTCAGATTTTATTTTTGGGGGCTCCAAAATCACTGCAGATGGTGACTGCAGCCATGAAATTAAAAGATGCTTACTCCTTGGAAGAAAAGTTATGACCAACTTAGATAGTATATTCAAAAGCAGAGACATTACTTTGCCAACTAAGGTCCGTCTAGTCAAGGCTATGGTTTTTCCAGTGGTCGTGTATGGATGTGAGAGTTGGACTGTGAAGAAGGCTGAGCACCGAAGAATTGATGCTTTTGAACTGTGGTGTTGGAGAAGACTCTTGAGAGTCCCTTGGACTGCAAGGAGATCCAACCAGTCCATTCTGAAGGAGATCAGCCCTGGGATTTCTTTGGAAGGAGTGATGCTAAAGCTGAAACTCCAGTACTTTGGCCACCTGATGCGAAGAGTTGACTCATTGGAAAAGACTCTGATGCTGGGAGGGACTGGGGGCAGGAGGAGAAGGGGACAACAGAGGATGAGATGGCTGGATGGCATCACTGACTTGATGGACGTGAGTCTGAGTGAACTCCGGGAGTAGGTGATGGACAGGGAGGCCTGGCGTGCTGCGATTCATGGAGTCGCAAAGAGTCGGACATGACTAAGCGACTGAACTGAACAGATGTAAAGTTTTCTTCAATATGCTTTTCATGCCCATGTTGTTCTTTTAGTTTTTATAAAAATACTCAGTAATTAATATTGTGAATATATATCAAAATATTTTTAAAACATAGAGAAAAGATCCATCTCTTATCATACCAATTATTATAACTAGTTATTTAAAGGTATAATTATAACAAGTTTAAGTGCTATACAGAAGGAAATTCTCCAATAATTTGGACAGCTGAAATCAGTGCCTGAGAAACATTTGATTTTGTAGTACAAAATCTAAGACCAGTGAATTTTTAAAAAGATCCTGGAAATAATCTTTTTAATTATTAACAGTGTGTGTGAAGTTATAGCTACTATTTACCAACTCTCTGTCATTTTTATCTTTCTTTTTGAAGAATACGGCAGCTCTCATGGTCATCCCTGATGACTCAGTTGGTAAAGAATCCGCCTGTAAGGCAGGAGCCTCAGTTCGAATCCTGAGTTGGGCAGATCCACCAGAGAAGGGATAAGCTACCCACTCTAGGCTGGAGAAGGAAATGGCATCCCACTCCAGTACCTTTGCCTGGAAAATCCCATGGACCAAGGAGCCTGGTAGGCTACAGTCCATGGGCTCGCAAAGAGTCGGACACGACTGAGCGACTTCACTTTCACCCACTCTAGGACTCTTGGGCTTCCCTTGTGGCTCAGCTGGTAAAGAATCCACCTACAAAGGGAGAGACTGGCTTCAATCCCAGGGTTGGGAAGATACCCTGGAGAAGGGAAAGGCTGCCCACTGCAATATTCTGGCCTGCAGAATTCCATGGACTGTACAGTCCATGGGGTCGCAAAGAGTCAGACAAAATTGAGTGACTCTCATACTTGAGGAAATGTCCCTTGATTCCATGCAAAATATCTAGGAGCTATTTTCCAACTCCCTCTTACACTTTACTCTTTAATGTGACTTTACAATCATAGGTGCTGCTGCTGCTGCTACTGCTAAGTCGCTTCAGTCGTGTCCGACTCTGTGCAACCCCATAGACGGTAGCCCACCAGGCTACACCATCCCTGGGATTCTCCAGGCAAGAACACTGGAGTGGGTTGCCGTTTCCTTCTCCAATGCATGAAAGTGAAAAGTGAAAGTGAAGTCCCTCAGTGTCTGACTCTTAGCGACCCCATGGACTGCAGCCTACCAGGCTCCTCCATCCATGGGATTTTCCAGGCAAGATTACAGGAGTGGGTTGCCATTGCCTTCTCCGAATCATAGGTGAAGTGAGGTGAAAGTCACTCATAGCCATATCCCTTTACAGTCATACCTGCCAATCAATATTGCGGCCCCTAGGAAAGTACTGAGATAAGGATTTTAGGGTTCATGTTTTACTGAGGGTGTACTTTACAAATTTGTAAAGAAGAAATAAGTCCAGAATGGAAATAACCCCGAGCAAGAGAGGTTTTAGATAAAGTCTAGCCCTGGCATGGTCCACAGGGGAAGGTCTCTAGACCATAGGGCTTATCCCTTTACCCACTCGTTCATATTCATGCCTATAAACAATTTGGTGTGCAAACTCCCAATCTTTGTTACGTTCACTTGCATATGTATTTAGAAGCATATTATTTGCATCTGATAAAATTTAGTATACATATTTTCTTGAAATTTTGCTTTTCTTCTTTCCTTAATGTGGCTCTGTGTGTATATGTCACTCTTCTTAAGAGATAAGTATTATTCCAAGGAACATGTTGTTCAGTTGCTAAGTCTTGGCTGACTTATTGCAACCCCATGAACTGCAGCACATCATGCTTCCCTGTCCTTCACCACCTTCTGGAGCTTGCTCGAACCCATGTCCATTGAGTTGGTGGTGCCATCCAACCATCTTATCTTTTGTCATCATCTTCTCCTCCTGCTTTCAATCTTTCCCAGCATTAGTGTCCTTTTCAGTGAGTTGGCTCTTTGCATCAGGTGACCAAATTATTGGGGCTTTAGCTTCAGCATCAGTCCTTCTAATGCATATTCAGGGTTAATTGCCTTTAGGATTGATTGGTTTGATCTCTCTCTGTCCATGGCTCTCAAGAGTCTTCTCAAGCAACATAGTTCAAAAGCATCAATTATTTGGGACTCAGCATTTTTTATGGTCCAACTCTCACATGCATACATGACTACTGGAAAAAACAGCTTTGACTATACAGACCTTTCTCAGCAGAGTGATGTGTCTGCTTTTTAGTACACTGTCTAGGTTTTTCATAGTTTTTCTTCAAGGAGCAAGCGTCTTGAATTCATGGCTGCAGTCACCATCTGCAATGATATTGGAGCCTAAGAAAATAAAATCTGTCACTCTTTCCACTTTTTACCCATCTATTTGCCATAAAGTGGTGGGACTGGATGCCATGATCTTTGTTTTTGAAAGCTGAGTTTTAAGCCAGTTTTTTCACTCTTGTCTTTCACCTTCATCAAAAGGCTTTTTAGTTCTTCTTAATTTTCTGCCATTAAGATGGTGTCATCTGCATATCTGAGGTTGTTGATATTTCTCCCAGCAGTCTTGATTCCAGCTTGTGGTTCATCCAGCGTGACATTTCACATGATGCGCTCTGCATATAAGTTAAATAAGCTGGGTAACAATATACAGCCTTGATGTACTCCTTGGCCCAATTTTGAACCAATCTGTTATTCCATGTCTGGTTCAAACTGTTGTTTCTTGTCCTGAAGGTAAGGTGATCTGTTGTTCCGATCTCTTTAAGAATTTCCCACAGTTTGTTTTGATCCACATAGTCAAAGGCTTCAGTGAAGTCAGTGAAACAGAAGTAGATGTTGTTTTGGAACTCCTTTGCTTTTTCTATGATACAGTGAATGTTGGCGATTTGATCTGTGGTTCCTCTGCCTTTTCTAAGTCAAATTGCTTTTTAAAAACTATCCGAACAATTATTATGTTACAAATTAGAAATATATTAGGCAATCATGTGGCAATTAAACTAGAAATTAATAATAAAATCAGAAAACAGCACAACAACATACTTTCCCAAGAAAACTCTTGAAGCTATTTGTTAAAAAAAAGGCTTTCATCAAAGAGGAGCCAAACTAAAATTGAGAAAGTTGTTAATAATAATGAAAAGCTTTATATCAAGATCTAGGCAGTGAAATAGAAAACTAATAGCATTAGATATGTATAGGAGAAATAAATAATAAAAGTGAGTTAATGCATAAATCAAAAATGAAAAAAATAAAAGGAAAGCATAAAGTAAAACATAATAATGTCATAAATTCATTAGAAAATAGAAAACAGCCTAACCAATATGTGAATAGAATACCTTAAAATCATTAGGCAAATCCTAGAGAAATTAATCAAGAAAAAGGAGAAGAAATCACAAATATATAAAACATAAAGTAAGGAGAAACTAACATTAAATTCCAGGGAAAAGTTAAAACATTCATGAAAATAAATTTGAAAGCACAATGTAGTAGATAATTCCCTAGGAAGAAAAAAAAAATAATTCCCTGCATTAATCTCTGAGAGAAAGTAACTTTACTTAAAATAATACCCAAGAAGCAATACAGAGTTATCAATTTCCCAAGAAGCAATAAGCATAAGAGATTACACAGGGGAATGTTTGTTTATGTCAAAATTATCAGCAAAATAATAACAGTGTCTTAACCTATGTTTCCTTGAAAATTAAATAGATAATATTTTTATTAATTTAGAGTCCATGACTTTTGACTGTCTCTTTCAAACAGATATTAATTGTCTGCTAGGTATATTGCATGTATTTTATTTCAGTCTGTTACCTGATGTTATGTCATTTATGGCTACTTTTTAAACAGAAGCCCCCAATATTAATCAACCCTACGGTCTCTTTGTGTTTTCAAGTTACTGCTCTTGCTTGGGAAGGCCTTTTTCATGCAAATTATAAAAAATATTCTCTTATGTTTTATTTCAAACCTTAAGAGTATTTAAAAAAGTTGTTTCTGAAGACCATCTGGTACATATTGTTGTGCATTGTGTAATAAAAAGCTATAACATTCAGCTTCCTTCATATGTAACCAATGTCCTGATATCATAATTAATACATCCAGTACTGATCTGAAATTCTGTCTTTAACATGATCACAAATGTTATGCATAGATCTTCATTGATGTCTGTAGACTCTATTTCATTTATTTGTCATTTGTACTCACTAACATTTTTGTTTTTCTAGTATTCTTCAGTAATTTTTATTAATTTATGTGAAATACATACTTTTGCAAAAGATAATAAAAATTATAGTAAGATTATAATGAAACACTTATCCACTGCTTTCTTACAATCAACTGCCAGTTTCAGAAGAAGCTACCACTTTTAATGTTTTTTTTCTCTTAGACCGTATCTCTAAATAAAACTAATACAAACAAATTTCACTTTACTTATATATCAACTTTATACATTACTTTTTATTTTCTAACTTAATTGAACTCTCCCTGCCTCGTCTTTCTCATGCCAATATATTCACAACACTATTTTTAGCTACTTTATTGGTTATTTTGGGACTTTAAAGAATATAGTTATTTCTTTTTGTTCCTTTCTTTATAGATATTATCTCTTAAACCCTGACTCTGATAGTTGAGGGTATTAGAGATTCTAGAATTTACTCCTTTTGTCGTCCAACTGCCATCACTTCTTAATTGAATTTTTTCTTTGAATTTATAAATTGGTTCCAAGTCAAATATTAATAAACATTGCTATGACTTTGTAAACATTGCTTGCTACAGCTCACAGTATTGATAGGCAACTGTAAAATGTTTTATTTCTTGTGCTGATTTTTTAAAGCATTTTGGCTAGTAATTTTTACAATATCAAATTTTTATTAAAGTTTGTAGGTCTTCCAGTATTTCCAGAGTAACATCAAATCTGTGAACTCCCTCTTTTCCTTGAAAATATATCTGGGAGTCCTCTACCACTTGTTCCAGTCTGGACCCAGTATTCACGGGTCCTATTATTTATCTTGACATTTCTCATAATTCTCATTGAGTGGATTCTTTTTCCTTAGTCTTGTGTATTTCACTTCCTTGTCTATTATCCTATTTTTTCATTATTTCACATGGTAAGAAATGTGTCACATATCTGAAATAGTTTTATTAACAGTTTTCTCCCATACTATTTGGCACTGGATTCTAGATATAATTGTTTTTAAAATATTCAGCCATTGTAATTCTAAGCCTTTGAAAGTGATCAGTTTCTTCTTCCCCTTTATCCTTTCCATCTTGGGATAAACCTTCCCATTTATAGAAGGTTTATCATTTTCCTTTTGTTCTTAGGCTTCTAAAATGTCGTGTTTGTGTATCTTGAATTCATTAGAATTACTATTCTAATAATAATTTATTTTATTAGATCTACTAATACTTGATGATATTTTTCATTTTGAAAAGTCATATATTTCCTGTAATAATACCAGGTGGTGCGAGTGGTAAAGAACCCACCTGCCAGTGCAGAAGACATAACAGTTGTGGGTTCAACCCCTGGGTTGGGAAGATCCCCTGGAGTAGGACATGGCAGCCCACTCCAGTATTCTTGCCTGGAGGATCCCATGCACAGAAGGGCCTGGCAGACTACGGTCCATAGGTCACAAAAGAGACATGACTGAGGTGACTTAGCACAACACTTAGCGCAATAAAAATAATAGTACTAGACCTAGCATTTGCATAGCAGTTAACTTTGCACTGCCAGATGCACAGATATCAGATATATCTGAACTCAGGTAATCTTCACAGCAATGTAATACAGTTTTTGTATCTGGCATTTTTCATTTATCATATACTTTTTGTGATTCAGAGATATAGTTGCATTTGTCATTATTGGTTTACATTTATTATTAAGTAATAATTTCCTTCATGAATATACCATGATTTGTTTATCTCTTCTGCTATAGGTGAACATTTGTGTTCCTTGAAGTTTTTAGTTATTTCAATGAATGCTTCTATATACGTTAGTGACAAATCTTTTTCTGGACATACGCTTTCATTTATTTTGAGTAAATAGCAAGGGCTAGAATGGTCAAGTCATATGGTGATTATGTACTAATCTTTTAAAATGAATATTCAAATTGTTGTCTAAAATGATTTTATCATTTACATTTGGTCCACCGGTTGCTCTAAATCCTCACCAATACTAGGTCTAGTCAGTCTTTTATTTTTTATTATCTTTTTAATTTTAGACCTTTTAAGAGATATGATCTAGTGTTTTATTGTGGTTTTTGTTGAAGTTTCCCTAATTACTAATAATTAGCATCTTTTAATGTGATTGCTGGGAATTATATATCTACTTTAATGAAAAATATTTTCAAATGTTTTGCTCTTTCTTTTTTAAATTAAAGCTTTATATTTAGAGTAATTTAAGGGTTACAGTAAAATTGATAGGGAAGGTACAAAGAATTCCTATATACTCCCATCCCACATATGATTGCTCTCCCCCATTATCAACATCCCCTACCAGAGGACTGCATTTGCTACTAATGATAAACCTACAATGACATATCATTATCACACAAAGATCATAGTTTATAGTAAAGTTCACTTTTAGAGTTTTGCATTTTATAGCTTTTGACAAATGTGCAATGATGTGTATCCATCAGTATAATATCATAAAAAGTATTTTCACTGCTCTAAAAACCCTTTGTGTTCTACCTATTCACTGCAACCAACATTTGTGAACTCTGGTAACCACTGATCTTTTTTTTCTCCATAGCTTTGCCTTTTTGCCTTTTCATACTGTTCATAGGAAGCATCACTATGAACAAATCTAGTGGAAGTGATGGAATTCCAGTTGAGCTATTTCATATCCTAAAAGATGATGCTGTGAAAGGGCTGACACAATATGCCACCAAATTTGGAAAACTCAGCAGTGGAATGGAAAAGTTCAGTTTTCATTCCAATCCCAAAGAAAGGCAATGCCAAAGAATGATCAAACTACTGCACAATTGCACTCATCTCACACACTAGCAAAGTAATGCTCAAAATTCTCCAAGCCAGGCTTCAAAAGTAGGTGAACTATGAACCTTCTTATGTTGAAGCTGGATTTAGAAAAGGCAGAGGAACCAGAGATCACATTGCCAACATCCGTTGGATCATCAAAAAAGCAAGAGAGTTCCAGAAAAACATCTATTTCTGCTTTATTGACTACGCCAAAGCCTTTGACTGTGTGGATCACAACAAGCTGTGGAAAATTCTGCAAGAGATGGGGACACCAGATCACTTTACCTGCCTTCTGAGAAATCTGTATGCAGGTCAGGAAGCAACAGTTAGTACTGGACATGGAACAACAGACTGGTTCTAAGTCAGGGAAGGAGTACATCAAGACTGTATATTGTCACCCTGCTTATTTAACTTATATGCAGAGTACATCATGCAAAATGCTGGACTGGATGAAGCACAAGCTGGAATCAAGATTGCTGGGAAAAATATCAATAACCTAAGATATGCAGATGACACCATCATTATGGCAGGAAACCAAGAGGAAACAAAGAGCCTCATGATGAAAGTGAAAGAGGAGGGTGAAAAAGTTGGCTTAAAGCTCAACATTTAGAAAATGAGGATCATGGCATCTGGTCTCATCACTTCATGTCAAATAGATGGGGAAACAATGGAAACAGTGTCAGACTTTATATTTTTGGGCTCCAAAATCACTGCAGATGGTGACTGCAGCCATGAAATTTAAGATGCTTGCTCCTTGGAAGAAAATCTATGACCAACCTAGACAGCATATTGAAAAGCAGAGACATTACTTTGCCAACAAATGTCTGTCTAGTCAAGGCTATAGTTTTTCCAGTAGTTATGTATGGATGTGAAAGTGGAACTATAAAGAAAACTGATCATTGAAGAATTGATGCTTTTGAACTGTGGTGTTGGAGAAGACTCTTGAGAGTCCCTTGGACTGCAAGTAGAGCCAACCAGTCCCTCCTAAAGGAAATCAGTCCTGAATATTTATTGGAAGGACTGATGCTGAAGCTCCAATACTTTGGCCATTTGATGCAAAGAGCTGACTCATTTGAAAAGACCTTGATGCTGGGCAAGGCTGAAGGCAGGAGGTAAAGGGGACAACAGAAGATGAGCTGGTTGGATGACATCACCGACTTGATGGACATGAGTTTGAGCAAGCTTCAGCAGTTGGTGATGGACAGTGAAGCCTGGTATCCTGCAGTCCATGGGGCTGCAAAGATTTGGACATGACTGAGCAACTGAACTGAATAGTTTTACTTTTCTAGAATGTCATACAATTGGAATCACACAGTATTTAACCTTTATGCATTGTCTGCACTGGTAATATGTACCTGAACGTCCTCTACTTCTTTTCATAGCTTGATAGCTTAGTTTGTTGTTATTTAATCACTTAGTCATGTTCAGCTCTTTTTCAGCCCCATGGATTATAACCCTCTAGACTCCTCTGTCTAGACAAGATTACTGGAGTGGGTTGTCATTTCCTCCTTCAGAGGATCTGCCCTATCCACGGATTGAATATGATTCTCTTTTATCTCCTGCACGGCCGGTGAATTCTTTACCAGAAAGCCACTGAGGAAGCCCAGCTTAATTCATCCTAGCATTAATAATTTTTCCTGATTTGTCATAGTTTTTTTATCCATTCACCTACTGAAGTACACCTTGCTTACATCTAAGCTTTGACATATGTAGATAAAGGTACTATAACCACCTGCAGAATTTTTTTTTTGTATAAATATAAGTTTTCAACTCATGTAGGTAAATACCAAGGAGTTCAATTGCTGGATCATACATTAATAGTGTATTTAGTTAAAAAATTGTGAACTAATTTCCACGGTGACTATGACACATTTTATTCCCACCAGCAGTGTATGAGAGTTTCTGTTATCCCATGTCCTCCTCACCATCTGAAGTCAGTGTTTCAGATTTTAGCCATTCTAACAGGAGTGTAGTACTTTTCATTGTTGTTTTAGTTTACATTTCCCTGATGATATATGATGTAGAGCTTCTCTTCATAGGCTTATCCATCATCTGTATATCTTCTTTAAAGAGGTGTCCGTTAAGGTCTTTGTCCCTTTTTGAAATTGGGTTGAATCTTATTGTTGGCTTTTGAGTTCTTTGTATATTTGGAATACATCTTTTATTAAATGTGTCTTTCTTATAACTATTTTCTCCCATTCTGTGGCTTGTCTTCTTATTCTCGTGACATTGTCTTCTGCAGAGCAGACGTTTTTAATTTTAATTAAGTTTAGCTTCTTACTTATTTCCTTCATGGTTTGTGTCTTTAGCATTATATCTAAAAAGTTATCACCCTACCTAAGGTCATGCAGATTTTCTACTACGTTACCCTTTGGGGTTTTATAGTTTTGTATTCTACATATCAATCTGTAATCCAATTTTTTGGTTAAGTTTTGTGAAGAGTATAATATCTGTATCTAGATTCATTTTTTTGTCTTTGCATAGATGTCCAGTTGTTCGAACAATGTGTGTTGAAGAAGCTATCTCTGTTCCATTTTGCTGCCTTTGGTTCTTTGTCAAAGACCAGTAATTAGTTTAATGTTTTTATGGGGTATATTTCTGCGTTCTCGATTTCATTTCTCTGTTTGCATATTCTTGTACCCACTTACCAGGTGGCTCAGTGGTAAACAATCTGTGTGCCAAGGCAGGAGACACAGAAGATGGGGTTCAACCCCCGGGTTATCCCCTGGAAGATGAAAGGCAACCCACTCCAGTATCCTTGCTTGGATGATCTCATTGACAGAGGAGCTAGATAGGCAAAGTCCATGGGGTTGCAGTGTCATACACAACTGAGTATCTGAGCACTCACATGTGTACATACACTCTTGTAACCATAGCACACCCTCTTGAGTACTGTAGCTTTACAGTGAAGTTCAAAGTCAGCTAGCATTAATTCTCAAACTTTCTTCTCCTTCAATATTGTCTATGCTCTCATGATTCTTTTGATTCTCTAAATAACCTTTAGAATCAGTAGATTAATTTGAAAAGAACTGACATATTGACAGCATTGAATCTTTCCATGAACATGGAATATCTCTCCATTTACTTAGTTCTTCCTCAAATTTCATCAGAGTTTTCCTCATGTGTCTTGTATGAATTTTGTTAGGTTTGAACCTAAGTATTTCCTTGTTTGGGTGTTGATTTAAATGATATTGTGGGTTTTTTAATTTAAAATTTCACTTGTTCATTCCCAGTAGATAAGAAAGCAATTAACTTTTGTACATTAAATTCCTATCATGCAACATTGCTTATTACCTACAGGATATTTTTCTGTTGCTTCTTTCGAATTTTCTACATAGATGATCATGTCATGAGTAAATAAAGGTAGCTTGTTTCGTTTTCTTTTCCATTGATCTTTTGTATCCTTTGCTTATTGATAAATTCCTCTAGCTCAGAGGTTATTTCCTCACTTGCATTCACTCTATAAATGAGTCCATCAGAAGCATTCTTCATTTCTGTTAGTGTTTTTAAACTCTAGCATTTTTTTTTTTAGTTCTTAGAATTTCCGTGTCTCTGCTTTTGCATGGTATCTGTTTTACTCATTAGAACCCTTAGAATATTTATTATAGTTGTTTTAAACCTTACTCTGCTAATTAAAACATCTCTGGCTTATCAGGTTCTAATGCTTACTCTGTGTCTTCATATTGTATTTTCTGCCTTTTGGCATGCCTTGTATTTTTTAAATTGATAGCTGTACATTTAGAAATTTGTATACTATATAAAGGATATATATATATATATATATATATATTAATAAATAGGCCTTCAGCAATATGGTGGTGAGGTGTGAGGTTCTAGAAAGTGAGCTTGTGCCTCTGGAATGTGATCTTCACAGTTTCTCAAATTTTTTCCAATCCCTTTAGTTGGGATGGGAAATCTAGAGTTGATCTTGTTCTGCTCTGGTAAGCCAAGATTCCCTGTATTTGCTTGTCTGTATTTTCAACCTTGTGAATGGTGGTTTGTCCTATGTATTGTTACCTTTCAAGGACTCAAGGTGATTGTTAATTTTTTAGTTTGTTAAACTTTTACATGGTATTTGGACAGAACTACAATGTCAGGTCCTCATGTGTATAAATAGAAACTGGATGTATGCTTTTTTTTTGTTTTTTCAAATTGTGTTTTTGTTCTTCTGAGTTTGGGTGGTTTTTTATATACTCTGAATATAATTACTTTTTCAGATATATTATTTACAGATGTTCAATATCTTATATCAATGTTTGGCTTTTGGATTTTTAAGGAGTAACTTTCACAGGGCATGAGTTCCTATTTTGATAGTCTAATAGTTCATTTATGTAATTATGAAACATGGTTTTGACATCATATTGAGGAAACATCTGCTTAAGTTAGGGTTAAAACAATGTCTATTCTGTTTCTCTCTGTAAAATTGTATGGTTTTAGATTTTTACAATTAGGCCTATGATCCATTTTGAATAACTTTTTTATCTGGTATTAAATGTGGATTAAAAGAATTTATTATTGTACATAGATACCTAATGTTTTCAGCAGTACATGTTAAAAAGATTATCTTTTTTCCACTCAGTTTCCTTTGAAACTTTGTCAAATATCCATTTATAGTACATGTGTGGATATATTTCTTAAATTTATGCAGCTCTATTGATCTATTATCATGCTAAAATCCCACTGTCTTATTATAATAATTTCATAACACATAGAGATGAAGTAATGTAAATTATCCAAACTAGTTCTTTTTAAAAATTGTTTTGATTATTCTAGGGTCTTTGGATTTTCATCCAAATTTTAGAATCTGGATATTTTTTTCTTTGAAAACATTTGCTGGATATTAAATATAACTATATCACTATGTCAAGTAAGTAGATCAATCAAGAATTTACATCTTAAAATTTTTGAAACATGAGATCATGAACACATTTCCATTATTTAGGTTTTTTTGTATTTCTCTCAATAATATTTTATATTCTGTCATTACATAAGGCTTACACATCTTTTGTTGAATTTATGCTTAAGAGATTTATACCTTAATGGTATTATAAATGATATTCTGTATTTAATTTCAATTTAAGTTGTCTTTGTTAGAAACAAAATTTATTTTTCTATATTGGTCTTATATCCTGTAATGTTACTAACTTATTAGTTCTAGAAGCTTTAATGTAGATCCTAGGATTTCCAATAGACAATTATATCATCTACAAATAAAGATCTTTACACCTACTTTACATATGGTAATATAAGTGTCCATGTTACTCTCTCCATACATCTCACTCTGTCCTCTCCTCTCCCCATGTCCATAAATCTGTTCTCTATATGTTTTTCCATTGCTGCCCTGAAAATAAATTCTTCATTACCATATTTCTAGACTTCATATATATGTTAGTATATGATATTTATCTTTCTCTGTCCGACTTACTTCACTCTGTATGATAGGCAGTATGTTTATCCAGCTCATTAGAACTGACTCAGAATGGGAAGTTGCTGTATGTCTCAGTTCAGTCAATTCAGTTCAGTCGCTCAGTGGTGTCCGACTCTTTGCGACCCCATGAATTGCAGCATGCCAGGCCTCCCTGTCCATCACCAACTCCCAGAGTTCACTCAGACCCATGTCCATCGAGTCAGTGATGCCATCCAGCCATCTCATCCTCTGTCGTCCCCTTCTCCTCCTGCCCCCAATCCCTCCCAGCATCAGAGTCTTTTCCAATGAGTCAACTCTTTGCATGAGGTGGCCAAAGTACTGGAGTTTCAGCTTCAGCATCAGTCTTTCCAAAGAAATCCCAGGGCTGATCTCCTTCAGAATGGACTGGTTGGATCTCCTTGCAGTCCAAGGGACTCTCAAGAGTCTTCTCCAACACAACAGTTCAAAACCATCAATTCTTCAGTGCTCAGCCTTCTTCACAGTCCAACTCTCACATCCATACATGACTACTGGAAAAACCATAGCCTTGACTAGATGGACCTTAGTTGGCAAAGTAATGTCTCTGCTTTTGAATATGCTTTCTAGGTTGGTCATAACTTTTCTTTCAAGGAGTAAGCGTCTTTTAATTTCATGGCTGCAGTCACCATCTGTAGTGATTTTGGAGTCCCCAAAAATAAAGTCTGACACTGTTTCCACTGTTTCTCCATCCATTTCCCATGGAGTGATGGGACCGGATGCCATGATCTTCATTTTCTGAATGTTGAGCTTTAAGCCAACTTTTTCACTCTCCTCTTTCACTTTCATCAAGAGGCTTTTTACTTCTTCTGCCATAAGGGTGGTGTCATCTACATATCTGAGGTTTCTCATATTGATATTTCTCCCGGCAATCTTGATTCCAGCTTGTGTTTCTTCCAGTCCAGCATTTCTCATGATGTACTCTGCATATAAGTTAAATAAGCAGGATGACAATATACAGCCTTGATGTACTCCTTTTCCTATTTGGAACCAGCTGGGAACTCAAACAGGGGCTCTGTACCAACCTAGAGGGTTGAAATGGCGGGAGTGTGGAAGCTGACAGGGAGGTTCAAGAGGGAGGGGACATATGTATACCAATGGCTGATTTATGTTGAGGTTTGACAGAAAACAACAAAATTCTGTAAAGCAATTATCCTTTAATTAAAAAATAAATTAATTTAAAAAACAAGCCAAAAAAGACTTTTACTTCATCTTTTCATTATGTCAGTTTATTTGTGGTGACTTAGTGATTTATAAGGGAGTAGGAGATGGCAAACCCCTCCAGTATTCTTGCCAGGAGAGCCCCATGGACAGAGGAGCCTGGCGAGCTACAGTCCATGGAGTCGCAAAGAGTCAGACACAACTTAGTGACTCAACAACAACGATTTATCATTGCTTACGGTTTGTGTGTTACTGGGGTCATTTCTTATTGCTTTTGCCTGAACTCGTGTGACTGCCTCAGGATCGTCTCTGTGTTATCAAATCTCTGTGTTATTTCTATGGACAGGAAATAGACTGAGAAAGTCACTTAACTGAAAATATGATCCATTTGAAAGGAAAGGAAAGATATCTAAGACCTTTGATGGAAGAAGCTATAAATAGTATTTTCATTTAATGAGAGTATTGATACATTTTTCTACATATTGCTTCTACATATACATGTGATTCTAAATATTAATATTTTAAATTTGGTCTGTAGCTAAGGATGTTATCTTGTTAAATATATTGCAGTAATATAATAATCATTAATATCCATGAACATTAAATGGACATGAAGTAATCTAAATATCTATGGTGATATTCCATCTTTATTGTTGCTATTGGTCACTTCTTTGCTATTTGCTCAGTCTTATGCAGAGCTGTTACTTTTACTGATCTTTATGAAGAGCCAACTTTTGATTTATCCATATTTCACAGATTTTTTTAAACATTGTCTTTTAATATTTGTTGCAAAAACTTTAATTTTTTTCTTATTTTACTATGACTCATAGGCTATTTAGACATATATTGCTTAATCTCTATTTGAGAATTGCTAGATATATTTTATATATTTCTAATTAAAATTAAATCTGAAAGTATGCTCTTTGTAATTTCCATCTTTCAGATTTGATTGAAACGTTTTATGGTTCAGCTTAACAAGATAGACCATCAACATATGGTCTGTCTTGTTAAGTGGCCCATATGCACTTGAAAAGAACATGTTTGCTACCATAGTTTCAAATAGTGTGCAATAAATTGGGTCACAGTTTGGGGATTTCTTACAAAACTAAACATACTCTTACTCTATGATCCAGCAATTATGTGTCTTGATATTTAGCTAAAGGAGTTAAAAACTTATGTCCACAAAAAATCCTGCACACAGATGTTTACAGTAGCTTTATTCACATTTTCCAAAACTTGGAGGCAATGAGGATATCTTTCAGTAGGTAAATAGATAAACTAATCTACCCAGATAATATGTTAATATTAAACACTAAAATTGAGTGATATGTGAAGGTGTGAAAAAACGTAAAGGAAATTTAAATGCCTATGACTAAGTAGAAGAAGTCAATGTGCAAAGGCTACACGCTGCGTGATTCCAACAATATGACATTCTGGGAAGACAAACTATGGAGACAATAGAAAGATCAGCTCTTAATAGGGACAGCAGGGTAGGAGATATGAGTAGGTAGAGCACAGAGCATTTTTAGGGCAGGGCAAATACTCTGCATGATTTAATAACAGCTATATGTTATTATACTTTTTCTAAATCCTTGGAATATAGAACACCGAGAGTAAGCCCTAAAGTATATGGACTCTGTTAATTACTATGTGTCAATCTTCATTCTTGGTTAAAAAAAAAAAAAAGTACCATTCTAATGAATGATGTTGATAATGAGGGGAAACTATGCATGTGTGGGGTTAGTATGTTGTTAGGAAATATCTGTACCTTCCTCCCAATTTAGCTGTATAACTAAAAGCTGCTCCTACAAAATAGTCTTAAAAATAATAGATTGGGTTGTGATGGTAGAAATGTTCCAGTCTTTTATATCCTTGTATTTTGTTCTATATTAATCTACTCATTATTGAGAGGGAAATGTTAAAATCTTCAAGTAGGATAGATTTGTCTATTTTTTCTGTAAGTCTGTTAATTGATAATGAGAGATAAGACTATATGTATATTTTAAATATAGAGCCATTAGGATATCCTGAGTTGGAAAAACTCTGCTGTATATCTTCTGATATTAGTGGATCCAGGAGATTTAAATTATGTATGTGAACAATCTATGTGGAGAATAGGGGAAGTAATGGATATTGAAGAGTTTGAGGGGCCAGAGTTGTAGAATTACTGAAATTAATGTACCATCACTGTGACTGAACTCAGAATTCTCCTAGAAATGTTTTTCAGTAAAATATTTCTCCGAGAAATGTTTTCAGAAAGTGAAAATCTCTTCAGTATTTATATATTCAGTTAGAAATTATCATTTAGTTTGTTACATATTCCCTTGATTTACTTTTGTATTATTTTCTATTTGACTTTACCTACATCTATTTTAAATGTTAAAGCAGAGTACTTGCTCATTATTTCTTCTTTGTTTCTACATGGTGTCTCGAGTTCTCTAATCTACACAAATATGAGCTTATGAATCACAAAATACCTGTCTTGAAAGGACTATCTAAGATGATCTCACCTGACTGCTATTCTTTGTGAGAGTCCACACTGCCAAATACCAATGAAGGAATTAACAGCTTTTTCTAAAGCATTTCCAGTAACAAGAATTCATTCTCCCTTGAGATAGCCAATTCCTTTAATTGATCTACTAAAACTTATACTCCACATTGAATGAGAATAGGTCTTGCTTTGTAAAATTAATCAGAATGCTTACATCCATAATTTTTAGAAAATGCTACATCTGTAAAAAATCTGATTCATAAAATAAATAGCCATGAAGTAGATAATTTACTTTTTATATCTTTCAGGATATCTACAGACACATATATATGTACTTATACACAAATTAACAAATTTGGGTATCAGAATCCTTTTTCTAGGGCTGCTGGAAATATATATATATATATATATATATATTTTCCAGTAGTAGGGCAGGATAGTCTTAATATTCGATAGAAATTCAACCAAGAACTTGTGGAGCAAAAATCAACAAATAAACATCTGAATAAATAAAAGAATTAATGAGTTCATTCTTTAATAACTCATTTAACTGATGTTTTTGGTAAATCTGAACTATGTTCCAAATGATCACTCCAAGTGCACAGGCTGCAAATAAGGGAGGGGTGGTCATTCAGAGAAACATGCATTTTGTATTTGTTCTGTTGGCAGAAGTAGGGAAAATGGACAACAAAATACAACAAATGTCTGCTAATGTAAACATAAATCTGAGATAAGGATTGAATGGAAAATTAATTTCAGTGCAGGGAGAGGCAAATCAATCAATGGCCTACTTCGTGGCAGGACATGTTACAGACTGGCTACCAGGGACCTTGGGCTTCTCCTGTAGCTCAGTTGCTATAGAATCTGCCCACAATGCAGGCAGTTCAACTCCTGGGTTGGGAAGATCCCCTGGAGGGGGGCATGGCAACCCACTCCAGTATTCTTGCCTGGGAAATCCCACGGACAGAGGAGCCTGGGGGGCTACACTACATGGGGTCGCAAGAGTCAGACATGACTTAATGACTAAACCACCTTGCGGAAGCAGCAGTAGTGTCTGACCTTGTTCTCAAAGTATTTTATTAAGATGGTGACCAGAGTTCAGATAGAAGTAAAGAAATTCAAGCCATATAGCTCAGCTTAGGGCTCAGAGGTTAAAGCATCTGCCTGGAATGTGGGAAACCCAGGTTCGATTCCTGGGTTGGGAAGATCCCCTGGAGAAGGAAGTGGCACCCTACTCCAGTACTCTTGCCTGGAGAATCCCATGGAGGGAGGAGCCTGATAGAATACAGTCCATGGGGTCGCAAAGAGTTGGACACGACTGAGCGACTTCACTCTGTATCACTCTGTATCACTCTGTGTATAGTTTCCAAGATATAGATAGCATTCCATTGCTGCTATAGAGTAGTGCCATATACATTCTGTGAAAGTCTTATTTACTTAGTGTATTTTATTATGCCACATTATAAGGCTAGGCTAAGCTAGACTAGGCTAAGTCACTTCAGTTGTGTCTGATTCTTTACAACCCTATTGGACCATATCCTGCCCAGGCTCCTCTGTCCATGGGGTTCTCCAGGCAAGAATACTGGAGTGCGTTGCTGTGCCCTCCTCCAGGGAATCTTCCCAAGCTAGGAATCAGATATAACCCCCATCTCTTCATCTCCTACACTGGAAGGAGGTTTCTTTACAACTAGCGCCACCTGGGAAACCCCAATATATACCTTAGTGTGCTATTTATATAAGGCCATGAACTAAAAGTAGTATAGTTATTACTGGCGAGTTAACTGCCATTAAGTGTATAGTGGTGTTAAGACAATTTTAGTGAACATTTATCTGTTATAAAATTTTTAAAAATACTGGTCCCATTTAACTAACACTATGATCCACTAGTCAAGATTAAATATTTAGCATTAACTTATTTTTGTTGTTTTTTTTTTTTTCCTCCCCCTCAATCTGGGTCATTCTACTTCAGAATATTCTTATTTAAATAAGTAGTCTTGTGCTATCATGAAATGGCAGTCTCCAAGCATTTCTCATGGTTCCTTGGTGGGATGGTCACTTAATGATCAAATTAGAGCTCACTCAACCAGATCCATGGTAACAACAGTTGCTAGACTGCAGTTAGTTGTTCTTTTCAGATTTACAGAGCATCCAGGTGGAGTTCATTACTGTGAATCACCCAGCATACTCCCCTGGCAGCAGATTAAGAAAACAGTCTAAATTAGAGATGGCTGCACTGCTAAACTTATTCCTTGTTCAAAATAAAGGCCCCCTGCGCTTAGCCACATACATCTTATCTGTAGCAGCCTTCTATCCAGGGAGGTCTCTATTACTATTATGCTGCTATAGTTGTACAATGCCTAAAATATTTATGAAGCTGAAAGCTGAAAAATTACAGATCTGCAGCTAATACATTCCACAGCTGCATGTTCTTGTTTGCAAATTTATAACTGGGAATTTACTCTTAACAAACTCCAGCTTTTGAACAATTGGATATATTTCGCCAACTCTCTGTGTTGCCCAGTCTCTGTTGCTCTCGCTCCCTGGGCTGGGATGGCTGCAATGGTGGTGCAGCCTCTGGGGAGGGAGGGAGAAGAAATGGATAGAACTACATGCCATCAGTCACCAACAGCCCCTCTGGCTGATTAAGTAGCAGGTGTTAATAGGAACCCAGGGGAGTGCTCTCGGGTTCCCTTTAGCTGGAATGATAGTGACATGATTCAAGGCCTGAAGGGTTTGGGGCCCTTATAGGGTGGGGGAAGGGAAGTAGACTTATAAAGTGGAAAATAATAGAAGAGTATCTTTTTTTGATAGACATCGCCTAGTGCTTGAAAGATTTGCAGTTTTTGAAGATTTGAACAATGAAAATTCTGATACAAATGTGCCAGGCATTTAAAAGAAAATGAACAGATGTACTAAAAGCACTGCTTAATCTGTATAATTTTGGTTTTATTGGAACTTTATCATAAATGATTTTAATTTTTACTTAGAACAGATACTTATTAGGTAAATATACAAGGGATTTGATGTTACAAAAATATGAAAATATGTCACAGGCCTTTTAAATTGCAAAGCATATGCTTTTATATAAAGTGTACAAAGTTCAGTAGATGTGATTGATAATCCAAATCAGTGATTATTAAACTATTAAAAAATGAGATTTTATCTGTAAATTAATTTGAATCTTCTGTCTATCTCAGAAGAGTTGTTTAAAACTTGTTTTAATTTTGATATATACAGTATCAAAATATTTTAATTCTCCAAATGCTATCATGCTTCCTTCTGTTCACTAAACACCCCTTGACTACTAACACCATTGATTATCTTTTATACTTTAATAAGTAAAATTTACAAGGAGTACATCAAGGCTGTATATTGTCACCCTGCTTATTTAACTTATATGCAGAGTACATCATGAGAAACGCTGGGCTGGAAGAAACACAAGCTGGAATCAAGATTGACGGGAGAAATATGAATCACCTCAGATATGCAGATGACACCACCCTTATGGCAGAAAGTGAAGAGGAACTCAAAAGCCTCTTGATGAAAGTGAAAGAGGAGAGTGAAAAAGTTGGCTTAAAGCTCAACATTCAGAAAACGAAGATCATGGCATCTGGTGGCATCTGGTCCCATCACTTCATGGGAAATAGATGGGGAAACAGTGGAAACAGTATCAGACTTTATTTTTTGGGGCTCCAAAATCACTGCAGATGGTGACTGCAGCCATGAAATTAAAAGACGCTTACTCCTTGAAAGAAAAGTTATGAGCAACCTAGATAGTATATTCAAAAGCAGAGACATTAGTCTGCCAACAAAGGTCCATCTAGTCAAGGCTATGGTTTTTCCTGTGGTCATGTATGGATGTGAGAGTTGGACTGTGAAGAAGGCTGAGCACTGAAGAATTGATGGTTTTGAACTGTTGTGTTGGAGAAGACTCTTGAGGGTCCCTTAGACTGCAAGGAGATCCAACCAGTCCATTCTGAAGGAGATCAGCCCTGGGATTTCTTTGGAAGGAATGATGCTAAAGCTGAAGCTCCAGTACTTTGGCCACCTCATGCTAAGAGTTGACTCATTGGAAAAGACTCTGATGCTGGGAGGGATTGGGGGCAGGAGGAGAAGGGGACGACCCAGGATGAGATGGCTGGATGGCATTACGGACTCGATGGATGTCTCAGTGAACTCCGAGAGTTGGTGATGGACAGGGAGGCCTGGTGTGCTGCGATTCATGGGGTCGCAAAGAGTCGGACATGACTGAGTGACTGAACTAACTTTATAATTACATTTTGCACTTGACATAATACACTGTATATTTTGGGGGCTTAGTTTACTTAATATGTTTGTGATATTCATGGATATTTCTGTATGCAGTTATATTTTATTCAATATTATTTTGTGTAGTATATAACTGGGTGAATATACCATATATTACTGGGTGAATAGACCGTAATTTTGGAGAAGGAAACTGCAGCCCATCCCAGTAATCTTGCCTGGGAAATCCTATGGACAGAGGAGCCTATAAGGCTATCGTCCATGGGGTCACACAGATTCGGACACAACTGAGCAACTAAGCAGCATGATGTAATTTATACAATGTAAAACTGATGGATATTGAATCCTTCCAAAACAGATATTAAACATAATGTTTGTGAGGGCATTCCAACCCATGTCTTTTGGTGAGGATAGGTACACATTTCTGTTTGGAGTTAATTTCTGGATCATAGGGTATTTAGATGTTCACCTTCAGTAGATGTTGACAATTCTTTACTCTCACTGCTGGAAATAAGGTCCTGATTGTGTGTGTGTGTGTGTGTGTGTGTGCGCACGTGTGTTCAAGTGTGTGTATTGGAAGTGGGGAGAGAGAGAAAGAGAGAACTATTTTTAGCATATATATGACTATTCATGTTTACTGTCTTTTCTCTTTATAGTTATAATAAGGAGAATTTTCTTCAGAATTTTTTTTTTCCAATTTATACAAATTATGAAATTTACTTGCATGAGGTAGTAGATAACACATTCTACCCCTTGATTATTTTTTTCATTCCTGATATAGACAGTTTTTTCTCTTTTATTAGTTGTTCCAAAGGTATTTCATTTTTATGAGCTTTTTAAAAGAAAATTTTGATTTTATTTTTTTCTCTTTCATTGCAAGGCTGCTGGCAACAGCTTTTCTCAGTTTGTCTTAAAATTAGTTTAAAACTTTATTTCAAGAGTTTTTAGAATGTTTTGAGTAGAGAATTCTGAGTTGCTTTTCATCTTAACACTCCAAGTATTTGCTCCATTGACTTCCCAGTACCGTGATTATTAGTGACAATTCAGATATCATTGTTTCACTCTCTCCCCCACATGGACTTTTCCTCCCTACCATCCTTTGAAAGCAACATGTCTTTTCTTTGATTTTCTTAAAAATTAATTTTTATTGGTGGTGGCACTAGTGGTAAAAACAAAAACAACCCTGCCTGCCAATGCAGATTTAAGAGATGTGGGCTCGAAACCTAATTTGGGAAGATCCACTGGAGAAGGGCATGGCAACCCACTCCAGTGTTGTTGCCTGGAGAATTCCATGTACAGAGAAACCTGGCAGGCTACAGTCCATAGTGTCTCACAGAGTAGGACACAACTGAAGCAACTTGGCACATATCACACATAATTCATTTACAATGTTGTGTTACTTTCTATTGTATATTGAACTGAATTAGTCATACATGTAAACACACTTACAGAGAAGGCAATGGCAGGCCACTCCAGTACTCTTGCCTAGAAACTCCCATGGATGGAGGAGCCTGGTGGGCTGTAGTCCATGGGGTTGCTAATGAGTCAGACATGACTGAGTGACTTCACTTTCACTTTTCACTTTCACACACTGGAGAAGGAAATGGCCACCCACTCCAGTGTTCTTGCCTGGAGAATCCCAGGGATGGGGGAGCCTGGTGGGCTGCCATCTATGGGGCTGCACAGAGTCGGACATGACTGAAGCTACTTAAGTCACTTGTCACCTGTCACTTGCGCAGTCGTGTCCGACTCTTTGTGACCCCATGGACTGTAGCCCATCCTCCGTCCATGGGATTTTCCAGGCAAGAATACTGGAGTGGGTTGCCATTTCCTTCTCCAGGGAGCATAAACACACTTTTTCAGAATGCATTCCTGTCTAGCTCATTGCAGAGTATTGAGTAGACTTCCTGTGCTCTACAGGTTCTATTAATTACCTATTTTATAAAGAATTGTGTGTATATGTCAATCCTAATCTCCCAACTTATCACCCCTACACACTCTTTTCCCCGTTAGTAACCTAAGTTTGTTTTCTACATCTGACACTTTCCGTTTTGAAAATGCATTCCCTTGTACCAATTTTTTAGATTGCACATTTAAGTAATATCATCTAATATTTGTCTTTCTGTCTGACTTCATTCAGTATGACAATTTCTAGGTCCATCCATATCACTGCAAGTGGCATGATTTCGTTCTTTTTATCAGTTCAGTCACTCAGTCGTGTCCTACTCTTTGGGACGCCATGGACTGCAGCACACCAATCTTCCCTGTCCATCATCAACTCCTGGAGCTTGTTCAAATTCATATCCATCGAGTCAGTGATGCCATCCAAGCATCTCATCCTCTGTTATCCCCTTCTCCTCTTGCCTTCAATCTTGCCCAGCATCAGGGTCTTTTCAAATGAGTCAGTTCTTCGGATCAGGTGGCCAAAGTATTGGAGCTTCAGCGTCAGTCCTTCCAATAAATATTCAGGACTGATTTCCTTTAGGATGGATTAGTTTGATATCCTTACAGTCCAAGGGTCTCTTGAGTCTTCTCCAAGACCACAGTTCAAAAGCATCAATTCTTTAGCACTCAGCTTTCTTTATAGTCCAACTCTCATATCCATGCATGACTACTGGAAAAACCATAGCTTTGACCAGATGGAACTTTGTTGTGAGTGTAATGTCTCTGCTTTTTAATATGCTGTCTAGATTGGTCATAGCTTTTCTTCGAGGAGCAGGTGTCTTTTAATTTCATGGCTGCAATCACCATCTGCAGTGATTTTGGAGCCCAAGAAAATAAACTCTGTCACTGTTTCCATTGTTTCCCTATCTATTTACCGTGAAATGATGGGACCGGATGCCATGATCTTAGTTTTTTGCATGTTGAGTTTTAAGCCAGCTTTTTCATTCTCCTCTTTCACTTTCATCAAGAGGCTCTTTAGTTCCTCTTCACTTTCTGCCATAAGGGTGGTATCATCTGTATATCTGAGGTTATTGATATATCTCCCGGCAGCCTTGATTCCAGCTTGTTTCATCCAGCCTGGCATTTTGCATGATGTACTCTGCATGTAATTTAAATAAACAGGATGACAATATACAGCCTTGATGTACTCCTTTCCTAAAATCTTGCCATATTTATTACCATAAGTGTGAAAAACAAAGAAAATTTCATTGTTATTAAAGTGAAAAAAGGAGAACAGAAATACATCCCTTAGATGACTGAGATATTAAAGATAGCAGAAAAGACTTTGAAATATCTATCAGTAGTGTAATTAAATATAGGAAAAGATAGATAAAGTAGAAAACAATGATAAAGTATGTCCTGATAGAGTTCTTTTTATGGCTGAGTAATATTTCATTGTATATATATATACAATCGCACCCCACTCCAGTACTCTTGCCTGGAAAATCCCATGGACAGAGGAGCCTGGAAGGCTGCAGTCCACGGGGTCGGTGAGAGTCGAACATGACTGAGCGACTTCACTTTCACTTTTCACTTTCATGCATTGGAGAAGGAAATGGCAACCCACTCCAGTATTCTTGCCTGGAGAATCCCAGGAATAGAGGAGCCTCATGGGCTGCCATCTATGGGGTCTCACAGAGTCGGACACGACTGAAGCAACTTAGCAGCAGCATATATCACCACATCTTTTTTTTTTCTTTTATAAATTTATTATTTTAATTGGAAGCTAATTACTTTCCAATATTGTAGTGGTTTTGCCATACCGTAATGGGTGTACATGTGTTCCCCATCCTGAACCCCCCTCCCACCTCCCTCCCCATCTCATCCCTCTGGGTCATCCCAGTACACCAGTCCCAAGCACCCTGTCTCACGCATCAAACATAGACTGGTGATTCATTTCATATATGATTATTATATGTGTTTCAGTGCCATTCTCTCAAATCATCCCACCCTCACCCTCTCCCACAGAGTCCAAAAGACTGTTCTATACATCTGTGTCTCTTTTGCTGTCTTGCATATAGGGTTATCATCACCATCTTTCTAAATTCCATATATCTGTGTTAGTATACTGTATTGGTGTTTTCCTTTCTGGCTTACTTCCCTCTGTATAATAGGCTCCAGTTTCATCCACCTCATTAGAACTGATTCAAATGTATTCTTTTTAATGGCTGAGTAATACTCCATTGTGTATATGTACCACAGCTTTCTTATCCATTCATCTGCTGATGGACATCTAGGTTGCTTCCATGTCCTGGCTATTATAAACAGTGCTGCAATGAACATTGGGGTACGCATGTCTCTTTCAATTCTGATTTCCTTGGTGTGTATGCCTAGCAGTGGGATTGCTGGGTCATATGGCATTTCTATTTTCAGTTTTTAAGGAATCTCCACACTGTTCTCCATAGTGGCTGTACTAGTTTGCATTCTCCCCAACAGTGTAAGAGGGTTCCCTTTTCTCCACACCCTCTCCAGAATTTATTGTTTGTAGACTTTTGGATAGCAGCCATTCTGACTGACATGAGATGGTACCTCATTGTGGTTTTGATTTGCATTTCTCTGATAATGAGTGATGTTGAGCATCTTTTCATGCGTTTGTTAGCCATCTGTATGTCTTCTTTGGAGAAATGTCTGTTTAGTTCTTTGGTCCATTTTTTGATTGGGTCATTTATTCTTCTGGAATTGAGCTGCAGGAGTTGCTTGTATATTTTTGAGATTAATTCTTTGTCAGTTGCTTCATTTGCTATTCTTTTCTCCCCTTTTGAAGGCTGTCTTTTCACCTTGCTTATAGTTTCCTTTGTTGTGCAGAAGCTTTTAATTTTAATTAGGTCCCATTTGTTTATTTTTGCTTTTATTTCCAATATTCTGGGAGGTGGGTCATAGAGGATCCTGCTGTGATTTATGTCGGAGAGTGTTTTGCCTATGTTTTCTTCTAAGAGTTTTAAGGTTTCTGGTCTTACATCTAGATCTTTAATCCATTTTGAGTTTATTTTTGTGTATGGTGTTAGAAAGTGTTCTATTTTCATTCTTTTACAAGTGGTTGACCAGTTTTCCCAGCACCACTTTTTAAAGAGATTGTGTTTTCTCCATTGTATATTCTTGCCTCCTTTGTTGAAGCTAAGGTATCCATAAGTGTGTGGATTTACCTCTGGGCTTTCTATTTTGTTCCATTGATCTATATTTCTGTCTTTGTGCCAGTACCATACGGTCTTGATGACTGTAGCTTTGTAGTAGAGCCTGAAGTCAGGCAGGTTGATTCCTCCAGTTCCATTCTTCTTTCTCAAGACTGCTTTGGCTATTCGAGTTTTTTTTGTAATTCCATACAAATTGTGAAATTATTTTTTCTAGTTCTGTGAAAAATACTGTTGGTAGCTTGATAGGGATTGCATTGAATCTATAGATTGCTTTGGGTAGTATACTCATTTTCACTATATTGAATCTTCCAATCCATGAACGTGGTATGTTTCTCCATCTATTTGTGTCCTCTTTGATTTCTTTCACCAGTTTTTTATAGTTATCTATATATAGGTCTTTAGTTTCTTTAGGTAGATATATTCCTAAGTATTTTATTCTTTTTATTGCAATGGTGAATGGAATTGTTTCCTTAATTTCTCTTTCTGTTTTCTCATTGTTAGTGTATAAGAATGCAAGGCATTTCTCTGTGTTAATTTTATATCCTGAAACTTTACTATATTCATTGATTAGCTCTAATAATTTTCTGGTGGAGTCTTTAGGGTTTTCTATGTAAAGGATCATGTCATCTGCAAACAGTGAGAGTTTTACTTCTTCTTTTCCAATCTGGATTCCTTTTTATTTCTTTTTCTGCTCTGATTGCTGTGGCCAAAACTTCCAAAACTATGCTGAATAGTAGTGGTGAGAGTGGGCACTCTTGTCTTGTTCCTGACTTTAGGGGAAATGCTTTCAATTTTTCCCATTGAGGATAATGTTTGCTGTGGGTTTGTCATATATAGCTTTTATTATGTTGAGGTATGTTCCTTCTATTCCTGCTTTCTGTTTTTGTTTTGTTTTTAGATTCTTTCTTCTGTCCTTGTTTTCAGCCTTTTGATTCTGATGTGTCTAACTGTAGTTTTCTTCATATTTATTCTGCTCATGGTTTCTGATTTTCTTGAATACATAGGTTGATAGCTGATATAAATTTTTGGAAAATTTCTGCTGTTATTTCCATAGTGTTGCTACTATACTGTTACCTCTCTTCTTTCCCTTTCTATGCTCTGATTGGATATTTTCTCTTGATCACTCTTCAAGTTCAGTAATCTAATCTTCATTTTTATCCAATTTGATGTTCAGCCATTGAGTTCTTAATATATATATTGGTTGTCCAGTGCTATAGTGCCTATTTTGTCCTTCTTTATACATGTCCTTTTTCCGTGGATATACTCTAGCATTGTTTTTCTACTTTATCTATCTTTTCCTATATTTACTACACTATTGATAGATATTTTGAAGTCTTTTCTGCTCTCTTTAAGACTCAATCATCTAATGGTTCTGTTTCTGTTCTCCTTTTTTACTTGAATAACAATCAAATTTTCTTTATTTTTCACATTTATGGTTATTTTTGGATGTATGCTAGAATTTGTATATTAATTAACCAGGGGCTTCAGATGATACTATCTTCCAAAAGAGTTTTCTCTTTTTTCTTTGTTAGATGTGAAGGAGAGATAACATCTGTCCAATTAATGATCGGGACAGTTGAAAATAGCCTGCAGTTTTAGTAAGATTCATCTTCCTCTAGTCAGTTCCTAATTCTAGAATGTGGTCTTTGGAGCTTTCAAGATGGTGCCAAGGGTGGCTTTTCCTCAGACCTAAGAAAGTATTGGAAATTGAACTCTGTTCTTCAGACTTCTCAGCATATTCCTCTAGTCTCCAACCCCAAGAACCCAATCTGGTAAATATCTTGAGAGTGAGACTAACTCTGTGATTGAAACTTGCCTCTACCCTAGAATACAATTGTTTTTTGAGAACTTATGACTACAGAAGATTTACTCATTTTAGAAGATTTTGTCCTGGCTCTCCTTCATACTGTGCTATCCCTAAAATTCTAGGTTGTTCCTCTAGCTGCATGCAGCGAGGGCTTGAAAGATTCTTCTCTTCCCACCTAGCAGAGGTTCATCACTTATACTAATCAAAGTCTTCAACTCAAGCCTACAATTACCAAATGCCTTCAAGGGAAAAAGCAAAAAGGAAAAGCTATCTCACCAACAAAGCACTCTTTACTCTCTGATATTTTGTTCATCTAGTCTTTGTTGCAATGATGTCTTTGTGACATCTTTAAATATTATAATTTAATTTCAGTTTCCTAGTTTTAATGTAGGAGCATTATTTTTATATGACCTACTGTATCATATTCAAGAGCAGAAATTAATTTTATTTATTAGATTTATATAAGCACTGTGTCTTCATCCTGCTAAGGAAAACAGAAGTCCTTCCTGTGGAATTTTAAATCGGGGATGTACTGGTAATTGTTTAACAATTCTGCAAACAGGAAGTTCTGCAAACAGTTCTGCAAAAAGGAAGGCAGAGTGGAGGAGAGTGGAACCCAGATTTTTAGGTGTGTTCATTTGCATGGTGTAAATCCTCCAATCATGGCCAATTCCAAGAACCCCACATGACATACTGAATGCAGAGTTAGGAAAAGATGCACAGTCCTGCTTGAATCAGTGTCTAGAGTTGCAATATGTTGAAATGATTTTCTGAAACAACTAAGGGTTGAAACCGTAACTTTTCCTAGTATAATTTTGGAGTTGAATCACGCTGACCTTTCAACAGGAAAAAAGAAAGTTTCAAATGCAAAGAAATTCAAGATTTGGACTTATGTTAACTCAATCATTGAAAAACAGTAAGTACATTGTTAAATCATTGGTATCTACTATTTATAGGTATTATTTCTCATCATTATAGTTATCTTAATAATTTATTGATTGTACATTAGCAAGATGTTTTAGCTAGAAACATGAGATTAATTTTATATACATTAAAATATTTATGATGTCTTGAATATTTTCCCTTGAGACATTATAAGCAGCAATAGTAATAGAGATATGTAAGAGATATTTTTTTGGAAAAGTATTGGTACAATTAAATTATAACTGAATGCTGTAAAAATAAACAAGGTTGTTCTTTCTTTTAGAAAAGGAGAAAGTATAACATTTAGAAGACCACAAATTATTTACTATGTTAGAGAATACTGTGAACTCCCATTTTCCCATTTCTCTGGCTCCATAATTAGAAATTAAGACTCAGTGATTAAGAGAAAAATGTAATTACCCCACATTTTAAGAGAGAAGAAAATTGTTTCTGGGTGGCCTATCCAAGGCTTTTTGCAGGTAGCAGAAGTGACTCTCAAAGGGTTCCAAGTAAACTTTAAATGGGACACACACACACCAACACACCAAAAAAAAAAAAAAAAAAAAAAAAGAGAGAGAGAGACAAGGACACAGAGTTGTGTAGTTTACTTCCCCATCCTAGCTGATGAAAAGCCAGGAAAAGATATACCTGACATTTTCAGCTGCTAAGGTGAAAATTTGCCTCCTTTGGTAGGAAAATTCCCCAAACGAAGTTCTAGATGCTTGATAGTCAAATAGGATGATAAGTACAAATTGTATCACCTTGAAAGTAATTTATGGTTTATCAAACCAAGATAGTAGAATTAAAATAAATGTATTTTATTTTAATAAAGTAAGGAAGCATTACCATCTGAGTGACCATACAGTTTAATATTTATTCTTCATTGTCTTAATTCTTGCATTTTATTTCCTGACCTATCAAGTTAAAGTGATACAGCAGGATTAAGTTTTTGCTACTTAATTAGTTGATTTGTAGTGGTATAGTTCAGCCTACATTAACATTATTCAGCTTGCTGATGCTCTTCATACATTAAATATACAATTGTCTTTTCAACTTTGACACCTAAGTTCAATTCAGTTCAGTCACTCAGTCATATCCAACTCTTGGCAACCCCATGAATTGCAGCACTCCAGGCCTCCCTGTCCATCACCAACTCCTGGAGTTCACCCAAACTCATGTCCATTGAGTCAGTGATACCATCCAGCCATCTCATCCTCTGTTGTCCCCTTCTCCTCCTGCCCCCAATCCCTCCCAGCATCAGAGTCTTTTCCAATGAGTCAACTCTTTGCATGAGGTGGCCAAAGTATTGAAGTCTCAGCTTTAGCATCAGTCCTTCCAAAGAACACCCAGGACTGATCTCCTTTAGAAGGGCCTGGTTGGATCTCCTTGCGGTCCAAGGGACCCTCAAGAGTCTTCTGTAACACCATAATTCAAAAGCATCAATTCTTCGGCACTCAACTTTCTTCACAGTCCAATTTTCACATCCATACATGACCACTGGAAAAACCATAGCCTTGACCAGACAGACCTTTGTCGGCAAAGTAATGTCTCTGCTTTTGAATATGCTATCTATGTTGGTCATAACTTTCCTTCCAAGAAGCAAGTGTCTTTTAATTTCATGGCTGCAATCACCACCTGCAGTGATTTTGGAGCCACAAAAAAATAAAGTCTGACGCTGTTTCCACTGTTTCCCCATCTATTTCCCTTGAAGTGATGGGACCATGCCATGATCTTTGTTTTCTGAATGTTGAGCTTTAAGCCAACTTTTTCACTCTCCTCTTTCACTTTCATCAAGAGGCTTTTTAGTTCCTCTTCACTTTCTGCCATAAGGGTGGTGTCATCTGCATATCTGAGGTTATTGATGTTTCTCCTGGCAATCTTGATTACAGCTTGTGCTTCTTCAGCATTTCTCATGATGTACTCTGCATATAAGTTAAATAAACAGGGTGACAATATACAGCCTTGATGTACTCCTTTTCCTATTTGACACCTAAAGTTAATTAATGGATACTAAACCAAATATTGGGACTTTCCTGGTGGCTCAGTCAGTAAAGAATCTGCTTGCAATGGGAGAGAGCCAGGTTAGATTCCTGGGCCAGGCAAGAGCCCCTGGAGAAAGAAATGACAACCCACTCCAGTATTCTTGCCTGGAGGATTCATGGGAAGAGGAGCGGGTGCCTCAAATGGGAACCCACATTCCATGAGGTCACAGAGTTGGACACGACTGAGCAACTAACACACACAAACAAAACATTACTTTAATCTTTGAAATTTTCCCATTTGCCCACAGAAAATCAATTCCACCATCAGATAGAATCCTAAGAAATATTTTATTATCTACTCAGTCTGGATTTTTCAGGAATACTCATGCAATTGTTTACTTCTTAGGGATGCTGGATCTACTTCCATGCCTTCCCATCTACATTTACTCTTCACATCTCAGCTCAAGTTTTATTCTGACTCCTATGGTAAATGTGTTTCGAGTACCATGTGATAGTATTTTATAGTACTTAACCTAATTGTAATTTATGATTAAATTGTCTCCCTCAGCAAAAGGATCATTCCAATGAATCCGAAAATTACACCTTTGACCTCAGTTCCTATAGATATGAGAATACCTGGTGTGAATAGGTAACCAGTATTTGTTGAATAGATAAATCAATGAAAAGTAAATATAAAAAGACAGTTGAATTTCAATAAAAGGCAATCAATCAATAAACATTTTTGAACCAATTAAATGAATTATGTATGCTTATCAGTTACATCTATTTAAGGCTATGGTTTTTCCAGTAGTCATGTATGGATGTGAGACTTGGACTGTGAAGAAAGCTGAGTGCTGAAGAATTGATGCTTTTGAACTGTGGTGTTGGAGAAGACTCAAGAGACCCTTGGACTGTGAGGAGATCCAACCAGTCCATCCTAATGGAGATCAGTCCTGGGTGTTGTTTGGAAGGAATGATGCTAAAGCTGAAACTCCAGTACTTTGGCCACCTGATATGAAGAGTTGACTCATTGGCAAGGACCTTGATGTTGGGAGGAATTGGGGGCATGAGGAGAAGGGGACAACAGAGGATGAGATGGCTGGATGGCATCACCAACTCGATGGACATGAGTTTGAGTAAACTCTGCGAGTTGGTGATGGACAGGGAGGCCTGGTGTGCTGTGATTCATGGGGTCTCAAAGAGTCGGACATGACTAAGTGACTGAACTGAACTGATCAGCTATGACAGTCACCCATCAAATTTTATCTTCATATCAACTCTGTGGTTTTGTTGTACAAAATTCTTGGCAGGAAGATTTAACTACTATTATCATCATCAGTGGACAGATATGAAAATTGACAGTTTAAGACCTGGGATGATACTTCAAGAATCATTTACCAAACTAATGCCTGGTGGATATGTACTAAATGGTACTAATTTTGTAAGTTCAGTGGCCTAATAGAAAATGCAAACCCCTTTCCTTTCCTTAATGGAACTTTGTGCAGTATCTTAGACTTTTGACTAAGATATTACTAATGGCACTAAATAAGTTATTAAAGACTGCTAATATTTATTATGTTAAACTAAACAATTAATTCAGTAAACTTGTTCATAACTCTAAGTTGGTATTTGCTCAAGAAGTATCACTACCACACAATGTTTGGCAATACAGTAAAGCTCTTCTTGTATGTGTGTGTGTGTGTGTGTGTTTTAGTAATTGGAAATCTTGCAATTTTAGAGGTGGATTTTTTGTAATCAGTGCATTGCTGAAATGTTTTGATTATGTTGTGGTTTTGAATAGCTGCTATTCTTGAAAATCTTATGATAGATTTATCTTCATCATTATCCAGTCCACTTGTTGGGTTCATGTTTGAGGGAACACCCTCCTTTGGGAACCACTCAGTTCAGTTCAGTTCAGTCGCTCAGTTGTGTCCGACTCATTGCGACTCCATGAATCGCAGCACACCAGGCCTCCCTGTCCATCACCAAGTCCCAGAGTTCACTCAGACTCACGTCCATCGAGTCGGTGATGCCATCTAGCCATCTCATCCTCTGTTGACCCCTTTTCCTCCACCCCCAATCCCTCCCAGCATCAGTCTTTTCCAATGAGTCAACTCTTCGCATGAGGTGGCCAAAGTACTGGAGCTTCAGCTTTAGCATCATTCCTTCCAAAGAACACCCAGGACTGGTCTCCTTTAGGATGGACTGGTTGGATCTCCTTGCAGTCCAAGGGACTCTCAAGAGTCTTCTCCAACACCAAAGTTCAAAAGCATCAATTCTTCAGCACTCAGCTTTCTTCACAGTCCAACTCTCACATCCATACATGACCACAGGAAAAATCATAGCCTTGAATAGACAGACCTTAGTCGGCAATGTCTCTGCTTTTCAATATGCTGTCTACATTGGTCATAACTTTCCTTCCAAGAAGCAAGTGTCTTTTAATTTCATGGCTGCAGTCACCATCTGCAGTGATTTTGGAGCCCCCCAAAATAAAGTCTGACACTGTTTCCACTGTTTCCCCATCTATTTCCCATGAAATGATGGGTCCAGATGCTATGATTTTCGTTTTCTGAATGTTGAGCTTTAACCTGTGTTAATTTTTATAAGTAAGATTAACATTACTGAAGTTTGTCTTTCAAACTTAACTCATAATTGCAGTAAAAGGATTATTTAAAAATATTTATCCTACCTCATTCACCAGGTCTGGAGCTATGACTTGTAACCTGTTTGCAACATAAACATCCCCAAGGTATTGTATATTATGTTTTTCAAGGACAGCACTTAGAGAGCCAGTGATAAAAACGTATGGTACACAAATGAGAAGCATCATAAGCCTATCCCTAAAACAAATGATAGTATGTGCATTATCTCCTGCTATAAATCAATTGTCTTTATCATCTCAGATAGTTTTAATTTCTCCACTGGAGACTTTTTTCTGACTCTTTAAGTAAAAAGTTGGCAAGCTGCTACTTTCAACAAATAGATCTCAACCCTTTGTCAAGAATTTTGTCCTATTTTTGAGCTAAAAGCACCTGGTGGTCTCTTTTGAGTAAATTATCAGTAATAATAAAGTAATGAAGTTTGAAAATGACATGCATCATAATATGCTTACATATAAAAATTAGAGTAGGTTCAAAAATTATATCATAAAACAACCATTTTTATTCTCTTCCATTCAGATAGAACTTCCCATTTTTGCAGTAGGCCAAGAGGGTTAACCAGCATAGGCAAAGTTAATTCTAGAGAGAAAAGCCACATTAACTTTGGTGAGACTTGGAGATATTATTTTTATCAAGTATGAACTTACAGAAAATTATATTGAATAGTGAATATATTAGCATTATTCTCAGCCATTTATCAGTTACAAATACTTTAATGTAATTGATTAGACTTTTAAACAAATTGTCACTATAACTTGAAAGAATTCTCATTTAGAAAGGTAAAGTTGGTAATAGCTTTAGTTATATACAATAGATGCAAAGTAAGAATAAAAATCTTCCCCACAATTTGATGCTATAGGGATAAATATACATCAATTCTTGCCAAATAACAAGTATATTAAAATATATTTAGTTTACATAGGTGGAGATAGTTCTGAAAATTCTTGGAGCAATTTGAAATAATTTGCCAAAATTAAAACAAGTTATAAATGTAGATTTGAATGTATCTTTAGGTTTCTTATGAAACTAATTAAATCAGACTTAACCTTTTCCTGCCTAAGGTCCTTATAGTTTCTCCAGGTTTAAGGCAAGAAATATAAAAATAGAAAGCTTTAGAAATTTGGAGGGAATTAGAGTAAATTTATAACTTAATCTATAATTCAAAATAACAGACTTTAGAATAAGTTCCCAGAAGTTCTAATTAGCTCTGCAAATTGGCAAGTTTTGTTCAGTTTCATCTGATAGCTTTGAAGAAGTAACTTCTGAGTTTAGGTAAAGTCTATTCCATATTTTCTGGCATCCCTACTAGCCAAATATTACCATAAATTACACTGTAGTTTCCCAGATTGTGTTTCTGCACAAATGTCTTAGTAGGACTTATGATGAAGCAAACATGAGTGGAACAAATTCAAGTTTCTTTATATAAAATGGCCAGACCATCTCATAGCTAACATGCACTGAAACTCTCTAAGAGAGGGAGAGATATGGTATTGGCAAGGCAGAGAGATGGAGAGAAGAAGAGACAGAAAAACTGAGAATTCAAACTAATTTGAACATACTGTTTGACAGTAGTATTGCAGTAGTATATTCTGCTATTTCTTCTGAAATCACAATCACATTAAACTTTGGTAACATTTTTTTCTTCCAGATTTGTAAATCATCAAGTTCACTTCATGTCTATTTCTCTTTAGATTTAAGAACTTGCACATTAATGAGTCTCCATGTTCCTCAGAGACCCAAATATCTTTAAAATGTTATTTATTAATATTTACTGCCTTAGTAAGAGTTCTATAGCTCTTTTTACTATTTTCCAAAAGTGCAGGTGGCCAAATCATTTCTTTTAGGAGTGTTCAGATTGCTGTTCCTCAAAGCCTGTTCACTCAATGAGGCTAAATACACATCCATGCAGGATGAGGATGGTATTGAGGCAGAAAAATCCTGAAGGACCTAGAGACCAAAATAAGCATGTTTTCAACTCCTCTGACATCTGGTACTCAATGTGAAATAGCAATATTGAAAAATTGCTAAAAGACGCTTATTTCAAAAATTTAATTCAAATAATTATATATTAGTCTCTGTCAGTATCATTGAGATAGTGATACAGAGAAGTTCACTAGCATGTTCAATTTGACAAAGCTATTCCTAAAATAACACTTTACTATAGTACAATTTAGACATGATGATTCATTTAAAAATATTTTTTGTTTGTAACAAGAGGACATTTTCCCCCCTCCCCGGTATTAAATTGGAGAATATAGAGAACACTTTCTGTGGCTCTAAGTTAAAGCATTTTACACTGCTCAGCTTAATAAGGCTCTTATGATAATTGTTGAGAATTTTAGTGCAGTAAATTTGCACTATAATAGAACACTCTTCCCCTTCAAGCAAAGCTTAGTCCTAGGAGAAATTTAAAAATTCCAAGTCAGAACACCTTTCATCAGCCTGAATATTGAAAACTGCCTTGAATTAGAGGAAACCTGTTGGGAAATTTTATTTGACATATTTGAGCTAATTAATGTTTAGTTACTTGGTTTGTTAATTATTCCTCGACATTGTACAAACATTTATTGTCCACTATATATCGGACAGGCTTCCCTGGTGGCTTAGATGGTAAAGAATCTGTCTGCAATGCAGGAGACCTGGCTCCCATCCCTGGTTTGGGAAAATCCCCTGGAGGAGGACATGGCAACCCACTCCAGTATTCTTGCCCAGAGAATCCCATGGACAGAGGAGCCTGGTGGGCTACAGTCCATGGGGTTGCAAAGAGTCGGACGCAACTGAGCGATTAAGAGCATATATCAGACACTAGTGTAAATGACAAAGAATAAGATAGCATATACTGGTTTTATATTTTACTGGAAGAGACAGAATTTTAAAAAAAGCACATATAATCTCAAATAATAGTAAATTCCATGCAGATATATCATGTGGCCATTGTACACTGGGTGATGAATGGAAGATAACACTTAAATTTGAGTGGCACAATAAACCAGTTAAGCAGAAGTCAGTGAAAAGAACGTATCATGCAGAATGAGAAGCTAGCACAAAGATTCATTCAAGCAAAAGTTAGTTTGAAAGAATAGAAATTCCAATGCAGCTGCAAAGTGGATGATGGGAAAGAGATGGAAGTTGAGAAGAAAACAAAGTGGCAGCAAAAAGAACATTTAAGTCAGATTAAGGAGGTTTTTAAGTCTTAAAGTATTTTAAGTAGAGAGTGATCATCTGGAAAAACTGCTAGAACAGCACAGCTATAAGCAAAGAAAGAGACTATTGCAATAGGCAGAGATGGTGGTGGAATTCACTAGCCTTGTAGTATTGGAATTGAGAGAAGTGGATGTTAAGGGAAAGTTCTGGTTGTCCACAGAGACTAACTAATGGGTTGAACATTGCATGTGAAAATTTAAAAAATGGTTAATATATAGTATTTAGTTCAGTTCAGTCACTCAGTCATGTCTGACTCTTTGCAACCCCATGAATCACAGCATGCCAGGCTTCCCTGTCCATCACCAACTCCCGCAGTTCACTCAAACTCACGTCCATCGAGTCCATGATGCCATCCAGCCATCTCATCCTCTGTCGTCCCCTTCTCCTCCTGCCCCCAATCCCTCCCAGCATCAGAGTGTTTTCAAATGAGTCAACTCTTCACATGAGGTGGCCAAAGTACTGGAGTTTCAGCTTTAGCATCATTCCTTCCAAAGAAATCCCAGGGTTGATCTCCTTCAGAATGGACTGGTTGGATCTCCTTGCAGTCCAAGGGACTCTCAAGAGTCTTCTCCAACACCACAGTTCAAAAGCATTAATTCTTCAGCACTCAGCTTTCTTCACAGTCCAACTCTCACATCCATACATGACCACAGGAAACACCATAGCCTTGACTATCACTTAGTTATGATTTGATAGCTATGACTATCACATAACCATGACTTCATGGGAAATAAATGGGGAAACAGTGGAAACAGTGTCAGACTTTATTTTTTTGGGCTCCAAAATCACTGCAGATGGTGATTGCAGCCAGGAAATTAAAAGACGCTTACTCCTTAGAAGGAAAGTTATGACCAACCTAGACAGCATATTCCAAAGCAGATATATTACTTTGCCAGCAAAGAGTATAATATAGTCTGAACATATTCTACTCAGTTATTGCTGTCAGTTTTTAAAATATGACCAAAATTTCTGTTTAGTTTTTCTTATACTTGATAAATGAAACAAAGATTTTTGAGAGGACTTCTAGCTTTAATAAGTGAAGATGGTAATGAAACCATAAACAAATCAATAGAAAAACACAGTAAGGCAATATGATTCTCTGGGTTAAAATGCCCCCCTATGCTTATTTCATGTTAATATGGGAAAGTTCTAGTTATCAAATGGTATAAGGAAATTGTACCATAATCTATCTTTACTACCTAGATAAAAGTTCAAAATGACAATATATAATGCATTAGCCTCCAAAAAATATTTATTCAAAGAGGAGTTTCATGATTCAGTGGCAGTATGTTTGCAAAACATTATGTATTTGCAAAACATTTTATATACACATACATGCATGTGTATGCTAAGTCATCTCAGTTGTGTTGACTCTGTGACCCTATGGACCATAGCTTGCCAGGCTTCTCTGTCCCTAGAATACTCCAGGTAAAAATACTGGAGTGGGTTGCCATGAACTCCTCCAGGGGATATTCCCCACCCAGGAATCAAACTCCCATCTGTTATGTCTTCTGAATTGTCAGGGGAGTTCTTTACCACTAGAATCACCTGGGAATCCTATATACCTACATATGTATATGTAAATATGAATATATATATAAACACATATATATATGAAATAAGTAATATTAACATTTAAATTATGTAAGTTCTTTGGGAAAAGCTAATATAAATGCCCAGATACACAATTTATCAATATGTTACAGAGCAGCAAAATCATATTATGCTTTTATGTCCCAGGAATGAGAGATCTTCAGGGAAACCATGTTACTGGTAAATAAGTTAAATTTGTTAAAATATGGAAAAGCTATATTTTATAAAAGTTGTCTTATATAATTAGGTATTTAAACCACCAAGAAGTAGAAAGTAAGGTCCCTCTGAATTATTGCCCAAGAATTTTAGACTTCTGTGGGATGCTAAAACTGAGTAATAGTTTGTCATGTATATCAAAATTAAAAAAACAACTTAAGCAATAGAAGTATGTGGCAGTTACAATTTGCTATGCCTAATTTATCCCTCCCCTACATCTTTCCCCTTTGGTAACCATAAGTTTGTTCTCAAAATCTGTGAATCTGTTCTGTTCTCTAAATGTTTCATTTGTATAATTTTTTTTTAGATTCCACATATAAGTGATATCATATGATATTTGTCTTTTTCTCTTTGACTTCACTTCTCTTTGACTCACTACTATATATAAAATGGGCATCCCTGGTGGCTCAGATGGTAGAAAATCTACCTACAATGTGGGAGACCTGGGTTTGATCCCTGGGTCAGGAAGACCTCTGGAGAAGGGAATGGCTACCCACTCCAGTATTCTTTCCTGTAAAATTCCATGGACAGAGGAGCTTGGCAGGCTACAGTTCATGGAGTTACAATGTTGGACATGACTGAGCGAATAACTTATGTAAAATAGATAACCAACAAAGACCTACTGTATATCACAGAGAACTCTATTCACTATTCTGTAATAACCTATATGGGAAATGAATCTGAAAAAAGAATGGATATATGTATAATTGAATCGGTTTGCTGTACACTTGAAACTAACACAGCTTTGCAAATCAACTATCTTCCAATATAAAATAAAAATTGAAAAAGAAAATGTTTAATTCTAGAGAGTAAAATAAACTAAAAAAATGTTTGCTATGCCTAGAACTAAGATACACTATGGAAGTATTAGGATGGAGGTGAGTAAACTTTTCACAAATATAAATAAACTATACCCATGAAGAGTTGCTGCCTAAAATTTTGGGTTATCTCAGAATAAACTTTTCCTAGAAGTGGTTTTTTTTTTATAGTAAACATTTCTGACTCAAAGAATGTGAAAGTAGATTTTTCCTCTGGGATTAGCATTTATCATCACTTACGATTTGGTTTTTGGCTGTGCCGGATTTTTGTTGCTGTGCAGGCTTTAATTGTGGCGAGTGAGGGCTACTCTCGAGTTGTAGTGCATGGACTTCTCATTGCAGTGGCTTCTCTTGCTGTGGATCACCCACTCTAGATGCCCAGTCTTCAGTAGTTGTGTCTCCCAGGCTCTAGAGCAGTGGCACAGGAGCTTGGTAGCTCCAGGGTATGTGGGATCTTCCCAGATGAAGGATTGAACCCAGCTTCAGCATTGACAGGTGTACTCTTTATCACTGAGTCACCAGGGAAGCCCAGGATTAGCATTTATTGATGCAAGTTAAAATGTAATCTTGGCAGTGGAATGAGGCACAATTGTGTGGTTTGACTTCAGATTGAGTGTTAGTCCTAATTAGGGGTTTTATAGTTTAAAGGTCAACAGATTTTGGCTTTTGTATCAACACTACTACTGAGGCTGAAAACTTGCCTCCGTGTACTGTGCAGAGCTGAATCTGGAGTTTTGGATAAAGTAGAAAAGGTTAGCTTTATTTATTTGCTAGGCAAAGGGGGCCACAGTGTGCTAATGACCTCAAAACTGTATGTCCCATCCCAAATGTGGGAAAGGAGGATGGTGGGATTTGGTGAGCAGATTCATAGCCTAGGCTCAAGGGGAAGGTTGCTGATAAGGATCAGGGTGTATGCAGGACCGGCATTCCTATGATCCCTACTCCAGTAGTCTCCCCATGGTCTTCCCTGGTTCTCAAGGTTATCAAACTATGACCTCCTCTCTGAAATGAAGACTGCTTCATCAAGTTGTTGTTCAGTCCATCAGTCCTGTTCAAATCTTTGTGATCCCATGGACCGCAGCACGCCAGGCTTTCCTGTCCTTTACCATCTCCCAGAGCTTGCTCAAATTCATGTCCACTGAGTCAGTGATGCCATCCAAACATCTCATCCTCTGTCATCCCCTTCTCCTCCTGCCTTCAATCTTTCCCAGCATCAGGGTCTTTTCCAAAGAGTCAGCTCTTTGCATCAGGTGGCGAAAGTATTGGAACTTCAGCTTCAACATTAGTCCTGCTAATGGATATTCAGGACTGATTTCCTTTAGGACTGACTGGTTGGATCTCCTTGCAGTCCAGGAGACTCTCAAGAGTCTTCTCCAATTCCAAGTAGTTAACATTTTCCATTTGTTGGGAGTTATAGCTCTTCAGAAGAGCTCAAAGATATTGTGATGTGTATTCCTTGAGGCAGAACCAGGATCCTGGCTCAAGGCTGTACTATTATTTCTTAACTGCTCCTCCCTTGTCCCTGCATCCTCTCCTTTTCCTGTTTAGCAGATGTTTGAACCTGTTCTTTGAAAATTAGGGAAGGTCAGGAAGGCTGAAGTCTATTCCCTACAAACAAGAACCAAAGGACACAAAAAGGCTTCCACGCCCAGTAGTCCCAGTAAGAAGTATCCTGCTTGGTATCACTATCTACCAGTTGACAGTCTAGCCATTTTGTGTAAATTTTATCCCTTTCTTTGTCAAAATAATGGCAAGCGGTAACTATGTTCATCTGATAGACTGAGTGGGGGTGGTTAATAGGATAATACAAATAAAAGCATTTGTTAAAATTTCTGTACTCCTGTATTGTCCCTATTAAGATTATAACTGCCTCAATAAGACGTGAACCTTTGGCAGGAAAAATACAGAAGACCAAAAAACTAAATGTAGGAATCAGATGGTTTCTATTCAGGAACTCTTATGTTGATGTTTATCAAATTAGAGATTGAATCAGAAAATTTTTAAACTTTTTTTTTTTTTTAATAATAGCAGTAAGAAACCTACTGCTGTTGTTCAGTCACTAGGTCCTGAGCAACTCTTTGCGACCCATGGACTGCAGCATGCCAGGTTCCTCCATCCTCTGCTATCTCCCAGAGTTTGCTCAAACTCATGTCCATTGAGTCCATGATGCCATCTAACCATTTCATCCTCTGTCATCCCCTTCTCCTCCTGCCCTCAATCATTCCCAGCATTAAGGTCCTTTCCAACGAGTCAGCTCTTCACATCAGGTGACCAAAGTATTGGAACTTTAGCATCAGTCCTTCCAATGAATATTCAGGATTTTATTTCCTTTAGGATTGACTGGTTTGATCTCCTTGCTGTCAAAGGGACTCTCAAGAGTCTTCTTCAGCACAACAGTTCAAAAGCATTTATTCTTTGGTGCTCAGTCTTCTTTATGGTCCAAATCTCACATCCATCTATGACTACTGGACAAACCATAGCTTTGACTAGATGGACCTTTGTCAGTAAAGTCATGTTTCTGGTTTTTAATATGGTATTTCGGTTTGTCATAGCTTTTCTTCCAAGGAGCAAGTGTCTTTTAATTTCATGGCTGCAGTCTCTGTCTGCAGTGATTTTGGAGCCCAAGAACATAAAGTCTGTCCCTGTTTCCCCATCTATTTGCCGTGAAGTGATGGGACCGAATGTTACGATCTTTGTTTACTGAATGTTGAGTTTTAAGCCAACTTTTTCACTCTCCTCTTTCCCCTTCCTCAAAAGGCTCCTTAGTTCCTCTTGGCTTTCTGCTATTTGGGTGATGTCATCTGCATATGTAAAGTTATTGATATTTCTCCCAGCAATCTTTTTCCAGCTTGAGCTTCATCCAGCCAGTATTTCACATGATGTACTCTGCATATAAGTTAAATAAGCAGGGTGACAATATATAGCCTTTTTGATCTCCTTTCCCAATTTTGAACTAGTCAGCTGTCCCATATCCAGTTCTAACTGTTGCTTCTTGACCCTCATACAGGTTTCTCAGGAGACATTTCTTAATAGGAATAATGTGCTTTTAAAGTTTTAAAAAAATCCTGTTTTTCAAAACCACATATTAGAAAAAGAAATCATATTTTTAAATTGGTATTTCTTGAATATCTGGCTTATTAGATGTCTGCTTCTGCATTTAATCTTGTGGGATGTGTTGCTTAGGAGTACTTGGAAATTCACTCTTAAGCAGATATGTGGTCAGGAAAGTGGGGGTGTCATGGACTGCCCATAACTTCCCAGGGTCCCCAAAGAATATTTTTCACCACAAGATAAGGACTCTACTCTAGTAAAAGGGAAGAGTGAATGAATTAAGAATATTAGTGTTCCAAAAGTAACCTTTTATTTCTAAATATTTTGGCATAAAGGTAAGCTTGAAGACTGATATTTTGGTTGATGGAAATCATTCTATTGCAACTTTTGGAGCAACGTTTTGATTCAGAGTGAATAATACTTTTTTAATAAGGGACAAGAACTATAAATGACTGAATTAATTCAGAGAAGTCACACCTTAAAGTGTAAGAAAAATTTAGATAATTTAGCAAAATTTTGCTTGATTTTAAGGGAGGCTTCTGAGAATCAAAGAAGCCTCTTCTGAACAAAGAAACTCTTTGTTACCTTCAAGTTGGTGAGCCATCCAAGGTTTTCTTGTTTCACTCGTGGCTTTGGTTGCTGGGTTAATTGGGAATTGAGTGTTGCGCCATTTGCTATGTGAGATATTTTGATTTAGGATCAGTCAGAGGCCAAATGCAGTGGTGAACATCTAGTTGTTCAGTAAAGTAGGAGCTATTTAGTCTGATTTGGGCATGTTCAGCAGAGTGTGATGTGACCCAGTGTTGGGCCTGGTCAGCTATAATACTTCATTAGCCCTCACGACAATCTAGAAGGAAAGTTATAACTGTTTATGATTATTGATTTATAGATAAGAAGTCTAGATTCACAGAGGTCAAATGTCTTCCTCAAAATCCGTAAACTAATATGTGCCAGGCCTGAAATTATTCCCACCACTGTCTGCTTTCGAAAACCGCATGTTTTCGATCCCAGGTCATTTTTAACGGTCCTTATTTTTAAAAATATTTTATTTACTATGGCTGTGCTGGGTCTTCACTGCCGTGCAGACTTTTCTCTAGCTGTGCTCTATGGGTTTCTTGTTGCTGCGGCTTCTCCTGTTGCAGTGAACAGTCTCTAGGGTGCACGGTCTTCAGTAGTTACGATATGAGGGCTCAGCAGGTGGAGTTCCCAGGCTCTAACCACAAGTTGCGTAGTTGTGGCAGACGGGCTTAGTTGCTCCATGTCACGTGGGATCTTCCTGGATCAGGGATCAAACCTGTGTCCTGCATTGGCAGGTGGATTCTTTACCACTGAACCACCAGAGAAGCCCTTTAAAGGTCTTTAGAAACACATAATTTCCCATTCTCAAGAATTTACTGAGGTGGGGACTTGGGAAAGCTTGGTCTTTAGGAAGTTAGGGGCCTAATGTGCAAGTGTGAGCTCTGATAAAGCAGTTTCAGCAGGAAGAGTGGCTATGCAGAAGGCAGTTTAAGGTACTCAAGACTTCAGCTGTCAGAAACAAGACTGAGCAGAGGTTCAAAATGTCTTTCTTGCTCCATTTTGGAGAATCTCAGTAATACAATGTGAGAAACTCATATAGACAAAAAGTATAAGTTTGGTTGGCTGATTGAAGTATAAACTGCAGTCTTGGAGAAAGGCTTTTATTGGAGGCAAAAGCAAATTTGGCAATTAAAATATGTGGACATAGAAGGCTGCCAGTTTGCAGGTGATTCTCAGGTGGAGATCTAGTTAATTAGAGCCCTATAAATGACATCTAATCCTCATCTGTGGTGTTGTTGTTTTTGTTTAGGTCCAGCTCTTTGTGACCCCATGAACTGCAGCAGGCCAGTTTTCCCTGTGCTTCACCATCTCCTAGAGTTTGCTCAAACTCAAGCCCATTGAATCATTGATGCCATCTGACCATCTTATCCTCTATTATCCCCTTCTCTTCCTGCCTTCAATCCTTCCCAGCATCAGGGTCTTTTCCAGTGAGTCAGCTCTTCACATCAGGTGGCCAAAGTATTGGAGCTTCAGCATCAGTCCTTTCACTGAATTCTCACATGCATACATGACTGTTGGAAAAACCATAGCATTGACTAGACATACCTTTGTTGGCAAAGTGATGTCTCTATTTTTTAATATACTTTCGAGGTTTGTCTTAGCTTTTCTTCCAACGAGCAAGTGCCTTTTAATTTCATGGCTACTGTCACCATCTGCAGTGATTTTGGAGGCCAAGAAAATAAAAGTCTGTTATTGTTTCCATTTTTTCCCCATCTATTTGCCGTGAAGTGATGGGATCAGATGCCATGATCTTAGTTTTTTTGAATGTTAAGTTTTAAGCTACCGTTTTCACTCTCCTCTTTCATCTTCATCAAGAGGCTCTTTAGTTCCTCTTGGTTTCCTGCCATAAAGGTGGTATCATCTGCATATCTGAGGTTCTTGATATTTCTTCCTTGTGGCTCAGATGGTAAATAATCCACCTGTTTCCTTCTCCAGGGCGTCTTCCCAACCCAGGGATTGAACCCGCATCTCTTATGCCTCCTGCTTTGGTAGGCAGGTTCTTTACCACTAGTGCCCCTGGAGAACCCAATGCAGGAGACCTGGCTTCAATCCCTGGGTCAGGAGGATCCCCTGAAGAAGGGAATGACAACCCACTCTACAATTTTTGCCTGGAGGATTCCACTGACAGAAGAGCCTGGCAGGCTATAGACCATAGAATCGCACAGTCAGACATGACTGAGTGACTAACACTTTTATAAAGTACCCTTTGTGAACATATATATTTCTATTTCTGTAACGAGGCAGATTTTACTCTCATATTCCCTTCTCGACATAGAGCAGGTCATACGGTATGGAAGCACAGAAACTGCACAGACACACAGATACACTTTTAAAGGTATAAAAGCAAATTCTTTCTAACTTCACTACCACTCTGGAAGGCCACTCTGTCTTAGTAATAACTGACCTATTCAGGTCATTTTGCCCTCTGTTCCAACCAGTGTTAAGAATAATCAGAGTCTTCTAGAGGAGGTAACTGTCTTGGAGGAAATAGTGTCAGTGGATTTTTCTTTTTCCCTTTTAGCAGGGGCATAGGTAGTCTGCCAAGTAAATGTAATCTATTTATAAGTCATGTCTACCACTTTCATTGGAAATTCTAGATTTTAACAGTTCATTCCTCCCTTCTTCTCTTCCTCCTTCTTTTCTCATTGTTTTTTTTTTCCTCTAAAAATATCACTATATCTATTATCTTTGTACCAGGATTAAAACTATGAGTGGTAATGATTTCCACAGTATATTTCTTTGTTCTTTTCTAATTTCTTGATAAATAACACAGGAGCCTTAAGGTGTTGAACAGAAAATGTATACAAAAATGAAATATTTAGAAAAATCAGTGTATGAACAAGTCACAGGGTGAGCATTTATGGAGCTGAATAGTTTTCCTGGAATTGTTTTTATCTCACTCCCTGATGAAATGAGCATTTTCAAGATGTTTTCTAAAAATCATGAGAAACTTTTTATTTCTCGAGGTTTTCTACACTTTGGAATATTTACAGCTAAAATATGCATATATATTTAACTTAAAGATGGAAAGAGATAAGGGAAGCTTGTTTTTCTCATGTAATATATTACAGAATGCATGAATATTCTATAGCAAATGCTTATTTTCTGCCATCAAGAAAGTCTGTATTAAAGATGGAATAAAAAACATTAAATTGTGAATGCCATTCACTTTAAACCTTGATTCCAATGTTCTAAATAGGACTAAGTCTGGTGTAGTATCTTAATATTTTTTTAATATATTGATAGCAATACAAAAAATACCTAGGCTAGTTCTAGATAAAATCTTCGAACATTTGGGTTCAACTATAGAAATTCTAAAGACCAAAAAGTGATCATTTACTAGCTTAATACAAATATATCCATTTTCTCTTGTCTCCTAGCTTACTGTCATATTTCTTCATTTTCTTTTTTTTCTTTTCTTTTTAAGATTGTTCTGTACATTAACAATTTTTAAAAAAGTTAAAGTTCTGTGATTAGCTAGAAGCATTACTTTATCACTTGGAAACATGTAGGGTCCTGAGCCTTGGATGTGCTGTATTGATTTAGTCATAAGGCACCTAAGCATACAGTGCCCTTTGTACAATAAGAAGTTGAAAAGCTTTTCCCATGCAGCTAATATTGCAACTTTTAGCTCAATCAATATCTAGTCAGCAACTCAGAAATGGTGGTAGACCTCATTCTACACCAGTATTTTAGATAATAAAATGTTAAATCATTTCGTGAAATATAACAAGTTTTCTGTTGCAGATTTAATGTGACAAGATAGTATTTTATACTGTTTTTATTAGCAGTATAACAAATGGTGAGTAATAAATTCAGATACAGTGCATACAGACTGAGGCTGTCAGAAGTACTGAGTGGCTTTGTTTGATTATTAGAGCACAAAGCCAGTAGGTCGAATACATGAAGAAAATCTTTTTGTTCTTGCCAACAAATGACAAATATTTTAGGGTACTATTTTACAGTTCTTTTTTTGAGATGTTATTACCATTCACATAAAACACATGTTCCAGGATGTCCAATTATGACATAATGTATATATAAACGACTTCTAATTTCTGTAGAAATTGGACATTTTCTAACATCCTTAGATGCAATAACTATAGGTGACTAAAAGGGAGAAACATCATACACATTTTGCTACTCATGATAAGTGGAAAAATATTCAGTAATCTTATTTATTTACTAGCACATATTTGGTACTCAGTGCTTGGTGAAAGAATGTGAGGCAGAGAACTTTTAAGAATGGTTGATCATGTCATTGTGCAGCAGAACTAACAGAACATTATTAGGCAATTATCCTCCAATTAAAAAAAAAAAAGAATGATAGGATCAGACGTGGACTAGGATTCTGGAATTGCCACTTACTGGTTATATATGTTTAAATTAATTGAAACATCTAGATCCCAACTTTCTGATGCATAAAATGGGGCAAGATTTGTTGAATGTATGCTTAAATATCTGGCAGTATATTCCTCTTAGATGCTGTTGTTGTTCAGTTGCTTAGTCATGTCCAAGTCTTTGCAACATCATAGACTACATGCCAGGCTTCCTGGTCCCTCACCATTTCCCAGAGTTTTCCCAAGTTTATGTCAATTGAATCGGTGGTGCCATCCAACTGTCTCATCCTCTGTCATCCTCTTCTCCTCCTGCCTTGAATCTTTCCCAGCATCATGGTCTTCTGCAAAGAGCCCTCTTAGATGAGAATAAACCTAATTTGAATCTGTTCTGTCTCAAGTTAGCTAAAAATGTGAAGAAAGAAATAACCATAAAAAAGGAAAAAAAAAAAGAAATGTTACAAATCTTGAATTTTAAGGTCATTATATATATCCTTAGTTATTTAGAGGAAGGTCTACCTTCCTCTAATATGAGAAACTTATTCAGAAATATATCAAAAATGGAAAACCAAAACCACTGAGAAAATCATACATATTTTACACTCCTCTTGGCTAAATTTCAGAGATAGTCATTTACCTTCAGGACAAATGTTTGAGCCTTCTGGTCTAGGTAATTTTGACTAAAAATCTTAAAGGAGCTAAAATAGTGGTTGCAGATCATGGAAAAAACCTCTCTGGCCATTGAATGCCACAGAATGACCAAATCTGCAACGCTCTCCAGCCAAAGCCCACATCACTAATAGCCTTCTGTGACTCATTGTTAAATATTGTTTCTGCAATTGGCTGAATATGTATACCACCCATCCCCCAACCAAATTCAGATGTTGAAATCCTATCCCCCTAGTGTGATAGTATTGGGAGGTAGCGCCTTTGGGTGGTGACTAGGTCATGAATGGAATTAGTACCCTAAAAAAGGAACCGCAGCCAGCCCTCATTCTCTTTCAAAAATGTGAGGATCGAGTGGGACGTTGGCAACCCAAAAAGTGGCCTTCAGCAGATACCAAGCACACTGGCATCCTGATCGTGGACTTCCAGGCTCCAGAAATGTAAGAGGTAGATTTGCATTGCTTATAAGTCTATGGCACTTTGTTATAGCAGCTCAAACTAGCTAATAGATTCATAGAAATGCTGCAAAATTACCACAAACTGGGTGACTTAAAGCTGAGGAAATTTATATTCTCATATTTCTGGAGGCCAGAAATCAGAAATCAAAATATAAGTAGAAGTGCACTCCCTCCAAGAGCTCTCGTGGATAGCCTTTGACTCTCCCAGCTTCTAGGTGGCTACATGTGTTCCTTGGCTTGGGACTGTATAACTCAATTATATGCCCCATCTTCACATGACCTACTCTTCCTCTTTGTATCTCAAATACCCCTGAGTTTTGTCTTATAAGAGCACCAGTCATTGTATATAGGGCTCACTTGGATAATCCAGGACCTTGAAATCCTTAACTGAATTACATCTGCAAAGACCCTTTTTCAAAATAAGGCTATCAGTTTAGTTCAATCACTCAGTTGTGTCCTACTCTTCACAGCCCCAAGGACTACAGCATGCCAGGATTTCCTCTCCATCACCAACTCCCAGAGCCTACTCAAACTCATGTCCATCAAGTCAGTGATGCCATCCAATCATCTCATCTTCTATTGTCCCCTTCTCCTCCCGCCTTCAATCTTTCCCAGAATCAGGGTCTTTTCCAATGAGTCAGTTCTTCCCATCAGGTGGCCAAAGTGTTGGAGTTTCAGCTTCACCATCAAGTCTCTCCAGTGAATATTCAGGACCAGTTTCCTTTAGGATTGATTGGTTAAATCTCCTTGCAGTCCAAGGGACTTTCAACAGTATTCTCCAACATCACAGTTCAAAAGCATCAATTCTTCCACACTCAGCTTTCTTTATAGTGCAACTCTCACATCCATACATGACTACTTTCTTCAGTTTAAGTCTGAATTTGGCAATAAGGAGTTCATGATCTGAGCCACAGTCGGCTCCTCGTCTTGATTCTGCTGACTGTATACAGCTTCTCCATCTTTGGCTGCAAATAATATAATCAGTCTGATTTCGGTATTGACCATATGGTGATGTCCATGTGTAGAGTCTTCTCTTGTGTTTATACTCATGGGTTATAGGTGGATGTACATTTTTGGGAGACCACCTCCCAGTCCACTACAAATATGAGAGAATAACAAAAAAATATTAAGCATTTGAGGAAAATATTATTAAGGGAAAAAACTAACATAAAATTACAGAAAAAGGGATTATGATTTCAGCAATATCATATTAGTTGGTTCAGCCCACCTGCAGATGATCAAAAACTGGAAACAAAATACACACACACATATGCAATTATTTGGTGACAGTGACTGAAGAAAAGCAATAGGATAAGAATATATTTCTTAAAAGAAAGGAAATACATTGGATAAGATTTTCTCTTATGTAAGTTTGGCTAAATTCAAGCAGAAAGCTTATTAAAACTTATTGACTGGAAGAATTGGCAGATGGTTTTGGTTTTACCAGAATAGCTGGAAAATGAGGGAGAAAATCAAGGAGACCAACGGCTAGGAGCAGATGGGAGGAATTCACAATGTCTATTGAAGGTCTTCCCTAGTCCTGGATAACACTGGAACTGCACATGTGTAAAGAAAGTCCAATAGTACTGACGAGAAAGAAACAAGCAAAAAGTCTAGAGGGCTGAAATGATTGGCAAAGACTTTAGCTGCTTCCTATAGCAGGGTTAATGAGACTTGACTTGACTCCAGCTTACTAGTTAGCTAGTAAAATAAACAAAAGCATTTTTCAAGCATACTAATATATGCCAGAGTCTCTACAGTATGTTATTCAAAATGTTCAATGAAGGACTCCAAGACCTATGAAGGAATATAAATATGAGAAGTGTAGTCAAGAGAAAAAAACGGAAAAGGTTACCAGCAAGTGACCCTCGAGACTACCCAGATGTTGAAATTAGTAAACAGATTGTAAAGGAATAATTTTTTATTTGCAGGTGATGTAATTGTCTACATAGAAATTTCTCAAGACTCTCTAAATTGACTGTTATGACCTACAAGTAAACTAAACAAGGTATAAGGATCAATATACATACATGGATTACATGTTAGTAGAAAACAAATAGAAAATAATATAGAAAAATATTTTTAAATTCTTGGGAACAATTTTAAGAAAATAAAGATTTCAGTAAATGTGAATATATATCATGCTCAAGAAATCAAAGACAAAATATTGTTAAGATCTTTATAGATCAGTTTCTTCCCAAAGTGACCTATAAATTCAACATATTCTCAATCATAAACCCAACTAGCTTCTAAAGATGAAAACTTACAATTGTTCTAAAATTCATATTTAGTATCTGAAGTGAATTTTTACAAGAGACTGTATAGGTGAAATAAAGCTGAGGAATAAAACATGAGAAGGTAGGAGCACTTAGATTATGTGACTTTAAGACCACCTAAGTTACTATTATTCATTCCCTGGTGGCTCAGACAGTAAAGCATCTGCCTGCAATGCAGGAGACCTAGGTTCGATTCCTGGGTTGGGAAGATCCCCTGGAGAAGGAAATGGCACTCCACTCCAGCACTCTTGCCTGGAAAATCCCATGGACAGAGGAGCCTGGTAGGCTGTAGTCCATGGGGTCGCAAAGAGTCGGACACGACTGAGTGACTTCACTTCAAGTTACTATTATTAAGACAATGTGGCTCTAGTGCAAGAAAGTAAAATGGATCACTGAAGCACACGGAAATTCCAGAAATAGGCAAACACATATATGGTTAATCCATCTGAAACATGGCGTCAAACATATTTCAATGGAAAAAGAAACAAAATATTTTCAACAAATAGTGCCAAAACATCTAGATATTTATTTTTATAAAGGACTCAGTCTCTGATTTATACACATGCAATATTTAGTTTGAAATGAATTGTAGATGTAAATGTAAACACTAACACTATAAATACTCCAGAAGAAAATTAAAGTAAAAAAGATTTCCAAGACAGGTCACAGAAAACACTATGAAAGAACAATTATAACTTGGACTTGATTAAAATTAAAATCTTCTGATCATCAAAAAAACTCATATCCAGAATACATAAAGATATCCTAAACCCTACAGTAAAATACAAACAACACAAAAAGTGTACATATGATTTGAAAACACTTTTCACAAAAGATATATGTATATATGCATATACATATACGTATGCATCTTCTATTTAAATTTTTTCTCTGAAGAAACGTCTAATGCACTATTGCTCCAATAACAGGGATGCATCATGCAGGTGAAAGCACAAAATAAGTGATCCCATTTATATCACATCTGTGTAGCTAGTGAGAGTGAAAGTTATCTTTCCCAATTTGAAAGTCGAATAATGTCCCTGCCTCAACTCTATTTTTGAGAGGTGCTTCTAACTAAGAGGTTATTATTCTAATGAACAAATTTCTTTTTCAGCAGAAATCTAGTGTGATTCTATACACAGCAATTATTTTCTATATGCTTTGTATTCAGGGTTTGGAGCTTTATTAGGCCTTTGGTACTTTCACAATTTATGTGTGGCTTGATATTTGAAAGATGCCATTTTTTGGCTGGAGCCTGGTCTTGATCATATAAGCAAGGGTCAGTTAACTGGATTGTTACTCTTGAATTTTGAAGCTCCACGGAGTAACTAAAACATAAAAGAACAGAATGAAACTCTTCTAGGTTGGTGGTGATCGTGGAGGGATGAGAAGAGGGCAGTTTATCAGAATTAATGGTAGCAGCTCTAGTGGTAGCATCCTCCATTGATTTCTATGTTGGTCCTTGGCTTTCCAATTCATATCTTTATCTCTATGTATTTCCTAATCCTGATTCTCCAGTCTTTCCATAATTCAATGTGCTCTCCACTAGCTTTGTAACAAATACCTTTTTTACTTAACCAGAGACAGTTTCTGATATTTGCAACCAGGAATCCTGATTGCACATTATATAAATCTTAATTCAGTTAAGCATGCAAATTTTAAGAAATACTCTTATTTGGACATGAGCAATTATCAAATTTCCCTCTGTCCACAGCACTTTTTAAAGGTTTTGTTGGTTTGCTTAGAACTGAAGTTGACTAGCTACTGTAACAGGGCTTCTCCATGCATTGATATGTACTGTTTTGCACAAGAATTTAGAGGTTGAGGGAAGGAGGCTAGTGTTTGCTACACAGACTTTCTCCTGGCTTCCACAGCACTTTGCATGCATGCTTAGTCACTCAGTCATGTTTGACTCTTTGTTACCTCATGGACTGTAGCTTGCCAGGCTCCTCTGTCCATGGAATTCTCCAGGTAGCCATTTCCTTCTCCAATGGATCTCCCCAGCTCAAGGATGGATCCTGGGTAGCCTATATTGCAGGCGGATTCTTTAACATCTGAGCCACCAGGGGAGTCCTCCACAGTGTTTATTGAGTCAGAATTTTTAACAATTATTCAGGTGCATGCCAAAGATGGGATCCACTGCAATAAATGTGGATTTACTAATTGGATTTCAAAGTGAGTTGTTTTCTGATAATTTTATCAGATTCTTAGTGCAGGTATGAATAGAAATCTTGTTTTTTAATTTGTTGAGAAAAATTGCTATTTGACAGAGGCCCAAGGTATTTCAGTTGCTTTAGCTACTATTTGTGGGAAAAAAGGAATGTAAATAACTTAAGGTTTTTAAAACCAGGCTGTGTAAATGAATTAAGGATTAGGAGATGGTGAGAGAGGAGACTTCAGGATTGCTGGAATCACTGTCCTAATGAGTGGGTTTCTGGGGAAAGCTGATCAGCTGTTTTCCATTTCCATTTATTCCAGACAGAATAAATACAAGTACAGTGTTTCAGAGTGAATGTTAAGAGCTGGCGATAAGGTGGATTGAGGGAAGAGGAAATGTCTTCCCCAAATTGCTGTAAATGTGGGAAAGAATACCAGGATGAATGACTGAGGAAAGTTTTGACTAAAGAACAATAAAGTGGCTTAAATCGTCTGCTCAGTTTCCTTTAAACCCTTGGCACCCAGAATTCAGGAGCTGAGAGGAACATCCAACTTCTTAGCAGCCAAAAAACTATATTAAGGAACACATTTACCACTAAATTGTTACTGAATTTAAAGGAAGCTGATGAATGGCTGGCAAAAGGAGGCTGTCTCATGATGTTCTGAAAGCAAAAACCAGTTAAGAGGGTCAGCAGATCTCTAATTATAATGAAGCAGTTAACACCACTATAATTAAAGCTGTATCAGCATTTCCCTTGCAAAATGCTTTTCGTGAGTTGAAACTCAGCTGTAAAGATTCAATCTGGGCTGAAAGTTGGCATGTAAGGCTCAGGAACTCAGCAAGGGAGGGGCATAGAAGGGAGATTTTTAAAAATTTATTTACCAGACTTTCAAGTACAAAATATAGCCATTAAGCTGTTTTGAGGAAATAATAAATAATACATTCTTTCAAAATTTGAGTGCATAGGAAACCCCAGGTGCCATAGCCATAGTGAAAGAGAGCATTTAAGTTGTACACATTGGAAAACAAACAACAAAACAAGTTGAGCTGAAGGATAAGTTTCTGATTCTGTGAGTAGTGTCTATTTTGCAGAGAATATGTAGATGTTGCTAAAAGCATATTTAGTGTTCTTAAATATTTATTTGCCCAAGAAATTTAGATGACTCCAGTGAAGCTGCAAAACATACACCAGCACAGTGGGTTAGATTAGAAAGGATGCTATATCACTTTATCCCCTCAGACTTCTTTGATAAATAACTTTAATCTAAATGCCCTCATTTCTATGAATGTTAACACTTTAAACAAATGACTTTCTGTATGTTGGCTAATAATGATTTCTTGTGATATAGAAATCTTTATTTTATATATATTCCATTTTTGCACCCTAAAATATGCAATTAATAATTCATTAAGAAAAACAGTAAGACATTAAGGACCTACTATGCACCAGATGTCTAGAGACTCACTTTAAACTTTATAATGATCGTATTATGCATTAATTTTATTTCAGAATGTTAAACTTGCATTAAAATATAATTGACTTTGTCATGTTTTTGCTTTAATATATATTACTTTGCAATTATTACTACTTTTATTTTTAGTTTGTAGTGTAGGCACTCAAAGTTCTCTGTTTTTAGAGAGATCTAGAGTAGTTAAGATCCAGTTTGCTCATCCTCATTTAATCTATAACTTTGTTAGGGTCAAGGTGATTAAGCTAAAAAAAAAAGCCTCAAATGAAAAACCAGTTGAGATAACTCTCATATTAAGAAAAATTAGTTGAATATTTAATACATATATATATACATGTATATTTCTATATAGACAGTTATCTAGAAGAATAATCATCAAGCTGATTAACATGATTAGTGATGGGAGACAAGGAAACGAGAACCCAGATTAAGAATCATAAGAAAGTGAGTTTAAACTTTATTGTTACTTTATATTTTTATAAGAGAAATACATTTTTGTATTTCTTTGTTTAAAATAAATTTAAACAATAAATGTTGAAAGAAAACCTTGTTCTAGCAAATCTGGTCATTATAGAAAGATGTACAGTTAAGTTATACACAGGGAATAATATAATATCATCTGTCACCTTTTATTTGCACTTGCATCTATGGTTTAAATGATTTCATTACACATGTTAACTCAAAATGAATCTGAAAACTTATTACACAGCACAGAAAGTCATCAATATAATACAAAGTTTCCACAAACTAATCCAAAAAGATTTTGTATTTTCAACCATGCCAATAACCTTCCTGCCAAATGTGTGATTGATTACAATTAAGAGAGGAAAAGCTGTAGTAGCTAAGAGATTGGACACATTTTGTGTTTCTAGCCTTTTCTAATCCACCATTTCTCCTTGCATATATTTCAACTGTGCTTGAGTCCACTGGCTTCGTCAGTTTCTCCATTATCAAACTCTTGGGAACGCTAATCTTAGTAGCAGCTCTCACTGCCTGTAGATTACCAGCAGGAGCAAAGTGGCAGTTATTAAAAATCAACTAACAAAAAGTGGAAAGTAGGTTTTAGAGGCTGTGGACACGTGCCAGGTATCTTTAAAATAGGTCCAGCCAATTTGACCTGAATTGAGAAGTTATTACTCTGGAATAGCTTTCCAGTAGGGATGTGGCCAATCATGTTTCAATTTAGACAGAGAAATTGAGTTTAGCCAAATAATATGTAGAAAATCAGGAATGAAAACTGGGGACTTCCTGGCTGTCCTGGGATTAAGACTCCATGCTTGCACTGCAGAGGCACAGAATCAGTCTCTGGTCAGAGAACTAAGATCTGCCATGTCACGTGGCCAAGACAAACAAACAAATAAAAACAGAAGCAAACTTGAAAATTTCAAGCAAGCCATGATAGAAAAAGGAGAAAATGAAGGCACAACCTTATCACTTCAGATTGGCTTGAAGCTCCTCACTTCTTATTCACTGAGTCTGTTAGCCAGTCGATAACTATGTAGTGACCATCTACTTTGTCACTTTTGACATCAGGTCTGAGAATACAAAAAGAAATGAGCTATGATGTGACTTTTGTATTTATGAGCCTTAAAATATGTTCTCATTTTCATCAAAATCTCTTGCTGAAAGTTAGATACAAAACCAGTCAAAGATAAAAGTTACTTTAGGATTATCATCTTGCGCCCTTAGCTCTTTGCTCTGATCTCCAAGAACTGATTTTTCCTCTTTAAATGCTCAGTTTCTAACCCCACAAATGTTTCATATCAATATTTACTCATAAACATATGTGTAAATATGCTCAGACTCAATCCATTAGAGGGTAAACAAGGTAATTTGCAGGGAGAGAATTAACATTAAAGCCAACCAAAAAGGAATAGAATAAAACGGAATTGAGTGTGCTAGATAATGAAATGGAGTAGATTTATGGTAATGTAGGTTAGATACGTGTGTGTTATTCTCTTAGTCGTGTCTGACTCTGCGAGACCATGGAGTGTGGCTCACCAGGGTCCTCTGCCCACAGGATTCTCCAGGCAAGAACACTGGAGTGAGCTGTCATTCCCTTCTCCAGGGAATCTTCCTGACGTAGGGATTGAACCCGGGTCTCCCGCATTACAAGTGGATTTTTACCGTCTGAGCCACCATATATTTTGAATATAAATAAAAATATAAGTATAGATATATGCATATATGTTTCTTGCCAAATAACACTTTCTTCTGTAGAGGTACTTATATTTTATTTCCAACTGTTTCCAGAATATCAGTACCTTCTATTAAAAGAATTTATACTGTTAGTCGACTTTTCTGGTGGTCCAGTGGCTAAGAATTGATATGGTTAGTAAAACATTGAAGGGCAGGATGATTACTTTTGGTTTTTAACAAATAACAAGAAGGAACTGCCTATTTTTGCCTGTGTATAAGGTCATGATCTCATGGCCTTTATTTAGGAATAGTCCAGTGATTTCTGTGAGATTTTATCCCAGGTAAATAAAAATATGCATCTATCCAAGTCTTTTTAGTGGGGAAATACCTTTAAAATGTTGAATAAGATTGCTTGGTTTTTCTGTATTCCCATGTAGAATAACTGATGTATGAAACACTGCACTGAAAGTGAAAAACAGAATGGTTGTACGGGTACAGGACTACTGTAAGTGTGTTGGTTGTTCATCCTGGTGCATGTGTGACTAATTAACCTGTGGCTCCTTGTTGCTGTCCAGCCTCAGAGACAGTACATACCTTGTATCCCTAGCCTAGGAAAAGATAAAAATTCAAAATTTTTACTATGGTTTTTACTGAATGAGTGATCACTTTCACACTATTATAAAGAGGAAAAACCTTAAGTCAAACCTAAAGGGGACCTCGTGTGATTACATAAGATACAACCATTGGAGGAAACGAGTTGAATAGTACACTGGACCTCTCTATACTATCTTTGCAACTTCCTATAAAACTATAATTCTTTCAAGCTAAATAAAAGCTTTTTAAAAATGAAAAAAGAAAACAAAGTCTGAGGATCTTTCCAGATAATAGATGCAATAATTGATGGGCAGAGAAAACAAGCATTTCTACTACAGGGCAAAGATAAATTATTTGGAGGTTGGTTTCTACCTATGTTGATTTTTGAATAAAATGTTGTGGCTTCATACAATACAAATTTAAAAATATATGATTACCTTTGTTTTTGTTTTCCTCATTCTAGAAAGCCAACCAATCATCTTAGCTACTGATATTAATACTGTTGTTGTATTAATACTCTTTTTAGGTTATAAACTTCCCTGTGCAAAGGGAATGGCAGGCATCTTAGAAATCTCTAATTGTATTCTGCTGCTGCTATTGGTACCAGTTTGCCCTTTCCAAAGTACAATTCAACATGCCTGATATTTCTGTTCTAATCTTTTTCCTCCAAGTGAAGTGTAGTGATAGCCATCACTAAATATTAATACTTGCTTTATTTAGTCTTTGTGAAATATTTCATAATCCGGTTTGCAATATGTTTTGAAAATAAAATGCTATTTATGTGCTGAGAGTAAAAGGAGAGAGGGTTTAATTATTTCACCAAATGATTAGCAAATTTGGGTGAATTAAAAGTTTCAAATAGCAAATTTTTATAATCAGAGTTCTTAAGATTTTGGAAAAGTACAAATATAAAAACTACATTCAGAATTTATGAATAAATAATTGAAAAAAATTGAATTTTTTAAATTAAAAAAGCAATTTAATAACATATGCTTGTTAGTAAGAGTTTAAGTGTAAAATTTTCCTTGAATAAGCAGTCTTACTAAACTGATGCTCTGAACATCCATATTTTAATGAATTCCTTACCATCTAATTAATTAAATAATAAAAATGTAAGAAACTTAAAAAAGTATTCAAGAGGATTTTGTAAAACTTCAGACAGTTTAGAAAAATTATATATGAATATGTTCAGTTATCACACTAATCATGCTTTATCCTTCACAGATATCATTGCAGAATACCAGACCCTAATCTTTTCAGGGTTTGTGATTAAGTGGGCTGATTTTCTACCTGATTGTGGCTCTGGGAGTAAGGTACTAGAAATGGGTATCTATTAAGTTTTATTGACTATTCATAAAGGCGTATAATAACCAGCTGGATCCTGTAAACTTCACGGTGGGTGTTCAACTATATTTACCATCAACTCTGCAAACAATATGTATACTTTCATTTCAGGTTAACTAGCAAAAATCATTACCCAAAATTTGTACAATCTTGTTGTTCCAAGCCAAGTTAAAATGCACAGGAGACCAGAAAAACAGCACACCCTTACTTTCAAATGGATAGATTTGTGTTGGAAGCCCAAACACTTGAAAAATATTCTCCATTTGCATTTTTTTTTCTGACATAAATGAGGCTGTCCTGTAGAAGCCATCTTACTATGAGGATGGAAAAACATTTCTTTTTAACTTTAGGCATTTGTAGAAAATCAACTAGAATATGAGTATCAAAAGACAAGTCCTTTGGTAAAATAAAATGTTCAAAATGGTAAAATCAAGACTCGCATCAAATATTAATTGAACATGGGTCAAAAATTGAACTTGGGAGGTTTTGACTAATCAAAGATACTTGATTAACTGAGGGAACTGGTAACATATTATCTGTTGGAATGAAAATTTGACTTAGATTTACTATTACTGTTGATGTTCATTTGCATTGTCATGAAGAGAAATGAGTTGTATTATCAATTTTCTATAATGTAATTTTTATACAATATTTCAAAGACAATTAAAAATATACATTTCAGTAGAGTCAGATAGTCCCCAGAGAGTCAACTAGTCAGTGAGAGCGTTTCATTGAAAGGAGAACCAGTAATATCTTTTGTCCTTTTCTAAGCCTAACAATGTTTGCTGACAAATTTGTCTACTTTGCTCACTGCTTATATTCCCAGTGTGAAGAACTATGCTTTCCTTCTTGTATGTGTTTCAGTTCAGTTGCTCAGTCGTGTCCGACTCTTTGTGACCTCATGAATCGCAGCACGCCAGGCCTCCCTGTTCATCACCAACTCTCGGAGTTCACTCAGACTCGTGTCCATCGAGTCAGTGATGCCATCCAGCCATCTCATCCTCTGTCGTCCCCTTCTCCTCCTGCCCCCAATCCCTCCCAGCATCAGTCTTTTCCAATGAGTCAACTCTTCGCATGAGGTGGCCAAAGTACTGGAGTTTCAGCTTTAGCATCATTTCTTCCAAAGAAATCCCAGGGTTGATCTCCTTCAGAATGGACTGGTTGGATCTCCTTGCAGTCCAAGGGACTCTCAAGAGTCTTCTCCAACACCACAGTTCAAAAGCATCAATTCTTCGGCGCTCAGCCTTCTTCACAGTCCAACTCGTTTAAGGTTTATTAAATGAATAGATGAAAGAATTCAAAGAAACCAAATAAAACCTTTCCAAAACAAAAATGAAACCCAAAGAAATAAGCAAAGAAGACGTATATTTTTAGAATTCAGTGCAGTTCAGTTGCTCAGTAAAGTCCACCTCTTTGCAACCCAATGGACTGCAGGATGCCAGGCTTCCCTGTCCATCACCAGCTCCCAGAACTTGCTCAAACTCATGTCTACCGAGTTGGTGATGCCATTCAACCATCTTATCCTCTGTTGTCCCCTTCTCCTGCCTTCAGCCTTTCCCAGCATTAGGGGGTTTTTCCAGTGAGTCAATTCTTCACATCAGGTGGCTAAAGTATTGGAGATTCAACTTTAGCATAAGTCCTTCCAGTGAATATTCAGGACTGATTTCCTTTAGGATGGACTGGTTGGATCTCCTTGCTATCCAAGGGACTCTCAAGAATCTTCTCCAACACCACAGTTCAAAAGCATCAGTATTTCATTTCTCAGCTTTCTTTACTCTCACATCCATGCATGACTACTGGAAAAACTGTAGCTTTGAGTAGATGGACTTTTGTCAGCAAAATAATGTTTCTGCTTTTTAATATGCTGTCTAGGTTGGTCATAGCTTTTCTTCCAAGGAGCAAGTATCTTTTAATATCATGGGTGCAGTCACCGTCTGCAATGATTTTAGAGCCCAAGAAAGTAAAGTCTCTCACTGTTTCTATTGTTTCCCCATCTATTTGCAATGAAGTGATGAGACCTGATGCCATGATCTTAGTCTTTTGAATGTTGAGTTTTAAACCAGCTTTTTCACTCTTCTCTTTCACTTTCATCAAGAGGCTCTTTAGTTCTTCACTTTCTGCCATAAGGGTGGTGTCATCCGCATGTCATATCTTCCCTGGTGGCTCAAATGGTAAAGCGTCTGCCTACAATGCAGGAGACCTGGGTTTGATCCCTGGGTTGAGAAGATCCTCTGGAGAAGGAAATGGCAACCCACTCCAGTACTCTTGCCTGGAAAATCCCATGGATGGAGGAGAGTGGTAGGCTACAATCCATGGGGTCATAAAGAGTCGGACAGGACTGAGTGACTTTGCTTTGCTTTCGTCTGCATATTTGAGGTTATTGATATTTCTCCCGGCAATCTTGATTCCAGCTTGTGCTTCACCAGCCCTGCATTTCACATGACATACTTTGCATATAATGGTGATATTATACAACCTTGATGTACTCCTTTTCCAATTTGGAACTAGTCTGTTGTTCCATGTCTGGTGCTAACCGTTGCTTCTTGACCTGCCTACAGATTTCTCAGGAGGCCAGTAAGGTGATCTGGTATTCCTATCTCTTTAAGAATTTTCCACAGTTTGTTGTGATCCACGAAGTCAAAGTTTTTAGCATAGTCAATGAAGCAGAAGTAGATGTTTTTCTGGAATTCTCTTGCTTTTTAAATGGTCCAGTGGATGTTGGCAATTTAATCTCTGGGCCTCTACATTTCTAAATCCAGCTTGAACATCTGGAAGTTCTCAGTTCATGTACTATTTAAGCATAGCTTGGAGAATTTTGAGCGTTACTTTCCTAGCATGTGAAATGAGTGCAATTGTGCGGTAGTTTGAACATTGTTTGGCATTGCCTTTCTTTGAGATTGGAGTGAAAATTGACCTTTTCCAGTCCTTTGGCCACTCCTGAGTTTTCCAAATTTGCTGGCATATTGTACTGTAGCACTTTCACAGCATCACCTTTTAGGATTTGAAATAGCTCAGCTGGAATTCCATCACTCCCACAAGCTTTGTTCATTGTGATGCTTCCTAAGGCCCACTTGATTTCCCACTCCAGGATGTCTGGCTCTAGGTGAGTGTTCACACCACTGTGGTTATCTGGGTCGTGAAGATAGTTTTTGTATCGTTCTTCTGTGTATTCTTGCCATATTTTCTTCATATCTTCTGCTTCTCTTAGGTCCATACTGTTTCTGTCCCTAATTTTGCTCATCTTTGCATGAAATATTCCATTTGAATCTCTAATTTTCTTGAAGAGATCTCTAGTCTTTCCCTTCTATTGAAGTAAAGTCGAAGTGAAGTGAAATTGCTCAGTCGTGTCTGACTCTTTGCGACCCCATGGACTGTAGCCCAGCAGGCTCCTCCATCTATGAAATTTTCTAGGCAAGGGTACTGGAGTGGGTTGCCATTTCCTTCTCCAGGGGATCTTCCTGACCCCGGGATTGAATCCGGGTCTACCACATTGTGGGCAGACGCTTTACCATCTGAGCCACCAGGGAATCTATTAGTTTCCTCTGTTTCTTTGCATTGATCACTCAGGAAAGCTTTCTTATCTCTCTTTGCTCTTTTTTGGAACTCTGACTTCAGATGGATATATCTTTCCTTTTCTCCTTTTGCCTTTAGCTTCTCTTCTCTTCTCAGACAAAATCTATTTGTCACTACCACTGCATAATTGTTGGGGATTTTATTTAGGTCATACCTGAATGGTCTAGTGATTTTCCCTACTTTCTTCAATTTCAGTCTGAATCTTGCAATAAGGAGTTCATGCTCTAGGCCACAGTCAGTTCCTGGTCTAGGTTTTTCTGACTGTATAGAGCTTCTCCGTCTTTGACTGCAAAAAATATAATCAGTCTGATTTTGGTACTGACCATCTGGTGCTAGCCACATGTAGAATCATCTCTTGTGTGTTGGAAGAGGGTGTTTGATATAACCAGTGTGTTCTCTTGGCAAAACTCTGTTAGCCTTTGTCCTGCTTCATTTTTCAGTCTGAGGCCAAACTTGACTATTACTCCAGGTATCTCTCGACTTCCTACTTTTGCATTCCAGTATGACGATAAGGACATCTTTTTTTTGGTGTCAGTTCTAGAAGGTCTTGTAAGTCTTCATAGAACCGTTCAGTGTCAGCTTCTTGAGCATTACTGGTTGGGGCATATACTTGGATTATTGTAACATTGAATGGTTTGCCTTGGAAATGAACAGAGGTCACTCTGTTATTTTTTGAGATTGCACCCAAATACTGTATTTTGGACTCTTTTGTTGACTATGAGGGATACTCCATTTCTTCTAAGAAATTCTTCCCACAGTAGTAGATATAATGATCATCTGAATTAAATTCACCCATTCTGGTCCATTTTAGTTCATTGATTCCTAAAGTGTTGATGTTCACTCTTGCCATTTCCCTGTTTGACCACTTCCAATTTACCTTGATTCATAGACCTGACATTCCAGGTTCCTATGCAATATTGTTCTTTATAGCATCAAACTTGACTTCTATCACCAGTCACATCCACAACTGGGCATTATTTTTGCTTTGGCTCAGCCTCTTCATTCTTTTTGGAGTTATTTCTCCACTGATCTCCAGTAGCATATTGAGCAGCTGCTGACCTGGGGAGTTCATCTTTCAGTATCATATCATTTTGCCTCTTCATACTATTCATGGAGTTCTCAAGGCAAGAATAGAATAGAGAACAGAAAGAGAAAAAGGAGAGTAGGGAGGAAATGCAGGTGTATTAATTAAAGTTTAATCAGAAAAGCTCTTTGTACTTTTCCTTGAACTCTCTTTTGGAGATAACTCAATATTTTAGAGAGTAAATAACATTTTTCTCAATGTGGTTTCAGTTGAAGTTCTTTTAGTATTCCTTTCGCAAAGTCAGTTTGGGTTAGATTTTTCAGACTGCAAATTGACCAAATAAATGAATACTGAAAAAATAAGCATCGGACATCAAGCAGCTACCTAAGGAAATGTCCAGGTGTATGTGATTCAAGTGTATATATGAATGTTGGATTTTGGAGTTGTATTTGAAAATCCATATTTTTAAATTTTTTTAATTAAGCAAATGTAATGCTTTGTGATCAGAACTTTTCATGTGCTGGATATTCTCATAGGACTTGCTTTTAGTTACTGATCCAAAAATATTGTCTAAATCTATATACGGTAAAGAGCATTATTGTATTTTTAAACAGAATATCCTCCCAAGGACTTTACATGTTTAAATTACATTTTCTGAAAGAAATATTATATACTGTCTTCTTTAAAAGTGCTTTATAGTAATCATTATTCACCGAGTGTCTCATACAGTACATTGGGGAGTGGGAGGCTTAAATGTGGCTAATAACTATTAATTCAGATTCATTAAATGGTTGTTTGAATGAAAATGGTATGTATAATTTTTCATAAATAAATCCTAATGCAAGTAAATAAATTCCTGAACACTACATTTATATGCAAACGATAAATATAGTGACATGGCATCATCTATATCTATACAGATATGGATCTGAATCTGTATCTACATAGATGTCACATTATATCTCATGATCTCAAGATAATATCATGCTTACATCATTTGTAAAATATTAGGGCCAACTTTTACATTTTGATTATAGGAGCTCTTAGTATTCACCTTAAAACATCAAACAACCTTGTGGATAGACAAAGAAAAGACCATAAAAGAGTCTTTTACACATTGATTTTTATAAAAGCGTTTTCCTGTAGAATCAATAGATGCATAAAGAAATAGAAGACCATTGATTTTAAAGTATGAGAATGGAGTTTATGAAGACGGCAACCTCCAACTGCAGTATATCAATACCCCTTTGGGCATTTTTGCAGGTGTTTAGGTGTTAAGATCCCTTTCAAATTTTGAGTTAATTATTGTATTGTGTGAGTGTATTGCATTCTACTGCTTATTTAAATCATAACTATAACTTGAAATCTGAGTTGTTAGACACAGAGTTGGATTTGGGGAAAGAATTTTTACTCAGACTCTTCAGGATATTTGCTATATCACAATATTTTAAAATAATTTTTGAAATACTAGTACAGGTTAAGGAATAATAAATCTGTTGTATTATATCTATAATGGCTGGAATAAATTATTTGAATTTTATGATTTAAAATATTCATAGAAGTACTACCACATTTTCAAATTTTTAAATATGAAAATTATATTAGTCTCCTGTTTAAAAAAAAAAACAATGTATTATCTCTGATGAACTTGTAATAATTTGGAAACATTTTCCTGGACCTTTGAGCATTTATGTCTGATATATGGGTGTATAGACTTCCCTGGTGGCTCAGACGGTAAAGCGTCTGCCTACGATGTGGGAGACCTGGGTTTGATTCCTGGGTTGGGAAGATCCTTTGGAGAAGGAAATGGCAGCCCACTCCAGTACTCTTGCCTGGAAAATCCCATGGAGGGAGGAGCCTGGTAGGCTACAGTCCATTGGGTCGTGAAGAGTCGGACACGACTGAGCGACTTCACGTTCACGTTCATATGGGTGTATAGATGGACAGGTGAATTGGTGTATGGACAGATAGATAAATATACAATTGAGAGATAGATGGAAGAAAAGAAGGAGTTTCGGTTAAAAGGGAAGGAACAAATATTTGTCATATGTATATTGCTTACAACAAATATGCTTAACAAAAAAAGTGTAGACTTTATTGAACAGCAGTTGTATTTTACAGTACTAAAATTGAGATAAAGATCCTTAAATCCTGAACTCCAAAAGTTGTAAGCCACATTTATATGGGTCCCAGTTTCTTCCCATATATCTGACTTGTGGGGAAGTACTATATGTATCTATTAGATTAGGCCACTATACAAACTCTAGACTCTAGATGAGGAAGATAACAGGTGCCATAAGTGTTTCATTATATTAACATTGCTGAATAATCAAATTAGTCATCTTTCGCCTAATATCTGTTCTATCTACTGAATTCCCCATTTTGTGTGTTTCTATGTTCTTCTTGGGAAAGTCAACAGTAGTTGTGGGCATAATCTACCTTCTGATGTTCTGTCTCTAATCTTATCCTGGCCAGGCCATTTCTCTTTTATTTTTTATGCTTCACAGTTCCATCTAATTCAATTCTACACTATTCTCTACTAATATTGTCTGGTTATGACTTTTATTGTGTATCACCTGAACTTTAACAATATTAATAAAAATCATCTCTAATATCAGCACATCCTTAAATCTTGCTAACAGATTTATATGTGAGCATGTTATTTGCCTGTCTCCAAACTTAAAATTTATTCCTATTATTCACAGAACAAAATACCTCACTTTTAAAATACAGTAAAATAAATGAAATAAAATACCTGCACTATGAAGGCTCTCTAAGGCCTGATCCTTTTCTCCATTTCTAGCCTTTTTCCCACATATCCTCATTCACTTATGTCCTTCTTAGACAACTGAATCCTCTTGGAATGGAATATATTTCACATACCACAGCCTCAAAGAAAAAGCCTTTTCATTTAATGTTGCATGCTCAACATCAATCTAGTAATTGTAGAACTCGATAAATTAATAAATGGATGAATAAGTGATACTGTTTTAAAAGAAAAATCTCTCTAAGAAACTAACATCTATTTATAAAAATAATATATATTGTGGTATGCTAGATCAAACTATAAATATCATTAGTTCTCTTCCAAATATTGTGAACCTAGAGATGATTAACAAGTTACAGATAGCCTATCATCAAAGTAATTGAAAGCCTTGAGCTTCAGGACAAGATGAAACTGAACAAGCATATGAAAACCATGGTGTTAGTAAGGTTCACTGTGATAATAGAAGTATTTGCCATACTAGATTAAATTGGCTAGTTGTCTCATGGGCTGCCATGACAAAGTATCACAAGCTAAGTAACTTACAAACAAACATCTTTTCTCACAGTTCTGGAGGCTAGCTCTGAGAGGGAGGTAATGTCAGTAGGGTTGGTTTTTTTCAGAGGCCTTGCTCTTTGGCTGTTTCCATTCCAGTGGCTATTTTTTTTTTTCCCCATGCCTGAATTTGTCTTTACTCCGTTCATGACTGGGACTTCCCAGGTAGCACAGTGTTAATGAATCTGCCTGCCAACGCAGGATTGGGACGATCCCCTGGAGTAGAAAACGACTGCCCACTCCAGGATGCATGTCTGGGATGCTGCCTGGACAAAGAAGCTTGGCAGGCTACAGTTCATGGGGTCACAAACAGTCAGACATGACTGCTTGACTGAGCACACCCACACTGTCCATGTCTGTGTCCTGATCTTCCTGTCTTTTATTTTCATTTTAAATACACACATACATACACACACACATATATATATATTTAAAATTTATTATGTGTTGGTTTCTGCCATACACAATGCAAATCAGCCAGGATTATATATACCCTGTCTCCCTCCTCTCTGCCCCTCCCATCACTCCAGGTCATCAAATCACCTGGCTGGACTCCCTGTGCTATGCAGCAACTCCTTAAGAGCTGTCCATCTGATACCTGATTGTGCGTGCATCTTGATGCTACTTTCTCCATTTGTCCCACTCGTTCCCTCCCCAGCTGTGCCCACGAGTCCATTCTCTACATTTGCCTCTCCATTCCTTCCCTACAAATAGGTTCATCCAGCAATTTTTCTAGAGTTTATAAATATGCATCAATATACTACATTTGTTTTACTCTTTCTGACTGACTCTGTGTCACAGGCTCTAGGTTCATCCACCTCAGTGGAAATGACTCACATTTATTCTTTTTTACGACTGAGTAATATTCCATTGTGCATATATACCATATCCTCTTTTAAGGTGTTATTCTCATAGGATTAGGGCTTACCCTCATCACTTCATTGTAGCATAGTTTCCTGTTTAAAAAATTATCTCCAAATAGGTCACATTCTGATGTACTGGGGTTAGGACATCAACACATGAATTGGGTAGGAGGGAGCATACACAATTCAGCCCATAACACATTGAGTTCCAAGATAATAAAAATAATACTATAAATAGTTGTAACTTTAGTCAGTTGAAAAACAGAATATTAGTAGATGGTATTTTACCAAAATTATTTGAATTTTCCATTTTTGAGTTTATGTACAATTAAGAATGTTTATTAGACATCTTGAAAGTGAGGATGCAATTGACTTTATATTCAACAAGTTCTATTTGTTGCTCTTGTTCAGCTGCTCAGTTGTGTCTGACTCTGCAACCCCATGGACTGGAGCACACAGGCTTCCCTGTCTTTCACTGTCTCCCAGAGCTTGCTCAAAATCATGTCCATTGAGTCTGTGATGCCATCCAACCATCTTGTCCTCTGTCGTCCCCTTCTCATCCCACGTTCAATCTTTCCCAGCATCAGGATCTTTTTCAATGAGTCAGTTCTTTGCATCAGGTGGCCAACTTCAGCATCAGTCCTTAAATGAACATTCAGAGTTGATTTCCTTTAAGATTGACTGGTTGGATCTCCTTGCAGTCCAAGGGACTGTCAAAAATCTTTTCCAGCACCACAGCTGGAAAGCATCAGTTCTTCAGCACTCAGCCTTCTCTATGGTCCAACTCTCACATCCATACATGACTACTGGAAGAATCATAGCTTGGACTCTATGGACTTTTGTTGGTAAAGTAATGTTTCTGCTTTGTGTTGTTGTTGTTAATTAATTAACTTATTTAACCGGAGGATAATCACTTTGTAATATTGTGATGGCTTTTGCAATACATCAACACGAGTCAGACGTGGGTACATGTGTGTCCCCCCATCCACAACCCCCATCTTCCTCTCTCCCCATCCCATAGCTCTGCATTGTCCCGGAGCACAGGCTTTAAGTGCCCTGCTTTATGCATCAAACTTGCACTGGGCCATCTCTTTTACTTATGGTAGTATTCATGTTTCATTGCTATTCTTTCATATCATCCTACCCTCGCCTTCTCCCACAGAGTCCAAAAGTCTGTTCTTTACATCTGTGTCTCTTTTCCTGCCTTACATATAGGGTTGTTGTTACTGTCTTTCTAAATTCCGTATATATGCATTAATATATAGTATTGGTGTTTCTCTTTCTGATTTACTTCACTCTGTATGGGCTCCAGTTTCATCCACCTCATTAGAACTGACCCAAATGTGTTCCTTTTTGTAGTTGAGTAATATTCCATTGTGTACATGTACCACAGCTTCCTTATCCATTCATCTGCCGATGGACATCTGGGTTGCTTCCATGTCCTAGTTATTGTAAACAGTGCTGCAGTGAACACTGGGGTACATGTGTCTCTTTCAGTTCTGGTTTCTTGGTGTGTATGCCCAGCGGTGGGATGACTGGGTCTTTTGGCAGTTTTATTTCCAGTTTTTAAAGGACTCTCCACACTATTCTCCATAGTGGCTGCACCAGTTTGCATTCCCACCAACAGTGTAGGGGCTTCCCTGTTCTCCACACCCTCTCCAGCATTTATTGCTTGTAGACCATTCTGACCAAAGTGAGATAATGCCTCTTCATGGTCTTGATTTGCATTTCCCTAATAATGAGTGATGTTGAGCATCTTTTCATGTGTTTATGAGCCATTGTGTGTCTTCTTTGGAGAAATGTCTGTTTAGTTCTTTTGCCCGCTTTTTGATTGCATCATTCGTTTTTCTGGTAATGAGCTGTATGAGCTGCTTGTATATTTTAGAGATTAATTCTTTGTCAGCTGTTTCATTTACTATTATTTTCACCATTATGAAGGCTGCCTTTTCACCTTGCTTATAGTTTCCTTCATTGTGCAAAAGTTTTAAAGTTTAAGTAGGTCCCATTTGTTTATCTTTGTTTTCATTTCCATTACTCTGGGAGGTGAATCAGAGAGGATCTTGCTGTGATTTATTTCAGAGTGTTGTACCTATGTTTTCCTCTAAGAGTTTTGTACTTTCTGGTAGTACATTTAGATCTTTAATCCATTTTGAGTTTATTTTTGTGTACGGTGTCTGCTTTTATGCTGTCTAGGTTTGTCCTAGCTTTACTTCCAGGGAGCAAGTGTCTCTTACATTCATGTCTGAAGTCACCATCTGCAGTGACTTTGGAGCCCCCAGAAGTAAATATTGTTTTCCTATCCTTAAGTATGGAACATCCTTACATTTATTTGTTTTCCTTCATTTTTTTAATCAGTTTTTGCAGTTTTCCACATGAAGATCTTGAACATATCTTTTTAGATATATAACTATTTCATTTTCATGGTGCAAAAGTAAATGATACTCACTTGAGATTTTTTTCTTCCACATTGATTGAAATGGAATCAACATAGAGCACTGTGTAAGTTTAAGGTGTTCAGCATAGTCATTTGACAATACACATTATGAAATGATTTTCACAGTAAGTTTAGTGAACATCCATCATCTATACAAAATTAAATAAACAGGAAGAAATATTTTTTCCTTTTGATGAGCAGTCAGGATTTACTCCCTTACAACTTTCATATGTAACATATAGCAGTGTTTATCTTTATCAGCTGTACATTACATCCCTAGTACTTGTCCTATGATGGGAAGTTTGTACTTTTTGATTGCCTTCATCCAATTCCCCTTCCTCCCATCACCAGCTCTAGAAGTCTGACCTCATTTTCTGTGAGTTTGTTTATTAAATATAATTGACCTACAAAACTATGTTAACTCCTATTATACAACATAGTGATTCAATATTTCTATACATTTCAAAATGATCACCATAGTAAAATCCAGGTATGTCACTATGGAAAGTTATTACAAAGCATTGACTGCATTCCACACACTACATTTCATACCTATGACTCATTTACTTTGAAATTGGAAGTTTGTACCTTTCTCTGCTCCTTTGTTTGTTCTCTGTATCTATAATTCTAGTTCTGTTTTGTTTGTTGATTTGTTTTCTTTTTTAGATTCTACGTGTAAGTGAAATCATATAGTATTTTTCCTTCTCTGACTTATTTTACGTAGCCTAAAACTTTTTAAGTACCTCCGGGTTGTTGCTAATGGCAAGATTTCATTCTTTTTATGGCTGAGTAATATGCCAGTGGGTGTGTGTATATCACACCTTCTTTATCCATTTACAAATCCATGGAAATGAAGATGCTTCTGTATTTTGGCTAGAGTAATAATGCTGTAATGAAAAAAGAAGTATATATCTTTTCTAGTTAGTGTTTTTTTATTCTTTGGTTTAAAACCAAGGAATTAAATTGCTAGGTTACAAGAAAGTTTTGTTTTTAAATTTTTTTGAGTCATTTCCATGCAACTTTCCACAGTAGCTGCACCAATTTTCATTCCCATCAACAGTTCATGAGGATTCCCTTTTCCCCATATTCTTACCAGCACTTGTTATTTGTTGTCTTTTAGATAATAGTGATTCTGATAGGTTGTGAGGGGATATTTCATAGTGACTTTGATTTGCATTTGCCTGAAGATTAGTGATATTGAGCATCTTTTCATGTGCCTGTTGGCCATCTGTATGTCTACTTTGGAGAAATGTCTATTTCTTAGTCAGATTTTTTTTTTTTGAGTTGTATGATGTCTTTATATATATGACCTATTAACCCCCTATCCGATATATCATTTGTAAATAGTTTCTTCTATTCAGCAGGTGGCCTTTTCATTCTTGTAGATAACTTCCTTCATCTGCTATTCAACAGCGTTTTAGATTCATATAGTCCCATTTTTTTTGTTTGTTTTGCTTTTGTTTCCTTTGTCTGAAGAAATAGATCAAAAATACTAAAGCTGATGGCAAAAAGCTACCGCCTATTTTTATGATATCAGGTCTTACATTTAAATCTTTAATTCATTTTGAATTTTTTTCCATGCATGGTATGAAAAAATAGTCCAGTTCAATTCTTTTGCATATAACTGATCAGTTTTCCCAATAACGTTTATTGAAGAGGCTGTGTTTTCCTCCATTGTTTGTTCTTGTCTTCTTTGTCATAGATTAACTGCCCGTTTAAGTGTGAGTTCCTTGCTGGGCTCTCTATTTGATGCCACTGATCTGTGTGTCTGTTTTTGTGCCATTACTATACTGTTTCAATTACTGTGGTTTTATAGTGTGCTTTGAAACCTGAGAACATAATACCTCCAAGTTTGTTCTTCATTGGCAAGATCACTTTAGCTATTCAGGGTCTTTTGCGTTTCCACACACATTTTTATATTATTTGTTTTAGTTCTTTGAAAAGTGCCATTGGTGTTTTGACAGGGATTGCACTGAATTTGTACATTTCCTTAAGTAGTATGGTCATTTTAACAGTATTGCTTCTTCCAATCTATAAGCACAGTATGTCTTTCCATCTGTTTTTGTTGTCCTTAATTTCTTTCATCACCAGTGTTTTATAGTTTTCCGAGTATAAGTCTTTTAACTCAGTAGATTTACCCCTAGGTTTTCAATTCTTTTTTATTAAACTGTAAATGAGATTTTAAAAAATTCTCTAATAGTTTGCTTTTAGTGTATAGAGATGCAAAAGATTTTTATATATTAGTATTGTATCCTGCAACTTTACCAAATTCACTGATGAGATCTAATGGCTTTTTTGTGACATCTTCAGGATTTCCCATGTGCAGTATCATATGTCATCTGCAAACAGTGATACTCAATTTTTCCTTTCCTATTTTGTTTCCTTTTATTTCTTTTCTTGGTCTGATTTCTGTAACTAAGATTTCCAATATTATGATAAATAGAAGTTTTAAGAATGGACATCCTGTCTCATTCGTGATTATAGATGAAAGGCTTTCATCTTTTTACCATTGAGTATAATGTTAGCTGTGGGCTTGTCATATATGGCCTTTATAATGTTTATTAAATATGTTGCCTCTGTAACCACTTTGGAGAGTTTTTATTTTAAATGGTTGTTGAATTTTGTCAAAAACTTTTATTCACACATTGGTATGATCATATGATTTTTAGTCTTCACTCTGTTAATGTGGAATATCACACTGATTGATTTGTGGAAGTTCAACTGTACTTGCATCAGTGGGATAAATCCCACTTGATCATTATGTTTTATTCTTTCAAAGTATTATTAACTCAGTTTGCTAATGTGTAGTTGAATTATTGCATCTTTTCCTCAGTGATATTGCCCTGTAATTTACTTTTTTGTGTGACATCTGTAAAGATTTGGTACCAAGGTGATTCTGGCCTTGTAGAATGAATTTGGAAGTGATCCTTCCTATGCAGTTCCTTTTTTTTTTTTTTTTTGGTGATAGTTTGAGAAGGATAAGTGGTAATTCTTTTCTGAATGTTTGTAGAATTTACCTGTGAAGCCATCTTGTTCTGAACTTCAGTTTGTTGTTGTTGTTGTTTTTTAACTGATTCAGTTTCATTACTGGTAAATTTCATTACCAATTTTCATTATTGGTAATAGTTCCTATTTATTCCTGGTTCAGTTTTAGAAAATTGTACATTTCTCAGAATATGTTAATTTCTTTTAGGTTGTCCATTTTATTGGCTTATAATTTTCATCGTAATCTTATGAAGGCTTCCCAGATGGTGCAGTGGTAAGCAATCTGCCTGCCAATGCAGGAGCTGCCAGAGATGTGGGTTCAATCCCTGGGTCAGGAAGATCCGCTGGAGGAGGAAATGGCAACCTGCACTATTATTCTTTCTTTGAAAATTCCAAGAACAGAGGAGCCTAGTGGGCCACAGTCCCTGGGGACACAGAGAGGCAGACACAATTGAGTCACTGAACACACACAGACACACACATGCAATCTCTTGTGATCCTTTGTGTTTTGCCTAATGTGCTGTTTTTATTTTTGTTTTGTGGTAAGATGGTTGCATTTCCTATCCTTGGAGAAACTGCCTTTTATAGGAGACCTCCTGTGTATCCCAGCAACAACTCCTCTCTGGCCACCAGAGCTAGGTGCCCTAGGGGCACCTCCTATATTGGCTTCATGAGTACTTCTGTTGTGGTGAGCTGACTACTGTGGGCAGTTAGGTGTGGCTGGCCCCCAGTCTGGTTGGTTGCCAAGCAGTGTCTTACAAGGATTCTGACAGCTCCTAGTGGGTGGGGCTGAGTCATGAGGCTGCTGATTGCAGCATCCCAGTGGGCCCAGGGTTAGTGTTGGTCCACTGGTGGGTGGGGTCAGGATCTAGGGTGAGAGGTTAAAGGGCTGAGGTCCTAGATCTAGCATGGGCCTGCTGGTGGTGGTGCTAGATTCTGACACAGCTGGATTGGAGGTTCAGAGTGTCTTGAAGCTGGGGTCAGCTTGCTTGTGGGTGGATCCAGGCTCCAAAGTGTCCCAGGGCTAATGCCAGCCAACGACTTAATGGAGCCAGGTCCCAGGATCTCTGGCTGCAGGGCCCTGGGCGTCCCAGAGCTGGTGTTGGCATGTCACTGAGCCCAGCCAGTCCTTGTGATGGCTGCTGTGTGTCTGGAGTGTCCTAAGGGTGGTCTTAGCCCAGTGGCGGGGGGAGGGGCATATTTCAGGGCATCTAGTTGAGGAGCCCACTGTGGCCCAATTAGTATTGGCCTGATGGTCCTGGGGTTGGTGCAGGCCTACTGGTGGGTGGGCTGAGTCCTCACATTGCAGGCTGCGGGGCTATAGTGGTCTTGGTGCTGGTGTCTACGCACTGGTGGTTGATGCTGCAGCCCAAGCTGGTACCCCAGAGCCAAGATCTGAGATCTCTGGTTTCAGGGCCCTAGAGATCCAAGAGTTGGTGCCTGCCTGATGGTGCAGAGACCAGGGCCCATGGGTTCCTGGGATGGTTACCTGCCTGTTGATGTGCAAGGTTGGTCCCAGGGCTAGTGATGGCCCACTGGTGGGTGGTGCTAGGAGGTATTTCCAGTGCCCTGGTGGGTGGCATTGAGTCTTGGGCCCTCTGAAGGATAGAGCTGGGTTCTAGGGTGGCTGTGAGCTCAGGAGGCCTTAAGACACAGTTCTTCTAGTGAGTAGGGTGTCTCTGCCTAACTAGCTGCTTGGCCTAAAGGATCCCAAAACAGATCAGCTGGTGGGTGGGACTAAGTGCTGGCACTAATAAGTGGGGTTTCAAAATGATGCTTGCCAACACCAGTGTCCTTGTGGTAGCACAAGTTCCCCAGGGTAAGTTGCAGTTGACTCCCACTTCTCTGGAAGTATCTCCAAGTTCAACATGGGATTCTAACACAGGCTCCTTTCAGATTACTGCTTCATGATCCCAGATCATGTGAGATTTTATATATGACACAGACCTCTGGTTATCCCAAGAGTAAGCCCTGCTGACATTCAATGCCAAATGTTTGGGGGGCTCATCTTCCCAGTGCAGGATGTCTGATATGGGAAACCCAGTGTGGGGCTCAGACCCCTCACTTCTCGAGGAGAACCTCTGCAATTGTAATTATCCTCTTGTTTGTAGATCACTAGTGATGTGGGCCTTGACTCCATGTCCCTCCCACTTGCCTGTTGTGGGTCCATGTTTATATCTTTAGTTGCAGAAGACTTTTTCTGCTAGACTTCATATCTTTCTCATGAAAAGTTACTTTGTAAATAGTTGTTATTTTGGTGTGCCCTTTGGAGGAGGTGAGCTCCTGCTGTGCTCAGTTGCTGAGTCCTGTTTGGCTCTTTATGACCCCATGGACTGTAGCCCACCAGACTCCTCTGTTCATGGGATTTCCCAGGCAAGAATACTGGAGTGGGTTGCCACACCCTCCTTCAGCGGATGGGACTGAACCCACATCTCTTATATCGGCAGGAGGATTCTTTACTACTGAGTCACCTGGGAAGCCCAGTTTAGGATCTTCCTACTCCACAAATCTTGCCCCCTTTTGTAAATGATGTGTTTTTAATTTCACTGCTGACATAGAAGAAAAGGACTGATTTTTGTATATTTACCTTATATCTTGCAAACTTGCTATAGTCACTTATTAATTCCAGGAGGTTCGTTCTTTCCTTCTTTCTTTATTTTGTCAGTTGTTTGGGATTTTCAACTTAAACCATCATATTACTTGTGAACAAAGATGGCTTTATTTCTCCCTTCCAAATCTCTGTTTTTATTAGTAGTCTTTTATTATTGCATTACTAGGACTTGCAGTATAAGGTTCAATAAAAATGGTGAGAAGAAATAGTTCTACTCTGTCCCCAATCTTAGGGGAAAATCATTACATATCTCACCATTAGGTATGATGATATCTGTAAATTTTCATAATTTATGAAGCTCTGGGAATTCATTTTTATTCCTAGTTTGCTGTTTTGTCAAATGCTGTTTCTGCACCTTATTGACAGATCGTAAGACTTTTCTTTTTTAGTCTGATGATGTGATGTGTTACATTAATTCATATTCTAATGTTGAGCCAGCCTTGTATTCCTGAAGTAAATCCCACTTGTGCATGAAGTATACCTTTTTATATACATTGTTAGATTCAGTTTGCTCACATTTTGGTGAGAATGTGTATGTCTGCGTTAAGGAGAGATAGTCATTTGTAATTTGTCCTTTTTTTTGTTTGGTTTTGGTGTTAGGGTAAGTTTGTCCTCATGGGCTGAGTTTGGAAGTTTCCTTTCTACTTCTATTTTATTTAAGAGTTTGCAGAAAATTCGCTTATTCTTTTCTCTTTCTTTTTTCTTTTTTAAATTATGCAAGTATGATAACACATTTACAGGAGACTTGGAACATAAAAGCAAAGTTATCTATAGTTACACTATATATTACAATTTTAAGTAGCTAAATTAAGATTTTTTAGTTGGTATTTTAACATCAAACTCTCAAAAATTAATAAAATGAATATACAGAAAGTAGATGGGTATAGTAGACCTGAAAAGCACGATGAACCAATTCAACATAATTACAATTTATACAATTTTCACACAACAATGGGATACAAATTCTATTCAAGTTCCCATAAATTAGGAGATACTGAAACATATCTAGGGACGTAAAACAAGGTGGAAAATTTCACGGTCTAAAGGTACTGCAATCATAGAATGTGTTCTCTTATCACTGGGATTATATTAAAAGTCAATATCAAAAGCTATTTGAAAATAACCTACATACTTTCAAGTGCAATGTCTTGTCACTTCTCTAAATGCTTGTGGCATTCAGCAGTGAAACGAGATCAGTCTGTTACTTTCTATTTTGTGTGGGTATTAATTTTTCATACAATTTATTTAATAGAGAAGACCCATTCAGATTATCAGTTATTGTGAGTGGTGGATTGTATCTTTAAAAAAGTTAGTCTGCTTTATCTAAGTTATCAAATTTGTAGGTATAGAGTTTTCCCAGCTTTACTGAAGTATAATTGACAGAGCCATAATATGTTTAAAGTGAAAAAGGTGATTATTTGATAAACATTTTTAAATGACTACCACAATCAAGTTAATTAAATCCATCACCTTATACAGTTTTGTGTACGAAAGAATGGTCAAGATCTATGCTTTTTACAAATTTCAAGTACAAATACATGTTATTAAATATGGTCACCATGTACATTAGCTTTTCAGAACTCATTCATCTTATAACTGAAAGTTTGTACCCTTTGAGGAACACTTACCCATTTTTCCCCACCTCTCACCCCTGGCAACCGCCATTCTACTCTTTGTTTCTATGGGTTCATTTGCTTTTATTTTGTTATTGTTGTTAAGATTGACAAACAAGTGATACCGTACATTATTTGACTTTCTCTGTCTGACTTATTTCATTTAGGATAAAGTCCCCTACTTTAATCTATATGTCACAAATGGCAAGATTTCCTTATTTTTCTAAGACCGAATGATATTCCATTGTGAATGTGCATACGCATCACACATTGTCTCTATCCATTCATCTATCAGCAGACATTTATTTCCACATTTTGACTATTGTGAATAGTGCTACCCTGAACATAGGAGTCTAGTAACTCTTCCAGATAGTGATTTCGTTTTCTTTGGATATATAAAGAAAAGTAGGAGTGTTGTATCACGGGGTGCACGCTCAGTCACTCAGTCATGTCGGACTCTGCGACCCTCCAGGCTCCTCTGTCCATGGGATTTTCGAGGCAAGAATACTGGAGTGGGTTGACATTTTCTCCTTCAGGGGATCTTCTCGAACCAGGAATTGAACCCATGTCTCCTGCGTCTCTTGCATCTGCCGGCAGATTCTTTCCCACATAGTATGGTAGTTCTCTTTTTAATTTTTTGAGGAAGCTGCATTTGGTTACTATAATGGCTGTACCAAATTACATTCCCACTGAAGTGTACAAAGGTTTCCTCCTCTCCACATCCTTGCCAGCATTTGTTACCGCTTGTCTTTCTATTTGTCTTTTTGATAATAGCCATCCTAACATGTTAACATCTCATTGTGGTCTTGGTTTGCATTTTCTGATGATCAGTGATGTTGAGCACCTTTCAAATCTCTACCAGCCAGTTGTATGTCTTTTTTTTTTTTTTTTGAAAAAATGTATATTCAGATCTTTTGATCATTTTTAATTTTGGTGATTTTTTTGTTTTTCTCAGTTTTACTTTTTGTTATTGAGTTCCAAAATTTTACATTACATTTAATCTGTAGATCATTTTTCATGCTATTAATTTTAACAATATTAATTCTTCTAGTCTTAAGTATGACATATATTTCCATATTTTCACTTGTTTTTTCAGTTTCCTTTATTAGCATCTTATGTAAGTGTACAGATATTTTCTTCCTTGGTTCAATGTTAATTATTTTATTCTTTTTGATGCTATTATACATAGCATTGTTTACTTATTCTTTTGGTGGCTTGCTAATATTGCATAGAAATGCCATTGATTTATCTTATATGATGACTTTGTATCCTGCAGTTTACTGAGTTCATTTATCAATTCTAACAGATTTTTTGGTGGAGTCTTCAGAGTTTTCTGTACGTAAGATGATGTCATCTACAAACAAAGACAATTTTACTTCTTCCTTTCTTATTTGGATGACTTTTACTTCTTTCTCCTATTAATTGCTTTAGCTAGGACTTCCAGCACTATGTTGAATAAAAGTTATGAACAAGGGCATCCTTACCTTGGCCCTGATCTTAAAGGGAAAACTTCACCACTGAATATGATATTAACTATGGGCTTATCATTATAATTTGTTGATGTGCTTTTTTTATATCTAATTTGAGAGTTTTGATCATGATTGGATGTTGAATTTTATCAAATACTTTTTCTGCATTTATTTAGGTAATTATGTTTTTATCCTTCATTTCTTAAAGTGGTGTATCACATTGCTTTATTTGTGGACATGTAGCCATCCTTATGAGGTCCCAGGTGGAGCAGTGGTAAAGAATTTGCCTCTCAGAACAGGACATGCAAAAGACCCAGGTGCAATCCATGGGTCAGGAAGATGCCCTGCAGGAGGCAATGGTAATCTACTCCAGTATTCTTGCCTGGAAAATCCCATGGACAGGGGAGCCTAACAGGCTATAGTCCATTCGGTCACAAAAAGTCAGACATGACTTAATGACTTAGCACGCACACACACACACAGCCATCCTTGCATCCCCCAAGATTAATTCATACTTGAGCACAGTCTATGATCCTTTTAATAGTGTTCAGCTTGATTGTTTTGCTCATGTTTTGTTGAGTATCTTAGCAACTATGTTTTTCAATGTTATTTGCCTATAATTTTCTTTTCTTTTGGTGGTTCTCATCTGGTTTTGGTATCTGCTTTGGTTGGGTTTGGGTTTGGGTTCTCATCTGGTTTTGGCCTTGTAAAATGAATTTGGAAGCGTTCCCTCTTCTTTAATTGAGGAGGATTGGCATTATTTCTTCTTTAAATGTTTGACAGACTTTACCAGTGAAACCATCTAGATTTTGAATCAGTAATCAAAATCTCCCAAAAGAATAATCACCTTACTAGTAGCTGGTATGTTCAGACTGTCTGTTTCTTCATGATTCAGTCTTGGTAAGTATGTTTCTAGGAATTTACCCATTTCTTCTGGGTTATCCAGTTTGTTGGTATATAATTGTTTTAGTAGTCTCTTATAATCCCTTGTACTACTGTGGTTATCAGTTGCAATTATTCCTCTGTAATATCTTATGTTTTATTTGAGTCTTCTCTCTTTTTAAATATTCTAGCTAAATATTTGTCAATACTGTTCATATTAAAAAAAAACGCATAGTTTTTTTTTTTATTATTATCTTTCTAGTCTCTCTTTCATTCCTATCTGCTTTAATCCTACTTCCTTTCTTCTCCTAACTGTAGACATAGTTTGTTCTTTTTTTTTTTTTTTTAGTGTTGATGTAAAGTTAGATTGTTTGAGATTTTTCATTTTTTCTTTAAGCACTTATTGCTACAGGCTTCCCTCTTACACTGACTTTGGTGCTCTCCATAAGCTTTGATATGTTGTATTTCGATTTTCATTAGTCTCAAGACAACTTCTGACATCTTCTTTGACCCATTAGTTGCTCAGGAGCATGCTGTTTAATATTCACATGTTTGTGAATTTTCCAATTACCTCCTGTTACTGCTTTCTTATTTTGTACCATACTGATTGGGAAAAAAATCTTCGATATGACTTCAGTCTTCTTAAATTTGTTAGGACTTGATCTGTGGCTTAACATATGATCCATCTTAGGAAATATTCTGTATGAACTTGATAAGGATGTGAATTCTGCTATTGTTGACTATTATATGTGTGTCTGTTAGGTCTATTTGGTCTAACGTATAGTTCAGAATGTTTCTTCCCATATTGATTATTTCAATGACCTTTCTGTTTCTGCAAGTGGGTTTTGAAGTCTCCTACGATTATTATCATTCTGTTTCTCCCTTCCAATCCATTAGCATTTGCTTCTTGTATTTAGGTGCTCCCATATTGATGCATATTTACAACTGTTATATCCTCTCGATGAATTAGTCCTTTATCATAATATAATGTACACCTTTGTCTCTTGTTACAGTTTCTTACTTAAAATCTGTTTTGTCTAATGACGTATAGCTAACTTCTTTTCTTTTGATTTCCACTTGCATGAAATATCTTTCATTGCTTCACCTTAAACCTGTATGAACACTTAAAGCTGAAATGAGTTTCTTGTAGGCAGCATATGGTTGGGTCTTTACTCCTTTATCCACTCTGTCTTTTGATTGGAGAATTCAATCTACTTAAATTCAAAGTGATTATTGCTAGGTAAGTGCTTACTACTGCCATTTGTTCATTGCTTCCTGGATATTTCAGAGATCTTTTGTTTCTGTCTTCCTTTTGATTATTAACTGCTTTGATTCCTTTCTCTTTATCTACTGTATATCTACTATAGGTTTTTGTTTTGTAGTTATCATGAAGCTTACAAAAAAAGAAAATCTTATAGTTCAGTCTAAGGTGGTAACAACCTAACTTCAACTGTCTACCAAAGCTCCATATTTTCTGATTAATTAGTTATTTTTGTTAATTATTTATGTAAAGTATGGGCTATTCAGAGTTACAAGTAGTAGATACCCAGAAGAACATTTCACTCAGGGACATTTCTCACACACCTTCTCCAGTCACTCTTGCTTCATCAGCTACGTAGTCTTTTTCTGTTTCATTCTCTTTTTCTGTCATTCTGTAATTCTGTCTAAATATTTTCTCTTACAAATATACCTTAGCCTATCTCCTGTATTTTATACCTTCCTATATGAAGACTGAGCGACTTCACTTTCACTTTTCACCTTCATGCATTGGAGAAGGAAATGGCAACCCACTCCAGTGTTCTTGCTTGGAGAATCCCAGGGACGGGGAGCCTGTTGGGCTGCCGTCCATTGAGTTGCACAGAGTCGGACACGACTGAAGTGACTTAGCAGCAGCAACAGCATCCAGAAGATAACTGATTCCAGATTTTCTGCATGTATTCCCTCTAAACACATTAAGTACCATCTTCAAATTTATGAAAACCTATTACACTAAAGATGTTAACTTCATGCTAGGGCAGAGTAAATATTATTATATAGATATTTGTATAATATAGCAATATAACTATATGGCAATATAGTTTTATATGTTCATATACATTTTAAATATTTTATATTATATATATACATATATATATGGATGTAATATAAATGCTTAAACATAGATATCACTAAATAACATTCCTAAATATTTAACTATGAATGAAATTTATCTGACGGGTATATTCAAAAATCATTTTTAAAACTTTTCCTGTCATATATAACTAATTTTAACATAAAATTTCCAAACTGTATTCAGAAGTAAAGATTCTTTAATCAAATCTGTTTTTATTGATGAGGAAATTGGGGCTCTAAGCTACATAGTTTTACTAACAGTATTAGTAGATGCACTAACTTGTAGTGTTCTCCCCATTCTACAGATTAGTAGATGCACTAACTTGTAGTGTTCTCCCCATTTTACAGTTTTCAGTGAAAACTGAACATGCCTAATTTATCCAGTGTCATACAGTTGACCAGTGAGGAATCAGAGAGTTGAACCCCTGAAATCTCTTAGTTCTCGTCTCTAAAAACTGTGAAATACTGCATATCTTAAAATCTTTTATTTCAAATACTCTTTCTCTTATACCCAGTTTAATCTTAAATCTCGTCTAGTTAGAAAAACAGAAAACTAAAAGTAAAAGCAATCTTTTTTCAGTGGGATATTGCTTACATGTTTTTTCCTCTTCCTTCTGGGAAAGATAATCATTAATTATAAATGATTGCAGGTGAGTTGCAGTCAGCCCAGGAACAGACAAATGACAGTTTCTGAGAGGAATCTCTAAGGTCTTCATGTAGCTGACAGTTCATGGGAAGGACAAACCCAACTTTCTAGGGGAAAAAAAATAAAAGCAGTAATCATTTTATTATTTGCCTTAAATTATAAAAACTAGACTCTAAAGCTAAAGATGAGTAAAGTTCCTTCTTAGAAATTCTAGGACAAACTATTCTTTATTTCTTCCATGTATTACAGATCTTACAAATGTTTCACACTGCAAGTATTACAAAGAGTCACCCTTTTCCAGGGTCTCATAAAACCTAATTAAATAATATTTATGTGAGTTCAGTTGATCAAGAATAAAATTACATCTAAATCTTCACCAGGTAACTTTGACATGTAAGCTTTTTTTCAAAATTACTTTCAAGTTAGGATTGCATTGGCTCACCAAATTTGGCCTCTGGTTCTCTTAGTTACACTGCATTCCCTAATGCTGTTGCAGTGGAGATAATTATAATTCATTCTTATTGATCAAAAGAGTGACTTTCTTTTTTGGGTCTTAGCTGACAAAGACTTAAAGCAATTGCTCCTGGCATTTTCACATTATTATGAAAGCTGTCTTTCCTCCTCTTTACAGTAAGCAATAATGCATGGATTCCTATCCAGTGCTCTCATATCTAATAGTGCATGAGCTTAAATCAATTGCAAATTTATATTATATACACTCAGTATAAAATATTCAAGAGGATGAAAATATACCAGTGCAGAAAGCAAGATAACAATGGAAAATGTATATTTCATCTTTTATGAGTGAAGATATTTTAATACTTATATATAAAAATACCAATTATATTAGTATTTAGTTCCTTAAATCATAAATTTATTGATAATTTTTTGCAAGGAATTCTGTAATCTTAAACGTCTTTTCCTTATTTAATAGCTTAAGTCAAAGAAAGGAAATTATGAATTGCTGAAGCTCAAACACTTTTATTATAAATTAACCCTTTTATTTCTTTCCCTTCATTGGTCCTGTGTTCAAAAATATTTTTTGCTTTTCATTCTTCATTGATAAGGTAATATGTTTCTATTTTAAAAATTATATATTATATAACTACTAGTAAAATGTTTTGAGCATTATAAAAATGGTGTCATGATAGTTAAGTTGACATACTTTTAGTCAAAATCAAGGAAGTTAATATTTTATTTCACTGTCCATTATATAGTTTTAATATCTTGATAAGAACTTGGAGATCAATTTTATTGGTTTCACCATTTGCAAACACTTGGACTTCTATATTGAAGTCATTGTTATAAAAGGAGTTTTGTTTATTTTTCTGTTTTCAGGATACCCTTTCTACTTTAAGAATCATAAAATATTTCCACTCACTTTTTTAATTAAAAAAAAGTTGTATACTTGCTCAATTTCAGTTAACATGAAACATCTAATTTTTTGAATCCTTTCCTTTGGTATTTTTAATGTCTCAGAATTCACATTAGTAAGATTTAACTACATGGGTCTAAGTAGATAACAAAGAATATGACTGAAATGAAAATATGAAGGTTTTACATCCTTAGGCCAGTGGCTTATCTATTGGAGCATGTTCAGTCCCTGGTGTGGCACAAAAACACTTGATTTCACTCTTGCTCCAAAAAGAAATACCTCTGTATAAATGGTCCATGTAGCAATTTGATCATTTACAATTGAAGGGCCACTTTAAACCAGAGTAATACACCCAAGAGAGTCATGGTTTCCACCAAAAAACAATCACAATAGACTTGATGCAGTGGTTTCAGGCACCAGAGGGAACAACTTCTTCATAGAAAAAACCTTAAAATGAAGCAGCCTGTTCCACAGAACAAAGTGTCTCCTTAGAATGAACAAGTAAGGTGGCTTGGCTGAAAGTGCAGATGGTTTCCTCCAAAACTATTGTGATTAGCTGATATTTCCATTTCTCTTTGGCCTAAATCTTCTTCATCTTGACATGCAATGACATTATTAGAAGGGTTTCAGAAATTCTAAAATAGAAAAAAAATATTCGTGGAGATACACTATTAATATATTTTAGAAGAAAGACATAGCTCTACTATGAAGGATAATATAAGCCAGACCAGGAACACAGGCGCATTAATGCCTCCTTGAGAGAGAGAGACAGAGAGAGAAACAGAGACACAGAGAGAGAGAGAGTGAGCGAGAGAGAGAGACAGTGTGTGTGTGTGTGTGTGTGTGTGTGTGTGTGTGACAAACTCAAACTAAAGGAGATAGCAAAGGATCTTGGAATGAACCATAATCCATAGACGTATGCAGCCAAAGTTGAAGAAGGAGTGTGAATATTCCTGAGAGCTCATGTTATGATCAGGTGGCAGCAGCAAGTTTTTCTCTATGAAGTTTTCAGTTCATAAAGAAATAATCATAATATATCAGATAAAATTAAATATAAGTATTATATTTTGCCCTAGATAGAACTAGAACTGATTCTAATTCTGTGTACAGGTATCCTTTCCTTTGCTGAATAATTTGTGCAGCCAAATTGCCTACAAAGCAAATTTTGCAGCACTGTTCTGAAGTCATAGAGAAGACAAATCAACTGGAATCCGTGTACTTAGATATTAGTCCCAACAGTTGCACTCCTGATGGCTTTGTGAATTTGAATAAGTTATTCTCTAACCTAAACTCAGTTTCCTTAGCCATGTTCAATTAAAAGTTTTTCTGGTTCCTGGAAATATCCAGTAAAAAATAGGCATGAAGTACGTATATATGGCTCCTAATGCTTGGAAACTTGGTTAATGCGATTTTTCTTTCTCCCTGTATTTATTCATTTTCTTTCCTTCCCATATACTTTCTAGCTTATTGTTGAAAGCCAGAAAGAGAGAGAGAGCACAATGCATTTATGGGAAATTCCTTCAGTAAGTTAACTTTCAAAAGATAGGAGGACTAGCACGACTTATATCTCTTTACTTATTAGAGGATTTCATATTTCCATGCCTCTTCAGAGATAATTCTCAACATCCAATCATTCCCACACTGAATTATCTCTCCCCATTGGTATGCCTGTAGGGACTATTGTATTGCAAAATAATCTGAGGCTGTATTCAGATAAAGCAGAGAAGAATGTCATTCATTACAATGTTTCATATATGCTAAGTTCAACACATTTCCTTCTCTGGATTTGAGGTATGTCTAACAATCAATGACATGTCACAGTCTTAATTGGGAGTATTATTTTTGCTTTTAAAATCAACCTGAAATAGCGATGTATCAAATATTGGTGGGATCTTAAAGTCAAGGAAACATGGCGACAATGTCTGCCATAGGCACAGAAGAGACCATATAGACCAGCCTTCAATTTTCATACAGTGTATGAAAGAAACCTTCCAGGGTCTATGAAATATTTGTAGAAGTCAAAGTTTTACTGTAGAGAAATGTCTTTTTTTTTTTTTCTTACCTTGAGACATTTTGCTCATTTATATATTATTTTATAACTAAGTGTGTGTTAATCAGTGGCAGCCAACTCTTTGCAACCCCATGTAGACTACCAAGCCACTCTGTCCATGGGATTCTCCAGGCAAGAACACTGGAGAGGACGGTCATCCCTTCTCCAGGGGATCTTCCCAACCCAGGGATTAAGCCTTGGTATCCTGGATTGCATGCAGATTCTTTACTGTCTGAGTCACCAGGGAAACAGTCATATACTACAGGAAAAAATACAAAGATGTAAAGTGTGATCCTATTAAGTTCAAATAAGTTAAATCAGTTATTTTTTAAAAGAAATCATTAAAACCATGGCTAGAATCTTACAGTCTATATCTGCTGTAAATTATTATAGTTATATAAACATTAATATTTATATACTATATATTTCTGGCTATATATGCATTGATTCAAGGCCACTGATTCTAAATTTTAACTTCTTTTAAAGAACTTATAATCAAAGACACATTATGACTATAATTGGTGACTTTCTTTCACACTGATACCAAAAATCATTGTACATTCTATAGCGAATGGGATCTTACATTTACTATAATACTATTGAAAGATACTTATAAAAGTAAGTAAAAGACTGGCTTATTTATTGATTATATATATATATATATATATATATGTCTGTTACTATATGTTTTTTCCTCTTAAAATAAATTGCCCTTCTAGAGTCTATATTTTAGGAAAGCATATTACAAACTTATAATTGCATTTAAGAGCAGCTACATTTCTATCTAAATATGCAAAGAACTCAGCGTTTTGAAAGCATCCTTTTAATTTCAAAAAAGTAGTATTCCAAAAGTATTCCAAAACTTTATTGATGAATTATACTACATCATTTGCATAGAACCTGAGTTTAAGCTCACTGATTACAGTTTTCCTGGTGTTAAGAAACTTATTTTGAGAAAATATCATTAAATTATGTTCTTTTAACAATATTATAAATTTTACACTTGATTTAATGGGAAAAATCCATGAAGAGATTTACAAGTTAATTAAAATATACATTTTAAAACGAGTAAAAACACATAGATTGAAAAATTGTTACCTTTTATCTGGCATAATTAATAAATTTGAGAATGCCTTGTATTGTTAAATGAAGATGAGTGAGTAAAGATATAAGTGTGAATATTTATAATTTTGTCTTAATATTGAAAAGCTGCAAAGTTATTTCACTGGTGGTTTGAGTAAATACATAATAGTTTATTCATACAATAGAGAGAGTATGCTGATGTTTAAAACATTAAAAGAAACAGGCCCATCTATGAACATAAAAATTAGTGTCCTTTAAATAAGGTTATTAAAACTACTACAGAGTTACCCATGTTTTGAGAAACACAAATGCTTATGTTTCTAATATTTGAAAAGATGTGTACACTTCTGATTTTCCTGTAGTGAATATACCTTGCTTTGTATCAATAGAAGTGGACAACAATTTTAACATAAATACACCTTATTCAACAGAACTTAACAAAAAGAACAGCTGGGAAATATGAACAAAAATTTAAAGACAAACAGTTTTGTCCTCTCACACATTTTCTTTCCTAACTTGTGTAAAGAAATAATATGTGTATTATTTGACTTATTGAGTGTTTCACTTTAGGCAGGCAAAGGGTTTTGGAACCAGCACATGTACAGAAATAGCTCTCTTCACATGTAGACATTCCCTGCACAAACTGGGAACTTATATGATAAGGATCTCTCTCTCTCACACACCCTTAAATAATGATTCGATTGAAATTTGGAGCCTTCTTTTGCTCATATTGAAAGTCATTCCCAAAAGAAGTTGTTTCAGATTGTATCATTACTATTTGAACTGGCAGCAGTGACCTGATCTGAGCACAGGGCCTTCTTCCTGACCTTTGATGTGCTGTCAGAAGATAGGTTAAATCCCAGGCTTTTGGCATCGGGTTTTAATTTGATATTGTGGAAATGAATTACATACTCAGTAGTAGGACAGTAGTGACTGCTTATTACCTATCTTGTGAAGCTGTTGGAGGCACTGCTCAGGTGGAGCAATCAGGAAAAAATTAGAATTTGTCAGCTTCATTATGTGTCTGGTAATTTGCCTCATTCATAATAAGTGTTTAGAACATTTCTGATTAGCTGTCAGGAATTTATTACTTCTGACAATAGACTGTTGCCACGTGTATTCTGGGAGAGCACTGGTTAACAGCATATGGGAACTGTTTCTCCTGCTGCTTGAAGAAATATTTAGCAGTCCTACAGTTTTAGGAACTATGAGAAAACAAAGTGCTGAGATCAAAACAAAGAGGATGTGAGCTTCTTACAATACAGAATTCATAAACGTCTTCCACTATGTGTCTGACAATGATATATATGTGTATTATAGGTATGTACTTAAGTGTGTGTGTGCACATGATTTTAGAAGAATGTTATGTATTTTAAAAGTAACAAGAAACCTTGGAAATTGAAATTCAAAGTGGATTTATCCTGAACAGCAGGGCAAAGCTCTGTTTTAGGAAAAATTAAAAGCATATGTTTCAGAATTCAGCTCTAATTTGCAATGAATTGCTTCAGTAAAACCACTTATATCAGTATTGTTAATCTTAATGGTTACAAGTGACCCACGTTTTAATAATCCAGACCATCGGTCGAGTACAAATCTTTTTTTTTTTTTTCTAATTAAAAATGTTTGACCACAAGAGGGAGTTCCTTGCCAACTGTTTACTTATCCTCAACAGATATTACAGGCCTGGATTTCCAAAGAAAAATACCTTCAGATATATTTAGTTTGTTCTGTGCTTTTGGACTAAGAAAATGATGACAATCTATTTAAATGTAGGCCTTCATAAATTTCCAGATTAAAATATAATTTGCAATACGAAATTTTTAAGCTAACATGCTAATCACTTTTCAAGAATAAAATGATGTACCACGTTTTTGAAAGAGCTTCCAAATTTGTACCTGCAAAATTGCGATGTACTGGTTTGTGAACAGAACCCACAGAGACACACCGAGGAGCTTTTGAGGGTGCAGGTTACCTTTCTGTACACCAGTTTGCTTACTTTCCATGAGTAAAGATAGCTTCACTTACGTAAGTTAATGCATATATTTTTGCTGAACTTGGTACCATCAGTGAACAGTGCATAGGATATGTAATGTGACATTCAAACTACAAAATTAACATATTTGGAGAGGAAAAACGTGTTCCAACTAGCAACCTCCTTAGAATGTAAGTAATGGCCGTTTCCCTCATGATTAGCTGCATAATATACACACTAATTGATCGAAAGATTAGAAAGCTAAAAATATTTCCTACTTCATAACAATTTGAGTTAAAAGTGTATGTAACTCAGAGCATCCCAGTGAAATGTACACTGAGAAAACTTTGAACAAGAATCAGCATAATTAGGAAATGTGGTTAGTTATTGAATACTGTTCCAGGCTACTTTTTATTTAAGGTAAAAGGGTAGACTTGCTTTAAAATTTGTGAACAATCCCCCAAGAGCGTGATTTCTCTTGTGACTACTTCCAGAAGGCTACGCCATAGCATTCAGAAGTCACACTCCACAGCATCTTTGCTTATCTTTTGATTAGAACAAGAATCGCCTCCAAGTCGAAGCACATGAGCACTTAGAGATAGACCCTCCAGAAATACATATCGAGATAATTAATAAGTATAATCATAGTACATGCAGTAATTTTGGCAAAACTTATTTGGAGAAAAGGACTGCATCTCACATGTGTTCCTGGTGTGCTTTTACGGCACTGGCTATAATACGGGATATAAGAGAGGAAAATACCAGTAATTCTTTTTGCCGTTCCCTCCCACCCCCTATGGTTCTTAGGATTGTATTATTTTAAACCATTTTTGACACATCTGACCACATGAAGCCATGCATTTTTAAGAGCTGTTCTTTTTACAGTAACTCAAACTGACAAGTCAGGGAAGCAGACTTCTTTAGTGACCCAAGTAGTCCTGCAGCTCACTTGAAAGGGTTCTCTCCACCTGTTTCCAACACACACACCATGAGGAATAAAAAGACAGTGCAGGTTTGCATATATTTGAGAGCGAGAACTTAAATAAAATACAGAGTAAGTCATGAGACATTGTGAACACACACGCACATGCACACACACATTCAATTACAGACAGTAATACATGTGAAATGACTATTCTTTGTTCATGTAGAGAGGAAGTCATGAAAAATCTTTTAAAATTGAGACTGAACTCAAGATGACATTAAGCTGGATAGATGGAGAATCTCACTCATTTTTTCAGTGTAGTGGTTGTAGGATATTTTGTGTTATACACTATGGAATAGGAGCCTGGAAATTCTCTCTCTCTCTCACACACACACACCCCACACATGCACTCTTCTTTGTGATTTGGTTATATTGATTTTTAATGGATGTATTGAAAATATGCCTAGCACTAAAACTCAGGGAAAACATCTGGACATTTTGGTCTCCGTAATGTAAGAGATTCAGTTATTTGAAAATACGCTTAGTGACCGATATGTGTGTGTGTGTGTGAGAGTGTGTGTGTACATGTGTAATTTTTTCTTCCCTGCTTGGTTCCATGAAGACAAAACCTTTATCATCATATGTTGTCATTATGAAACACGGTAATTTCCCAAATTTACCTCATGCACATCTAACACGTTTGCCTCTCAAACGCTCCTTGGTAGGTCCCTCATACTATCAACATAAGCACATTTGAAGATGAATTAAGGAATAATGCCAGTGGTCTGGAAGAGAGTGTCAGAGTCCACAAGCCAAACTTCAATTTAACAGAGATAGCAATGGGAAGCCAGAGAGAGACAGAGTGGCTTGTTCATGGACCACTTTCCAGAACTTTCAAAGTAAAAAAATTGTATAGCATCCTTACATAAGATAAAGACTGACAGAGGATGTCAGCCTTAATAGTTGCACCAAGAATTTACGTTTATGTGAACTTTTAAGAAGGCGGCTGCTGCTGCTGCTAAGTTGCTTCAGTTGTGTTCGACTCTGTGCGACCCCATAGACAGCGGCCCACCAGGCTCCCCTGTCCCTGGGATCCTCCAGGCAAGAACACTGGAGTGGGTTGCCATTTCCTTCTCCAGTGGGTGAAAGTGAAAAGTCAAAGTGAAGTCGCTCAGTCGTGTCCGACTCTTTGAGACCCCATGGACTGCAGCCCACCAGGCTCCTCTGTCCAAAGGATTTTCCAGGCAAGAGTACTGGAGTGGGGTGCCATTGTATTTCTAGTAATGTCCTTTTTCTTTTACTTGATTCATAAATTTTAAATATTATCAGTACTATTGATGCCTTTATCGTCACAATTATGAATAAATTTTGATTTCACAAAACCAATTTATAAGCAAGTGTAATAGACAAATTTCCTTAATAAGAATTCTGAAATAACAGAACTTTCTGGCCCTGTGTACCAAGTCAGGTAAGGTGAGTAAGTTTTTAAAATCAAAATATCTTAGATAAATTACAATAATCCATTAAAAAAAAGCCCAGTTTAAAATATGCCAAAATATCCACACGCCGCCACTGGACTGAGGGCTTCAGTTAACACTGCAAAAAGCTATCTTTAATAGCTATTGGACGCTCAGCAGGATGAGCAAGGCTGGGATTAGAGATAATGATACTTGTTGGAACGGCAGGGAGGCAAAGGAAAAAGCGATTGGCCTCCCTTGGCTTTGTAAAAGCATATTGGGAAGAAACTTACATTCAGGAGGACATGATACCAGACAGTGATACATTTAATAATCTCAATATTTCTTTTTTCTTTTAAGTTGATCTGAGACGGCTCTTTCGAATTTAAATATAGCATTGAAATACATTGTTAAATCTCTTCATGTTGATGCCTTCTTTTTTTCTGGTTTCCTTGCCTACATTCTATCTCAATCCTTGTCCTCTTAAGTGAATATTAGTGTGTTGATGTTGTAAGTAGATTGCCCAACACCCTAACTTCTAGTCCAAGGGAATTGGGGAAGCCAGATTGATATATCTCATGAGTTGCTGTGGCTGCGTTACTTCCTTCTTCTGAAACTTAGAGACCTTCCCATCATGTTCAACAAAATACAAATATCATAGACTGGAGTTTAAGTTCCCCTCCTAAAAGATATTAGTCTTCCATTTTAACTGACACTGCTCCCATGTGAAACAGTCTTTGAAACATTCCTTTCTGGCTCTTGTACCATGAAGATAATTTTCTGCAGGCAGGAATATCCATACTGTGCTGATAGAAATTTATCCACCATTTAAAAACCTACATCAATAGGCATGTGTTCTATAAGTCATTCTCCACATCTCTTATGAATGAAGCACCTACTGCCCATCTCTTGATAACAATCATTTTGTACCACTGAAATAGCATGTATGCTGGAATTATACCCACTCCAGTGTTCTTGCCTGGAGAATCCCAGGGACAGAGGAGCCTAGTGGGCTGCCATCTATGGGGTCGCACAGAGTCGGACACGACTGAAGGGACGCAGCAGGAGCAGCAGCAGCCGGAATTATAGATATTTATGTAAGGGGCTATCTTCTCATCATATTTTGGGCTTCCCTCACAGCTCAGTTGGTAAAGAATCCACCTGCAATGCAGGAGACCCTGGTTCGACTCCCGGGTCGGGAAGATCCCCTGGAGAAGGGATAGGCTACCCACTCCAGTATTCTTGGGCTTCCCATGTGGCTTAGCTGATAAAGAATCCACCTGCAATGTGGGAGACCTGGGTTCGATCCCTGGGTTGGGAAGATCCCCTGGAGAAGGGAAAGGCTACCCACATCAGTATTCTGGCCTGGAGAATTCCAGGGACTATAAAGTCCATGGAGTCGCAAAGAGTCAGACACAACTGAGCAACTTTCATACATAGCACAGACCATGTCATGCCTAACTTAATTGCCTGTTTTTTATGTAACAGACTCCACATAAGTTATCTGTGAATTGATGAGTTAGTCAAAGTTTGACTAAAATAATATATTACACTGACATGTCTATTAACAAAGATAACCTAACTTGTTAAGATTTTGCATCTATTTAAATTCATTACATTTATCATTACCTATTGTTCTGGATTGTTCCTCCAGTGGCCTAGGAAGTACTTCTGTTTGTTCCCTCATTGTCAAGGACGTACATTATAAGAGGATTAGGTCCAGTGAGTAAATTGAGGCCCAAGTGTTTAATTTTCTGGCTCATTCTCTGACAGGTTACCTTGGGATGGCTATTTCTTTTGATCAAACGTCAGAGCTCCCATCAGGAGGTCCTCTTCCCATCTTTCCTCCGGTTCCACTAACTGTCCTCTCTCCTCTTAACCCTTCAGACTTAGGTCTGATACTAAATCTCTTTTGTTACTAATCCTGAGGGACCGCACTATTTCTTGTGGCCATTCCCCATTCCACACATGCCATGGATAGTACCTTTAAAACTCTCTTGGCGTGTTTCCTATTTAATTGTGTCATCTGCTTTCCAAAAGGATCCCAAATTATAATACTTCTAAAAACATGCATGGGTCTTGGGGCACATATACACTGTCATTGTATAACTACAAATTGACAATACTCAACAGCCATGGGGACTTACATAAACTAACAAATAAATACGCTTTCCCAAGAGGACTGAAGAAACAATCTGGAATAATTCAGTCACCAATAATATGATTGACTGTGGTGTGAGCATTAGCTTAGGTACTATTTTTAGCCATTACTTTATAACCAAGACCCTGGCTTCCCTGGTGGCTCAGAAGGTAAAGACCCAGCCTGTGATGCAGGAGACCCAGGTTCAGTCCACGAGTCAGGGAAGATCCCTTGGAGAAACGAAAGTCTACCCACTCCGGTATTCTTGCATGAAGAATTCCCTGGACACAGGTATATATAAATATACCTATCTTTTCTTTTCAGTATTTAAAGTAGCTGAAAGTGATTATAACCCTTGCACAGCCATCTCTTGTCAACCAATGCCTATATAAACTCAATACACTCATTATTCAAATTGTATATATATACTCAAATTATAAATATATATATACATTATATAATTACTCAAATTTTATATATATATAATTTATATATATACTTTAAAGATAAACACCTTTTATTTAAAAGAAATGCTATATAAATTGAGCTACTTACCACTGAGAAGTTACCCATGTAATTTGTTATTCATCCATAAGTAGGCAACACTGATTGTAAAATTGTTCTTTAACATGTGTAAACTGTCTTGTATCTTGTTAGGGGCTGAAGAGACCCTATTGCAGCATGCAGTTTATCAGGAGTGGATATAATAAAACTGTATATTTAAAATAATTAATAAAGCATGTACTTGAAATAACCTCTTTTGGAAGTTTGAGAATTAAAGTGGACAACTTGTGTATATAATATCAATCTTCTGGTGGGACACTACACACAAAATCAACAAACATAAAATGCTACAGTAAAAATAGTTTTCTGCCTTAAAGTTAAAAAAACGTTCAAGTCAAAAGGCTTGCATTTTAAAAGAAAACAGAATTTTTTGGTTAGTGTGCTTAAATGCTTTTCTCTAGCTACAATATGGCTGAACCAATTTGAATCCAATTTTATAATTAAAAATTGCTCCCCCTCTGTGAACTTGTAGTAATGTTTCATCCAAAAGCAGATTATTACAACCAGATTATAAACCCCTAAAAAGAAGGGGGGGCAGTATAAATGGAAACACCCACACAACCTTAAGTACAATATAGCAGTGCAAACAGCATTGCTCTAATGACAGTAATCCTGCTTGCTTAGCTGTATTCATGCAAATGACAATTTAGTACAGATGTGGCACACATTTGCATGGTTAATAGCATCATTTTTTTCTCCTTTTCTACTCCTCTGTAGTATGATCAGCTGCTGTGCCTAACATTACAAATTCTGTGTGCTGTTCTAACATTAGTGAAAGCATAAGGCTGGGAGTTTCCTTGTCAGTGATTTGCCTAAAACACGCACATGCACAAAAAGTCGGGAGGTGGAAGAGGTGGCAATGAGGGTTGAAAGAGGTGATTGGTGCTTCACTGGGGCTTTCTCCTTGTAAGAGACTCCCTTTCAAGAATGACTCTGGAATAGAAGCAGTTTTTATTACCCAAATGACCTCAATAGTTTCCTTCTGTTTCAACTACAAATTCAGAAAATTTCACATCTATGTTCAACTCACATAATAGTTTCTTAACTAGATTTATGTACACATCTCTCCCCTTCCATTTGAAAACAAGCATCTCAATTCATGAAAAGAGCACTTCCAGTTTTTGTGAGATTTGATGAAAATAAATATGCAAAATAAGGACAGTTTGGCCTATGTGGACAACTAATACACATGCAACTTATTAATCTTATTATTAAACATTGCCTGATGCTTAAAATGGGAGCTTCCCTGATAGCTCTGTTGGTAAAGAATCCTCCTGCAATGCAAGAGACCCCGGTTTGATTCCTGGGTTGGGAAGATTCGCTGGAGAAGGGATAGGCTACCCACTCCATTATTCTTGGGCTTCCCCTGTGGCTTAGCTGGTAAAGCGTCCTCCTGCAGTTTGGGAGACGTGGGTTCTATCCCTGTGTTGGGAAGATCCCCTGGAGAAGGGAAAGCCTACACATTCTAGTATTCCGGCCTGGAGAATTCCAAGGACTGTAGAGTCCATGCTGCTACTGCTGCTAAGTCACTTCAGTTGTGTCCATAGGGTCACAAAAAGTCAGACACAACTGACTGACTTTTACTTACTCACTCAATGCTTAAAATGCTGGTATGAAAAAGAACACTACATTAAGTTAAGGAGCTGATGCATTTATAGCCAAGAAAAGTGGTATGTTATCTCATTTTCTGTTGTTGTGCCCAATGCATAGATACACATACACAGAAAGAGAGTCAGGCCCAGAGAAAAGAGCTAAATTTATTCTACAGTAAATACATGTAGACTTCTGTTTAACATAACACTATGATAACATTTATGGATTGCTTCATTTTAAGAAAAGACCCTGATGCTGGGAATGCTTGAAGGCAGGAGGAGAAGGGGATGATAGCAGATGAGATGGTTGGATGGCATCACCGACTCAATGGACATGAGTTTGAACAAACTCTAAGAGCTGGTGGTGATGGACAGGGAGGCCTGGCATGCTGCAGTCCATAGGGTTGAAAAGAGTTAGACACAACTGAGCAACTGAGCTGAAATGAACTGATTTTTAAGAAATTATGGAAGATTCTTATATTTCATTTTTTAATATGGAAGAACATTTCATATGTTCTGTGTTTCTCATCACTTTACTAAATTTCAAAATTGTATCAGTTATTCAATCTAACCCTTAGCTAAAAGGAGCCCTAATTCTCACTTCAATATTTTCTGCATTTTTCTTCATTTACTTGATTTTACGCTTCCTCCAAACCTCTAGCCAGTCCCAAGATACATGCTACCATTTCCTACTGTCCAAAGATACTCTTTCCTTCAAATTACATGTCTGACATCTATGACAATTCTTGACCTTTGTACAGTCCTGTTTAGACATTTTTGGTATCATTTTTCAAGGACATAGATAATTGATAGATTTATGTAGAGTTTTATATAGAGAAAGTTTCTATAAAATAGTTATATATGTAAAAATGTAAGTACATAAAATTATAAATTGCACATCTAAGCCATTAGATTCCTTTTCCACTTTCTTCATTCTATCTAAATGTTTGAATAAAAAATAAGGCCAGTTTGACCAGTAAACAGTAGTATAATGTTTGATATATGAATGTGACTTCTATGTACTAGGCTTCATTGCTATGCAGATATTTTACTATATCTTACAAAGATTTATAAATATTGGAGTGGCATGATAAAATTATTGATTGAGAAAAATATTCATAGCAATGTAGAATGGAATGGGAAAATACAAAAAGAGGGAAATTTTTATTTTTGATGTTAAATTTTAATTAGAGTCCCCTGACCAGATTCACAATTTTTCTTTCCCAGCCTCAATATCTGTAAATGGTTTTTTTAGAATTAATTTCATTTTATATTGTAGTATAGTTTATTTACAATGTTGTGTTCAGTTCAGTTGCTCAGTCATGTACGACTCTTTGCGACCCAATGAATCACAGCACGCCAGGCCTCCCTGTACATCACCAACTCCCGGAGTTCACTCAAATTCACGTCCATCGAGTTGGTGATGCCATCCAGCCATCTCATCCTTTGTCGTCCCCTTTTCCTCCTGCCCCCAATCCCTCCCAGCATCAGAGTCTTTTCCAATGAGTCAACTCTTCACATGAGGTGGCCAAAGTACTGGAATTTCAGCTTTAGCATCATTTCTTCCAAAGAAATCCCAGGGATGATCTCCTTCAGAACGGACTGGTTAGATCTCCTTGCAGTCCAAGGGACGGACTCTCAGGAGTCTTCTCCAACACCACAGTTCAAAGGCATCAATTCTTCAGTGCTCAGCTTTCTTCACAGTCCAACTCTCACATCCATACATGACCACTGGAAAAACCATAGCTTTGACTAGACGGACCTTAGTCGGCAAAGCAATGTCTCTGCTTTTGAATATACTATCTAGGTTGGTCATAACTTTTCTTCCAAGGAGTAAGCGTCTTTTAATTTCATGGCTGCAGTCACCATCTGCAGTGATTTTGGAGCCCCCCAAAAATAAAGTCTGACACTGTTTCCACTGTTTCCCCATCTATTTCCCATGAAGTGATGGGACCAGATGCCATGATCTTCGTTTTCTGAATGTTGAGCTTTAAGCCAACTTTTTCACTCTCCTCTTTCACTTTCATCAAGAGGCTTTTGAGTTCCTCTTCACTTTCTGCCATAAGGGTGGTGTCATCTGCATATCTGAGGTTATTGATATTTCTCCTGGCAATCTTGATTCCAGCTTGTGTTTCTTCCAGTCCAGCGTTTCTCATGATGTACGCTGCATATAAGTTAAATAAGCAGGGTGACAATGTACAGCCTTGACGTACTCCTTTTCCTATTTGGAACCAGTCTTTTGTTCCATGTCTAGTTCTAAGTGTTACTTCCTGACCTGCATTTGGTTTCTCAAGAGGCAGGTCACGTGATCTGGTATTTCCATCTCTTGAAGAATTTCCCACAGTTTATTGTGATCCACACAGTTAGTTTTAGGTATATAGCTAAGTGATTTGGTTATATTTCTATCCATTTTTTTTTCAGATTCTTTTCCATATAGGTTATCATAGAATACTGAGTAGAGTTCTCTGTGCTATATAGTAGGTCTCTGTTGGTTACCTATTTTATAAAATAATGGTGCATTGGAGAAGCAAATGGCAACCCACTCCAGTGTTCTTGCCTGGAGAATCCCAGGGACAGGGGAGCCTGGTGAGCTGCCTTCTATGGGGTGGCACAGAGTCGGACACGACTGAAGCGACTTAGCAGCAGCAGCAGCAGCAGTGCATCTATGTTAATGAGAAACTGCTAATTTATCCCTCCCCCATACATTTTTCCTTTGGTAACTTTAAGTTTGTTTTTGAACTCTGTGACTCTCTTTTGTAAGTAAGTTCATCTGTACCATTTTTTTTTTTTAGATTCCGCATATAAGTGTTATCATATGACATTTGTCTTTTTTTTCCCTCTGTCCCTCTTACCTTATTTTTTAAGCTTTTATTGGAGTATGTATATTTGATTTACAATGTGTTAGTTTCAGGTGTACAGCAAAATGAATCAGTTATACATAGACATATACCAATTTTTAAAAAAATATTCTTTTCCCAAGTAGGCCATTACAGAGTATTGAGTAGAGTTCCCTGTGCTATATAGCAGCTTTTCATTCATTGTCTATTTTATGTATAGTAGTCTGTGGGGTCACAAGAGCTGGACATGACTTAGTGACTAAACCACCACCACCAGTGTGTAAATAGTGACTAAATCGCCACTACCAGTGTGTACATATCAATCCCAATCTCCCAATTTGTCCCTACCTTCCTTCCCTTGTGGCTCAGCTGGTAAAGAATCTGCCTGCGATGAGGGAGACCTGGGTTCGATCCCTGGTTTGGGAAGATGCCCTGGAGAAGGGAAAGACTGCTGACTCCACTATTCTGACCTAGAGAACTATGCAGTCCATGGGGTCTCAAAGAGTTGGACATGACTGAGCAACTTTCACTTCCTTAAACCCTAGTAACCATAAGTTTTTTCCTACATCTTTGACTCTATTTCTGTTCTGTAAAAAAGTTCATTTGTACCATTTTTTAAGTTTCCACATATAAGTAATACCATATAATATTACTCTTTCTCTGTCTGACTTACTTCACTCAGTATGACAATCTCTAGGTGCATCCATGTTGCTGCAAATGTCATTATTTCATTCTTTTTGTGGCTGAGTAATATTCCATTGTATCTATGTACCACATCTTTTTTATCCATTCACCATTCCATAGACATTTAGGTTGCTTCCAAGTCTTGGCTATTGTAAAAAGTGTTGCAATGAACATTGGGGTTCATGTAACTTTTAGAACTATGGTTTTCTCCAGATACATGTCCAGGAGTGGGATTGATGGATCATATGGTAGATCTAATTTTAGTTTAAGGAATCTCCATACTATTCTCCATAGTGGTTGTACCAATTCATATTCCCACCAGTGATATAAGAAGGTTTTCCTTTTCTGCACACCCTCTCCAGCACTTATTGCTTATAGATTTTTTGATGATGCCATTCTGACTAAGAGTCAGATATGACTGAGCAACTTCACTTTCACGTTTCACTTTCATGCATTGGAGAAGGAAATGACAACCCACTCCAGTGTTCATGCCCGGAGAATCCCGGGGATGGGGGAGCCTGGTGGGCTGCCGTCTATGGGGTTGCACAGAGTTGGACATGACTGAGTGACTTAGCAATAGCAATTCTGACCAATGAGGGGTGATACTTCATTATAGTTCTGATTTGCATCTATCTAATAATTAGTAATGTTGAGCATCTTTTCATGTGCCTTTTAGCCACTTATATGTCTTCTTTGGGGAAATGCCTGTTTAGATCATCTGCTCCCTTTTTGTTTGGGTTTTTTTTTTTTTTTGATACAGAGTTGAATGAGCTGTTTGTATATTTGAGATTAATCCCTTGTTGGTTGCTTCATATGCAAACTTTTTTGCCATTCTATGGGTTCCCTTTTCATTTTGTTTATGGTTTCTTTTGCTATGCAAAGCTTTTATGTTTAATTAGGTCCCACTTGCTTATTTTTGTTTCTATTTTCATTAGTCTAGGAGGTGGATCCAAAGATTATTGCTGAGGTTTATGTCTAAGAACATTCTGCCAATGGTTTCCTTTAAGAGTTTTATAAAATCTGGCCTTACACTGAAGTCTTTAATCCATTTTTGAGTTTATTTTTGTGAATAGTATTAGAGAATGTTCTAATTTCATTCTTTTACATGTAGCCCTCTAGTTTTATCAGCACCACTTATTAAACAGACTGTCTTTTCACCACTGTATATTCTTGCCTCCTTTGTTATAGATTAATTGACCACAGGTACATGGGTGTATTCCTGGGCATTCTATCCTGTCCCATTGATCTATATTTCTACTTTTATGTCAATACCATACTGTTTTGATTACTGTAGGTTTGTAGTAAATTCTGAAGTCAAGAAGCCTGATTTCTCCAGCTCCATTTTTCTTTCTCAGGATTGCTTTGGCTATTCAGGGTCTTTTGTGTTTTCATAAAATTTAAAACAAAATTTATTTTAGCTTTAACTTTAAATAAGCTACGATAATAATGCAAGTGACCTGTGTAGATGGATCTAGATATAGAAATTTTTGTGCAAATGAGAAGAGAAAAATGGGTTCTTGAAATGCTTAAAGTACATAACTAAAAGGAATTGGTGACTTTTGTCTTTTGGTTCTACATGTAATGATCTTGAAAGTATTTGCTCCTTCCTAATGAGTAAAAAACTAAGCAGACTTAAAATCAACAACTTGTTTGTGTTCTATAGGAAGACACAGGGCAAACCACTACACTCAAAATTAGAGACAGAGAGACAAATATAGGGAGTTGGCTTACCAGAGCAGAAACTCACAAACAGAAACCTATGCTGAGGTAGAAAAACCTGAACTCTGATTGACAAATTGCTGGAGGTATAGTGTGGATACGTCTGAGTGTTAAAAACTCCAGGGGACCTTCACAAGGTGGCACCCTAGTATAGTGGAGTTTAATTCCAAGAAATCAACCAGGTTCCTACATTAAAAAAAAAAAATCAGAGAAAAATATCCTCTTGTTTCCTTCCCTGGAGAAGGGAATGGCAACCCACTCCAGTATTCTTGCCTGGAAAATTCCATGAACAGAGGATCCTGGGGGGCTACAGCCCATGGGGTCATAAAGTGCAATTAACAATATCACTTTCACTTTCTGGTAGGAATATAAACCATTTTGAACAATGCCAGAATGCTCTATTTCTCCTAATAAAGGCTGCCCTCAGGAGAAACCAGTTAACCAGAGCTTAACCTGCTGGACTATTTTCAAAATCTAACTGACATTAGAGAAGAGAAATGTCTAATGCCAATAAACTTTAGCCATTCTGTTGTGTCTAACGGGAGAAAAATTCTGACAAGTTTTTATGAAATCCATAATACAGAGGCACAGACTTAACTATGAGGCTATGACCTAATCAAAATTTGTGGGCTTGAGTGAAAACAATGCTTAAAGAAGAATTTATAGCATTGATGTAGATACCATTGACTATGAACAATGCAGAGATTAGGGGTGCCAGCATCATATGCAGATGAAGAATCTGAGTATAACTTTACAGATGGCCTTCTATATTGCTGATTCCACATCCATGGCTCTGCATCGGAGAACCTTGTGAGTGGTATTGGGTATGGTGATATCTTTTCAGATAACAACACTAGAAGTGGAATCCATGAAAGAAGTAATTAACAAGCTAGACTATATTAACTTTGAAAACATCTGCTCTGAAAATGACAATCTCCACAGAATAAGAAGACCAGCCACAGGCTGGGAGAGAATATTTGTACAAGAATATGTTTTCCTCTTTTCTAATAAAGGACTATTATACAGGATTACAAAGTCTACTTCAAAATCAACAATAAAAACAGGAACAGCCCAGATTAAGAAAATGGGGCAAAGACCTTAACAATAACTCACCAAAAAGAGAAACAGGGAAAATAGGCACATGGAGAGATGTATCATCAGGAATGAAAATTAAAACAGCAGTGAGATACCATTACACACTTACCAGAATAGCTGAACCTCAAACAATGAGGACATGAATTACTGTCAAGGATCCAAAGCAACAGAAATTATCGTTCATTGTTGGTTGTTTTTGTTTTGTGGTTGTGGTTCAGTCACTCTGTTGTGTCCAACTCTGCAACACCAACTCTGCAGCATGCCAGGCTTCCCTGTCATTCACTATCTCATGCAGTTTTCAAAACTCATGTCCATTGAATCAGTGATGCCATCCAACCATCTCAACTGTGTTGTCCACTTTTTCTCCTGCCTTAATCTTTCCCAGCATCAGGGTCTTTTTCAGTGAGTCAGTTCTTCATATCATTTGGCCAAAGTATTGGAGTTTCAGCTTCAGCATAAGACCTTCCAAAGAATATTCAGGGTTGATTTCCTTTAAGATTGATTTTTTGATCTCCTTGCAGTCCAAGGGACTCTCAAGAATCTTCAACATCACAGTTGAAAGCGTTAGATCTTTGGTGCTCAACCTGCCTTATGGTCCAACTCTCACATCCATACATGACTACTGGAAAAACCATAGGTTTAACTACACAGACCTTTGTTGACAAAGTAATGTCTCTGCTTCTTAATATGCTGTCTAGGTTGGTCATAACTTTTCTTCCAAGGAGTAAGTGTCTTTTAATTTCATGGCTACATTCACTGTTTGCAGTGATTTTGGAGCCCAAGAAACTAAATTCTCTCACTGTTTCCATTGTTTCCCCATCTATTTGGCATGAAGTGATGGGACCAGATGCTGTGATCTAAGTTTTTTGAATGTTGAGTTTTAGGCCAGTTTTTTTCACTCTCCTCTTTCACCTTCATCAAGAAGCTCTTTAGTTCCTCTTCATTTTCTGCCTTAAAAATGTGATTGTCTGCATATTTGAGGGTATTGATGCTTCTTCCAGCAATCTTGATTCCAATTTGTGCTTCATCCAGCCCGGCATTTCACATGATGTACTCTGCATATAAGTTAAATAAGCAGGGTGGCAATATACAGCCTTGATGCACTCCTTTCTCAATTTGAAACCAGTCTGTTGTTTCTTGTCCAGCTCTAATTTTTGCTTCTCTACCTCTCAGGAAGCCAATAAGGTCACCTGGTATTCCCAAATCTTTAAGAATTTTCTAGTTTGTTGTGATCCACACAGTCAAAATCTTTAGCATAGTCAATGAAGCAGAAGTAGATGTTTTTCTGGAATTCCCTTTCTTTTTCTATGATTCAACACATGTTGGCAATTTGATCTCTGGTTCCTCTGCCTTTTCTAAATCCAGCTTGAACATCTGGGAGTTCTCAGTTCACATACTGCGGAAGCCTCGCTTGGAGAAATTTGAGCATTACTTTGCTAGCATATGAGATGAGTGCAATTGGGTGGTACTTTGAGCATTTTTTGGCATTGCCCTTCTTTGGGATTGGAATGAAAACTGACCTTTTCCAGACCTGTGGCCACTGCTGAGTTTTCCAAATTCGCTGGCATTTTGAGTGCAACACATTAACATCATCATCTCTTAGGATTTGAAATAAGTCAGCTGGAATTCCATCACTTCCTCTAGCTTTGCTCATAGTGACCCTTCCTAAGGCCCACTTGAGTTCACATTCCAGGATGTCTGGGACTAGGTCAGTGATCATCCCATCGTAGTTATCTAGGTCATTAAGATCTTTTTTGCATATTTCTTCTGTGTATTCTTGCCACCTTTTCTTAATATCTTCTGCTTCTGATAGATGGATACTATATCTGTCCTTTATTGTGCCCATCTTTGCATAAAATATTCCCTTCGTATCTCTAATTTTCTCAGAGATCTTTAGTTTTTCCCACGCTATTGTTTTCCTCTATTTCTTTGCATTGTTTACTTAGGAAGTGCTCCAAAAGTCACCTCATTAACATAAACTCAAGTGTGGTTGAAAGGCAGTTGTTGAATAACAAAAGATAATTTGTTGCTTTAGGGAATTCCAAGGAGTTTAGGACCTTTACACAAGGAACAGGGACAAAGACCAAATATACATTTCTTTTTTTTTTTTTTTTAATTTTTTATTTTTTTTAAATTTTAAAATCTTTAATTCTTACATGCGTTCCCAAACATGAACCCCCCTCCCACCTCCCTCCCCACAACATCTCTCTGGGTCATCCCCATGCACCAGCCCCAAGCAAGCTGCACCCTACGTCAGACATGGACTGGCGATTCAATTCTTACATGACAGTATACATGTTAGAATTCCCATTCTCCCAAATCATCCCACCCTCTCCCTCTCCCTCTGAGTCCAAAAGTCTGGTATACACATCTGTGTCTTTTTTCCTGTCTTGCATACAGGGTCGTCATTGCCATCTTCCTAAATTCCATATATATGTGTTAGTATACTGTATTGGTGTTTTTCTTTCTGGCTTACTTCACTCTGTATAATTGGCTCCAGTTTCACCCATCTCATCAGAACTGATTCAAATGAATTCTTTTTAACGGCTGAGTAATACTCCATTGTGTATATGTACCACAGCTTTCTTATCCATTCATCTGCTGATGGACATCTAGGTTGTTTCCATGTCCTGGCTATTATAAACAGTGCTGCGATGAACATTGGGGTACATGTGTCTCTTTCAATTCTGGTTTCCTCGGTGTGTATGCCCAGAAGTGGGATTGCTGGGTCATAAGGTAGTTCTATTTGCAATTTTTTAAGGAATCTCCACACTGTTCTCCATAGTGGCTGTACTAGTTTGCATTCCCACCAACAGTGTAGGAGGGTTCCCTTTTCTCCACACCCTCTCCAGCATTTATTGCTTGCAGATTTTTGGATCGCAGCCATTCTGACTGGTGTGAAGTGGTACCTCATTGTGGTTTTGATTTGCATTTCTCTAATAATGAGTGATGTTGAGCATCTTTTCATGTGTTTGTTAGCCATCCGTATGTCTTCTTTGGAGAAATGTCTATTTAGTTCTTTGGCCCATTTTTTGATTGGGTCGTTTATTTTTCTGGAATTGAGCTGCAGAAGTTGCTTGTATATTTTTGAGATTAGTTGTTTGTCAGTTGTTTCAGTTGCTATTATTTTCTCCCATTCAGAAGGCTGTCTTTTCACCTTGCTTATATTTTCCTTTGTTGTACAGAAGCTTTTAATTTTAATTAGATCCCATTTGTTTATTTTTGCCTTTATTTCCAGAATTCTGGGAGGTGGATCATAGAGGATCCTGCTGTGATTTATGTCTGAGAGTGTTTTGCCTATGTTCTCCTCTAGGAGTTTTATAGTTTCTGATCTTACATTTAGATCTTTAATCCATTTTGAGTTTATTTTTGTGTACGGTGATAGAAAGTGATCTAGTTTCATTCTTTTACAAGTGGTTGACCAGTTTTCCCAGCACCACTTGTTAAAGAGATTGTCTTTACTCCATTGTATATTCTTGCCTCCTTTGTCAAAGATAAGGTGTCCATATGTGTGTGGATTTATCTCTGTCATCAAGACAGTATGGTACTGGCACAAAGACAGACATATAGATCAATGGAACAAAATAGAAAGCCCAAATATACATTTCTTATAATCACAATATCACTTGTGCTCAGCAAATCAACACTCTTGCCCTCCTTCCAGTTTAATTAGCTTTTCATTAAGAATCTTTTGACATACCCACACCCAGAATTTTAATATAGGGCAACCAACAAAGGAATCTCTTTCCCGAATTCCAGATGTAAATTTGAGACAAAAGCTCAGTGTTTGCATTTCAAGATTTTACCTGATGTTCCACTCTGGGATGAAACATGGAGAGACTGAAACACAATCAGGTTGCAACCTCCGAGTCTGTGCTTTAATCTCCTTTCTTTTTCCAGCAGTCCTAGTACTCTTGTGAATATTAGATTCTCCTGATCCTCAATACCCTATTCTGCTTCTTTGTATCAGGAAGTGGTGTTGTTTGCTTCTTTTTACTAAAGGGGAGAAAAGTTTTACTTGACCCTTTTAGGGTCACTAGCCAGGTCTGAAAATTGAACTGACAAAGACAGATTAACAGGCAGAAAGCATATACATTTTATTGAATGTTTTGCATGTACATGGGGGCCTTATACTTTGTATACAAAAAAATAATAAATTTTTAAAAATATTGACAAGACGAAGGGGTTTGGGGTTAGGGATAGTACCTGGTCAAGAAGTAACTAGGAAGATAGGGGTAAAGGTAGCAAGGTTTATTTGTACAGATTTCTTGGCCCCAAATTCCCTATCTCAGGTGACAAGAATGTATTATTTTCCTCCTAATACAGGGAGGAAACTTTCATATGCAGATCTATCTTTTGCATTCAGGGAAGAAGACTGAGTGGAGGGAGGTCAGAGTGTTCTTTTCCTGCCTTGCCAATTTCTCAAATTCTTTTAAGATTTTCTTTCTTTTTTTTTTTTCCTTTTAAGATTTTCAATAGGCCAAGGTGCCGTATTTTGGGGTAGCATGTCCTAAACCCCACCATTACATTCAGTTCAGTTCAGTTGCTCAGTTGTGTCCGACTCTTTGCGACCCCATGAGTCGCAGCACGCCAGGCCTCCCTGTCCATCACCATGTCCCGGAGTTCACTCAAACTCATGTCCATCAAGTCGGTGGTACCATCCAGCCATCTCATCCTCCGTCGTCCCCTTTTCATTAGAGAGGCAATAAATTTGAATTTTATTTTCTCTTTTAAGAAAGACAATATCAAGCCTACTGTTTCACTGTGAACTTGGAAAAATTCTACCTTGTCAGTGGATGCGTTAACCCTTTCTTTCTCACATGTATTTGGATGGGGTTAGTTACATAGACAAATTTTCCAAACCCACCAAAAATAAAAAAATTCATTTCCAGATATTTATTGGCTAAAAAGATCACTGAAGGAAAAGAATTGGCTTCAGGGCAAAGTTCAGAACAATTCTTAATCTTCAGAAACATGGTGCAGAATTGAGCTCCAAGGGCTCAAACTCTTAAAGTTGGTTACTCCAAAATTATGCTCTTTTGCTTCAATAAGGAAACTGCTAGTATTACTAAGTAGTCTTCCAATCAAGTGGTCATTAAACACAGAGTCATATTGCCTCTCATAAAAAAATGAAGCCTTATACAGTGCATCACATCTCACTTTGCATTTTCAAATTAAAATAATGTATGAGAATATATGATGATGCTGCTGCTGCTGCTAAGTCACTTCAGTTGTGTCTGACTCTGTGTGATCCCATAGACAGCAGCCCATCAGGCTGTATATGATTGGGTGGGTGCTAAATCAAACCTGGAATCCTAACTATAAAAGGATCTAAAATGTAACTTTAACTTAGCCCATGATAACTCATACTATAAGGAAGTTGAAATGGATATTGAATATGCCAATCTACAGTATATTACATGCCAAACAATGAAGACAGTACATGGTACAGGATAATTTAAAAAATATTTTTAAAGTGTTTTTTGGTTATTGTTATTATTATTTGTGTTAGAATTTAAAATTTTAACTTCATTCTTCTCACACTCAGATAAGTTCACTATTTCCCTGACCATATGAGATCTAAAATATTCAGGGTTATTTAATGGACATTTGCCATTTGTTTAAACCCACCTGAAACAGAATTGTAAATGGTCCAAATGAATATCTCGGAATTTACTTTTTCCTAAAGCTAATATCTCCTCTCCACTCTAATTGTCTTTGATTTGTTCTATTCTCTTCTATTTCTCTTTTCTCACATTTTTTGACTCAGTTTTCTTACCTGATTTCCTTTCCTTTTCCTTTCCTTTCCTCTTCATCTTGCCTTTTATCATTCCTCTGCCATTTATTTTTTATCCTTTATGTATTTGCATTGCATGGACATTGAAGAAGCATCTTTTCACTTTAACAATTTTTCCAAATTAGCAGTTAAATTGACTTGAAATACTTAGCCATGTTTCTATACTTTAATAACATGTTATAAATTAATTTAATAACTTGCCTGTTTTTAAAGATTGAATGCTTCCTTTCATTCTGTCTTTGTCAATAATAGAATTATATTCCTATCCAATAGAAATTAATAATATATAGAGGAAGATTATGTGGTTCCTGGTTGCTTGTGTCACTTTTACATATTTCTAAAAATGTAAGGTGTTTCACAATATGTAAACCCCCAAAAATAGCTAGGAAAATTCTATCACAGTTGACACTTAATGCTTCTCCATTAGAATCTGTCTCCTGGCTGGCTTACTTTTATCACCAGTATTTATGGCACCATTCTCAAGGAGATTCAACATTTTCAAAGATATCAGAGCAATCAAAACCAGGCAGACAAATGAGCAAAAGAGAGCATTGCTTTTGAGAACCAAACAAAAAAAGTTTCACGTAAATAGCTTACAGGTAGGATTGACTCAGCTTCAGGTGATGGAGAGAGTAGATGGAAATCATGGTAATGGGTCAGAGAGCCAAGAAAGCTATGTTAGCTGAGCTAATATGCAATGAATTATTCTCAACTCTGTGCAGAAAATAAAAAGAATTGCACGGCAGAGTGCTATTTGAACAAAACTTGTCTATAATCTATATACAGCACAAAATAGGTAGCAGTTTATCTGATGATAGGAAACTATAGTAACGCCTCATCTAGATAGCATTCATTTTAAACTATATATCTCATATACATAATTTTCACAAATTCCCCTTCATAAACTAAAAATTTTTGATCCACTTAAACTACATTTTCCCACAATATATTATTTTGTACAGTGTATTTTTCTAAATTACTGAGATTAAACACATTTTAGCCCTTTAGTGAAAACATGGATCATCATTTTAAATATTTATCATTGAACATTTTTAATGTCACAAATCCTTGTCAGTTTTTGTGTACCCAGTCTTTCCTCTTTGGTATTAAGTGATCACTTTTACTTGGATCATCATCCATTTCCTTCTGGCTTCTGATCCTAATGTATTGTGGATTAGAAAGTCAGCTCACTAGCTATGAAAATTTAGCCAAATTACTTAACCTATATGTACCTGTTTCCTTATCTATATGTGGAGGCAATGGTAGCATACTCATGTAAGGCTGTTGTAAGAGATGACAAAATATTCCATGTGAAGTATTTAGAAGTTTGTCTGAAGTTCATTGTTCAATAGATTTTATCATTAAACTACAGAGGAAATTTGAAAAGAATCATTGAGAGTTTCTCTTTACTCATATTTCTTTTCCAGCAAATGACTATTCCTGGTTATACATGTTATAAATTTGTTTAAAATTCCTGTTGTGACATCTGAAGTACATGTGTGCATGTAAATGTTGACACATTTCAGAACACAATTTATAGAGAGCAAAAGAGAGTCAGATTCACTTTTACATGTTAAATAGCTTTTCTAGAGTGTCAAAAGTTGATAGCATCTTTTCCAAAGGGTGCCTTATTCATACTAACTAATTACGTGAATGAGTTTTCTAGCTTTAATTAAGTGGAGTGTTTATATATGTATATGCGTGTTTGTATATTCAGAAGCAATAAGGGTGAGATTTTAATACAGAAGGGAAGGAATAGGCACTAAGAAAGTTCAAGCCTGTTCAATTAAAAATTCTACCTGATAGTTTTATGCAATGCAAAGTTAATGGAGTGGTTCGAATTCCATAAAGTGGTACTTTTTTTTATCATCTGAAATGGCTCATGGATCTCATATGAACATACCTAATATTTCTGGAGCATTACCTCTTCAGAGGTATAATCACACTGTGTATCAATAAAGATGAAATACGTGGTAAGTGAAATTTTACTTTCTAGCTGCTTTGGGATTATATGGCTAATAGCCATGGGGCAGACACTTAGGCAATTAGAATAGGGAGACTGCTTAGCTCTGAAAGCATAGGCAAGTTGCTAAAGTGTGCAATATGAGCTCACCAGATTGGGCAAAATTGGACATTCGTGGAGGATCTTAAGTTTTGGTGTTCAGGAGCGCAGAGAGCAAATATGCCTAGGATATTATTTTAGGGAAGATAGAAGAAAATGGAAATAGTGGGAGTATACCTGGGCCAACTGCATTGTCTTTTGTGATCTAGTTCTGTGGGAAGATTGATAGACCGACAAGAATCGGGACTCAGCTTCTAGCAAAACAGCTGACTGGCTTTAGACAAGCTATGTCTGTGTGAGTCTCGGTTTTACCTCTTACAGAATAAAGATATTCAGAAACGTTAGCTGAGTGCCTGCCATGTTCAAGCTGTCAAGCTAGGCTTGGGACACTATGAAAGATGACACAATTCTTTCTTTTGGATTGGGAGCCTTCCATTATGAAAAGGAAGATTGATATCCAGAGATGTACTACAACTTTTATTTCTCCTATAGGAAGAGAGTGGGAGAAGAAAAGGAGTGTATCATCTTAATTGCAGATGGGGGCAAAGAAGCGAAATAGTAGGTATTTGTGAGGGATATGGAGATAGCAGAGACTTCAGACAGGAAGGGCATGGTGGAAATTCTGGGAACAGCAAGCCCTCTGACACGGGGGTCAAAGACTAGAATGTAAACACTGGCAAGTAGTTAAATTATCAAATCTTGAATGCCTATGTGTTTTGAGGAAAACAAACACTCTTGTTGAGCTAAACAGTCAATTGTCATGGCACTCTGGAGTAGGGTGAGAAAGATTGTGAGGTTTCAGTGCAAACAGTTATCACACTATATCCTGATAGGATTCTATTCTAACTCCATAGATATGAATCAGACAATTGTCCTGAGCTGTGTAGAGTCACTTTTCACAATAGCTTCTCACATAATTATCCTTTGAAAATCCTTGAGAAACTTTCTCATGTAAATGTTTTTACAATTATCTGAGGCTATGAATCTACATCAGGATGAGTGCTATAGCATCTTCAATGTAACTATAAACTTTTAAATTTCATGTTTAGACTCCCTCAGGGTGATTGCTATAAAGATTATTCAATACAATGTAAAAAAAATGGAAGGGATAACAAGCATGAAAAGTGTCCCAACAATTATCACTTTCTATTTAAAGGAGAGAGTGATTATCCTCTAAGTTTAACTTTGGTCCTACAACCCCTTATAATGATATAAGGGGAAATAAACTTAGGTTCATTTGGGAATCCTCAAAATGCAAACCAGAATATTGATAACTAAATGCACTGCAGGTAGCATTGCACATCCCCCACATTTATTGAATCCCTTTGAATATCTGACAATTAGGGAAAACTATTTAGAACAACACGTGGGACAGACTAGCAATGTATCCTATGAATAGCTTATATCACATAAGGTGCCAGATGATCAGTTTTAGTAAATCCTACTTTTATGCTCTTGGTCCTAAATAAAGCTTCTAACATAAAGGTGATGGACAGGGAGGCCTGGCGTGTTACAGTCCGTGGAATCACAAAGAGTCGGACACAACTGAGTGACTGAAGTGAACTGAACATAAAGGAAGCAACTGTTCCATCATGATGTGTCATAGCATTTTAGAAATGGAAGAAAGTTGCATATGCATCAAGTACAATTCCCTTGGACTATGTATGAGGGTCCTCTAGGGAACCGAATCAACAGGAGATGTATATCCTGCTGAAAGAAGATAGAGATTTATTATAGGAATTGTTTTATGTGATTATAGAGGCTGAGAAGCCCCTTGTGACTGTCTTCCCTTTGTGAGCTGGTGTCATTCATTCTGAACCCAGAGGCTTGAGGAGTGCCAGTGTCCAAGGACACGAGAAGATGGGTGTCCCAGTTCAGAGAGAGAGACCGGGTGAGGGAATTCACCCTTTCTCCACATTTTATTCTGCTTGAGCCCCTAAGGAATTGGTTGATGCCCACCCACACTGGGGAGGGGCACGTGCTTTGTTCAGTTTTCCAGTTTGAATGCCAATCTCTTGGGGGAACATCCTCACAGACATACCTGCAAGTATAGGTTTACCAACTAGCTGGGCATAGTTAGTTGACTGGCAACTAGTCCAGTCAAACTGGCATATAAAATGAACCATCATAGACTAGGTGAAGAGAAGTGAAAGATATGCCCAAGTCCACACAAACCTGAAACTTCCCCCTGACTCTTAGTCCAAGGCTCTTGCACAAGCAGCTTGATGCTTTTTTATGCAGTAATAACACTAAATACAAATTTTAATAGTTCTAGGGAACTTGTGAGTTGTGAGAACATATATTAAGCAAACTTAATATAAGAAAATCTATGTTTATGTGCATGGTTGAATTTCAGTAATTTGTAACTTGTAGAAGTGTTTTCACTGAAAGCTTCCTTTAAGGCACAAACCATTAGCTTATTCAAAATTTTATTGGTTTGTACTATATTCATGGCACTATGTATTTATAATGTAAAATATACTCATAACTGCTTTTTAGCTATTTGCCTTTTTTCTGTTCTGGGAGGGTCTAAATGTGTTAATGGATAGATAATACAAAAATAAACTTGATTATTGCCCTGGTAACAGGCAGCCAACAAAAATTATTTCAAAATTTATGGCACTTATTTTGCACAGAAATATAGAGAAATGTCTTGAAAGTTATGACCCTGGTTCTAATAGAGGGAGGAGTAAGCCTGAGGAGGACTGGAACAGTAATGTCTAAGTATCTAACACTATTGATTGGTCAGAGAATAAAATATTTAAAAAAATAAAAGATTAAAAAAATTTGATTCTCTTAACTATATATCTTATAAAATATTAGTACTGTTTGAAAAACAAAATTTGAAATTTTCTTATACAGTGCTTCTTCTAAAATCTTTTCATTAGACCTTAAACATTGTTGAAAATCTTAACATCCTGGATAATATGCTCAGTTTCTCCTCTCATATATGCCACTAAGTGCATGCCACTTAGTAGACACATAACACAAATTTGTTGAATGAATACATGGTAATTTTCAATGTAGGAATAATTTTAATACATCAAAGAGAATTATTCAATTTCCTGATCTTTAAACATTTTATTAGAGGAATAAATTCTCACTGCAAATGATCGTTATCTCAACTTTATTATCTCCTGTTTATTATGGATGTTACACAGCAAGTGGAAACCAGGATATCAATTGCTCAGTAACCATAACTACTAAGATTTTCTCATATCGGTATAACTAGTCAAAGAAGTTTGATCAAAATACCAAAGAGTGTTTCACCAATAATCAAGTAATGCATTTTAACTGTGTCCTCAATCATTGAGTCCAACCAAAAAATCTATACTAAGAAGTTTATGTTGTGATATTAAAATCTAGATAAATTGCAAACTGCAGTCCAAGATTACTTAGATCATGTCTTTATCTTCTTTAAGAAGCTGCAGTAACTAAGGAAGCATCTGTAAATTGAGTTCAAACTACTCCATAACATCGCTGACTTCCTGTCCGTTTTTCTGTGACTGAATATTGCAGGGCCCTAGAACTGACAATAGCCTAGCCTGTCCCCAGTGCATGTCCTAGAAAAGAGTCAACAGAGTCACGAGCAAGTGTTAAGTTTCTGATGTGACTCCTGCAAGTCTGCAGTGATGGTCTCTTCTGTCTCTCACTTCCATCCTCTGTGTGCTCCTTAGATGACGACCCAGCCCGAGGCAGCTTACCAAAAACCCAGCTCTTTTTCATTTGAATTGACCAATCCAGACTTAGGTCAGCAACAACCCCCAAAAAACTCTGCCCGCAGACCCTACTAAAGGCATATGCCTCAGATCCTGTAGCTCCCTCTCTGCCTGTATCCTACCTGGATCACCCTGTATAACTGTTGTAGGCATGTCCATACCTCCAGGACCTGTAATAATCTTATCTCTCACCTTGCCTTCAAGTCTTTGTTGAACACCCTGGGGGCTCTACTTAAATGTTCAGTTCAGTTCGGTCCCTCAGTCATGTCCAACTCTTGTGACCCCATGGACTGCAGTGTGCCAGGCCTCCCTGTCCATCTCCAACTCCCAGAGTTTATTCAAACTCATGTCCATAGAGTTGGTGATGCCATCCAACCATCTCATCCTCTGTCATCCCCTTCTCCTCTTGCCTTCAATTTTTCCCAGTATCAGCGTCTTCTCAAATGAGTCAACTCTTCACATCAGGTGGCCAAAGTATTGGAGTTTCAGCTTCAACATTAGTCCTTCCCATGAACATTCAGGACTGATCTCCTTTAGGAACTTAAATGTTAATTTAACAAAAATCACATGGTACTAGGACTTCTGTTTCTAGAATATAGATAACATTATCAATATGACATAAATACATCAATGACACCCAAGTAAATATTTGGCTACTGACAATTGCAATAATTTTGGAAATACAAAGAATTTGGTGTAATAGGGTAAATTTTACTTTGTGCATCATTCTTCTTATAGCCTATGCCTATAGGTAAGCAGCATTTAAAATACTCTATTGAAGAAGGAATCTTGGCCAGATTGCTTGCATTAGCTTTGGAAACTCTTTGTTAACTATTCTTCTACGATTACAGTGAAGCCTGAGGCCATATTGAAGGGTAATTGAATGACGATTCTTGGAAGTAATTTGCGGAAATTAAGGAATAATTTTCCACACTGTGTTTATTGACCTCGTGAAAGCTATTGATGTCATTAAAAGGCCTGGCTACATAAAGATAGTCAAGTATTGTGGTAGACTTAGCTTTCTGCCACTAAATCCCTCTGTCAGAGTTGGGGTCATTTCATGCCTTTTTTTTTTTTTTTTTTCATTTACTCAATAAATGGTTATTGAGTGTCTGCCCTGTTTCAAGCCTCTCAGTTGATGAAGGAGCAACAAATAATAGTGAATAAGAAATGATTTTTCATGTAGCTTGACATTAGTAGCTTAGGAGATTCAGATTTAATACTGGGCTCATTTTGACCTCCTATGCAGATTCAAACAGCTGTGTCTCCCGCTTGTCTTCCTATCTCTGAGTTATTGCCTTGTTTCCTAGCTTGGTACTCCTTGAATTTAGGGGATCATTTTGTACACGCTTCCTTTCAAGTATTTCTAATTCTACCCCTGATCCCCAGAAGGTTTTGCCCAACTATCACATTCCCTACCTCAGCATTGCCATCACAAGCCATCACCAGATTCCTCTGATTGTCTGTTTCTCTTCCATTCTGGGACTTTGAGATAGATTTTGCGATTGGAACTTCTCAGGGCAAAGTGCATGCCAGTTTCAGCTTCAATTATTTCATGACAGTCTTAGGACCTTTGCTATATATTGAAGAGTAAGGATGCAGAGCAAAGAAATAGAGGAAAAGAACAGAATGGGAAAGACTAGAGATCTCTTCAAGAAAATTAGAGATACCAAGGGAACATTTCATGCAATTATGGGCTCAGTAAAGGACAGAAATGCTATGGACCTAACAGAAGCAGAAGATACTAAGAAGAGGTGGCAAGAATGCACAGAACTTTACAAAAAAGATCTTCAAGATCCGGATAATCATGATGGTGTGATCACTCATCTAGAGCCAGACATCCTGGAATGTGAAGTCAAATGGGCCTTAGAAAGCATCACTACGAACAAAGCTAGTGGAGGTGATGGAATTACAATGGAGCTATTTCAAATCCTGAGAGATGATGCTGTGAAAGTGCTGCACTCAATATGCCAGCACATTTGGAAAACTCAGCAGTGGCCACAGGACTGGAAAAGGTCAGCTTTCATTCCAATCCCAAAGAAAGGCAATGCCAAAGAATGCTCAAACTACCACACAATTGCATTCATCTCACATGCTAGTAAAGTCATGCTCAAAATTCTCCAAGCCAGGCTTCAGCAATACATGAACCATGAACTTCCTGATGTTCAAGCTGGTTTTAGAAAAGGCAGAGGAATCAGAGATCAAATTGCCAACATCCGCTGGATCATGGAAAAAACAAGAGAGTTCCAGAAAAACATCTATTTCTGCTTTATTGACTATGCCAAAGCCTTTGACTATGTGGATCACAATCAACTGTGGAAAATTCTGAGAGAGATGGGAATACCAGACCTCCTGACCTGCCTCTTGAGAAATCTGTATGCAGGTCAGGAAGCAACAGTGAGAACTGGACATGGAACAACAGACTGGTTCCAAATAGGAAAAGGAGTACGCCAAGGCTGTATATCGTCACCCTGCTTATTTAACTTATATGTAGAGTACATAATGAGAAACGCTGGACTGGAAGAAACACAAGCTGGAATCAAGATTGCCAGGAGAAATATCAATAACCTCAGATATGCAGATGGCACCACCCTTATGGCAGAAAGTGAAGAGGAACTAAAAAGCCTCTCATGAAAGTGAAAGAAGAGAGTGAAAAAGTTGACCTAAAGCTCAACATTCAGAAAACAAAGGTCATGGCATCTGGTCCCATCACTTCATGGGAAATAGATGGGGAAACAGTGGAAACAGTGTCAGACTTTATTTTTTTGGTCTCCAAAATCAATGCAGATGATTGCAGCCATGAAATTAAAAGACGCTTACTCCTTGGAAGAAAAGTTATGACCAACCTAGATAGTATATTCAAAAGCAGAGACATTACTTTGCCGACTAAGGTCCGTCTAGTCAAGGCTATGGTTTTTCCTGTGGTCATGTATGGATGTGAGAGTTGGACTGTGAAGAAGGCAGAGTGCCGAAGAATTGATGCTTTTAAACTGTGGTGTTGGAGAAGACTCTTGAGGGTCCCTTGGACTGCAAGGAGATCCAACCAGTCCATTCTGAAGGAGATCAACCCTGGGATTTCTTTGGAAGGAATGATGCTAAAGCTGAAACTCCAGTACTTTGGCCACCTCATGAGAAGAGTTGACTTATTGGAAAAGACTCTGATGCTGGGAGGGATTGGGGGCAGGAGAAGGGGATGACAGAGGATGAGATGGCTGGATGGCATCACTAACTCGATGGACACGAGTCTGAGTGAACTCAGGGAGTTGGTGATGGACAGGGAGGTCTGGCGTGCTGCAATTCATGGGGTCACAAAGAGTCGGACACGACTGAGCGACTGAACTGAGCTGAACTGAAAGATGCAGATATGCAAACAGCTTTGCAAGGGCTTAGAATGTTTGTTTCTACTTTAAATAAGATCTGCTTTACCTTCTAGGCTGTGAGTCTTTGAAAAATAAAACTGGGGAGGAAAAACTTCTCTCTGCCCTTTTGGCTAGTCTTTTGGCTAGTCTTGGAATTAAGTTAACATGAGACAGATTAACAGGAGGAAATAAAATTTAATTTTGTACATATGGGAACCTCATACACATGAGAGGTTCCAAGACAAAAGTAAAATGAAGCATATATGTCATCCTGAGCTAAGGAATAGAATAGGAACCTGGGTCTTCCAAGAATAGAAAGGTTATTCATAGGATGATAATGTGAGGAGGAGATATTTACTAATTAGGTGTCTTCCCTGCTATGTAGAGGGGGCCCCTTAGATAAAATTTATCTTCTGTAATAACTCTTTTCTGGGGAAAAAATTCCCAATATAAATTCTTCTAGCTAGTTAAAAGAGAGCCTTCTCTTGAACTCACAGGATATCAATTGCCTTTAGCTCAAAATAATCCTTATGCAAAAGTAATGCATATTGGAGAGACTGTCCGAATCCCTACAGAACCAGATTGTATCAGGTTGCATTCATGTCCTGTCACTCAGCATTTAATACATGGTTATTTTGTTTTATTAAATACTTCAATGCTTAATATAAATATTATTACATAGAATAGATGAAGAGGATCACTTCTTTCTCATCCATGAGTAACTCAGCTCTTTTTCTGCCAAGGGAAAGGAGTCACTTAAAGCTATCATTTCTAAGTCAGCATTATTCACTGCCCCCTATTGTGTTAACTTCAAAATAGCCTAGTGCTTCAGCGATTGGTTAGGTAGAGTCTCCCCTAAATTCCCATAGTAGCCTTCTTGGTGACCTCTTTGGTATTGGCCTAACTAGCCACAGTTTAAAGAAAAGTAAAATCTAATTCACATGCTAAAATATTCACCATTTTAAAGTGTGCAAGCTGGTGGTCTTTAGTATATTCACAGAGTAGTGTAGTTGTGGCAACTATTTAATCTCTAGTATTTATAACTTGTACCCATTAGCAGTCAGTCTTCATCCCCTCCAGTCTTTCGAAGCAGTCGCCTACTTTCTGTATCATTGGGTTTGCTTATTCTGAATATATTTCCCATAAAAAGAATAATGCAGTATGTGGCCTTTTGTTTTAAAGATTCATCATGTTGCAGCATGAATCATTCTTTTTTCTTTAAGCATAATAATATTCTAGTCTATGGACGTGTTGCATTTTATTTGTCCCTTCATCTGTTGATGGACATTTGTGTTGTTTCACTTTCTGGCTTTTATGAACAGGGCTGCTATAAGCATTCAACTACTAGTTTGTGTATGGACATATGTTTTCAATTCTCTTGGATATATATGTAGAGTTAGAATTTCTGGGCCATATGGTAACTTTATGTGTAACTTTTTGAGGGACTGCCAGACTGTTTTCAAAAGTGCCTGCACTATTTCACTTTCTGACCAACAGTGCATGACTTTATATTTCTCCACATTATTGCCAATACTTATTATAGTTTGTCCTTTCAATTATAATTAGAATTTGTGAAGTAAGTTTTCAGTATCATTATGATGTGTAATAACCCCCATGACCATTGATGTTGAATATGTTTATCATCTATTTGTACATCTCTGAAAAAAATTCTATTGAAATACTTTGTCCATTTTTTCAGAGTTACTGGATTTTTTTTTTTTTTTACTGTTGAGTTATAATAGTTCTTTATATATTCTGGATACTAGCCCCTAATCAGATGGATAGTTTGCAAATATTTTCTCCCATTCTATGAGTTTCATTCTATGGCTTTTTAATTTTGTTCTCTGAAACACCAAAGTTTTAAAATTTAATGAGGACAATTTCATCTTTTTTCCTTTGGTTGTTTTTGGTGTCCTATCTAAGAATTCACTGCTTGATCGAAGGTTACACACTTTTATACTGATGTTTTCTTCTAAAGAAGTTATACTTTTAACTCTTACATTTAGATCATTGATCCATTTTTAGCTAAATTTTTTTAAAGTGCTATGATGAATGATCACAACTTTTTTCTTTTGCATATGGATATTTAGTTGTCTTCAGCACTGTAAGTTGTCAAAAATTTTCTTTCCTCACTGAATTATCTTGGCACCCTTGTCAAAATTTAATTGACCTTAAATATACAGGGTAATTGTACTCACAATTTTATCCCATTGATCTATATATCTAGCCCTACAGCAGTTCCACAAAGCCTTGATGAATGTAGACTTACAGAAAGCTTTGAAGTCGGGAAGCATGAGTCTTCAAACTTTGTTTTTGCTTTTCATGATTGTTTTGTGTATACTGAGTCCCTGCATTTCTATGTGAATTTTAAAATTTTGAGAGGATTTTGTTGAATCTGTAGATGAATGTGGGGAGTATTGCCATTTTAACAAGTCTTCCACTTTATAAACATCGGATATTGCTTCATTCATTTAAATCTTTTAAAATTTCTTTTCATGGTATTTTATAGTTTTCACTGTACAAGTCTTAACTTATTTTCTTATTTTCATACCTAAGTATTTTATTATTTTTTATTTGCAGCATATATTCAACTATGTAGACCGCACTGACAAAACTCTACAAGTAAACATCTTGTAGAAAATGGATGATAACAAAAGCAAGCAGGCCAACCAAACGCATGCTCTCTCACACTGACACACATACAGACACACACAAATATATGACCAATTTTTTTTTCACAGTCCAACACCTGCAGTAACCAAAGAAATGCTACTTTAAAAAATTAGATGTCATGTTTTTCACCAGTCAAGTTGGCAAAGTTTTGAAGTATTTGGCTATAGTGGATATTGTTTGGTTGGTTGTTTTTAGTATTACCGGAATTGATAAGAGTTTTGTAAAATGGACATTAGTGGAAGATAGTAAACTGTTATAGCCTGCAAGAGAAGGATCTAATAATTCAAATACAAAAACTTGTATATATAAGCTTTTAACCTACTATTTTACTTAAGGAATTTATTCTAAGATCATTATAGATATGCACAAAGATTTTCCTAGTATTTATATTGTTTCAAAGGGTTAAAAATTAGAATAACCCTAGTGTGTTCTAGACTTCCCTGGTGGTGCAGACGGTAAAAGTGTCTGCCTACAATGCGGGAGACCCAGGTACAATCCCTAGGTTGGGAAGATCTCCTGGAGAAGGAAATGGCAACCCACTTCTGTATTCTTGCCTGGGAAATTCCATGGACGGAGGAACCTGGTAGGCTACAATCCATGGGGTCGCAAAGAGTTGGACACGACTGAGCGACTTCACTCACTCACTCAGTGTCTTCTGACTGGCAATTGGTTAAATCAAACAGAACAAATCTGCAACAACCAAATATAAAAGGACCATTAAAAATGATGAGTAAGAATACTACAAATATGTAAAGAAATGGAAAGATGTTTACAGAATAGTAAGTTTTTTTTTTTTTAATCAACCTACAAAATAAAACATTCATTTAAAATAATGATCATATAGCAAGGAAATACACCAAAAAATTAAACCAGTGTTTTGGCTACACACATCTGTGTGGTTAACAGTGAATTTAATTTTCTTCAATTTGCTTATAATTTAAATGAAAATAAAAAGAAGACCAAACCTCCCTCTAAGGTACAATGGGGAACCACAGACCCTGGCATCTTTGTTTATACCTTGGTCCCAACTGCATGTTGGCAGCCTTCCTAATGCTGTGCTTTGTAGTCTTGGCTTTCCTTTCCGTCTGTGAGTCCCTGATTTGGGTTCCGACATGACTGAAGTGACTTAGGAGCAGTAGCAGTAGCAACTTGAGTTCACTCATACTTTGATACTCCCCAGAGCTCACCACCCTGGCAGCTCTCTGCTGCCCTCAACTGCCATCAGTAGACAACCATCATGTCAGTCCAGCGGGACCCGGTTTACACCGGGCCCTTGCCTTCTTCTGAAGACAGCTTTTGCACTTGCTTAGATCTAAAAGTCCATTATACAAATTCTTGTTTAGATGACGTAGTTGGGAAAAACAAACAGAATTCACAGATCATTTGCTCTTTGCACCACCAAGCTCAAAAAACCTCCAATAACTATTTGTCTGTCTTCAGCTGGAAGATAATTGCCCAACACCAAATTGTAAAGATCTGTGTTTTTATTTTTTTTCTTTCTGCATCAGGTTCCCATTTATGATCACCCCATTTATGATTTCCCCAGCTCAGCTTTCATAAATGGATCCTTCACTCATGGAACACCTACTGTGTGATGGGATCTGAGTTGTAGAACCCCAGATGAATAATATTTTATCAGCAAGTGCTCTAGACTAGCACCGTTCATTAGAACTTTCTTCAGTGAAGGAAAGGTTCTCTAACTGTTCTATTTCAAGAAGGTAGCTACCAGCCACATATGGCTATTGACCACTTGAAGTATGACTGGTGTGACTTGGGAACTGAAATTTTATTTAAAAATTTAAATTTTCATCATATATTTTAATGGTTTTATATTATTTTTGACACCAGTATAAATAGATTTTCTTATTATTTGTGTGTAGAAATACAATTAATTTTTGTATAATGATCTTGTATTCTGCTACCTTGCCAGACTTCTTTGTTAGCTTAGTAATTGTGGATTTCTTGGTACTTTTGATATATTAACATAAAATTATGGTACCTTCAATTATAAATGAAATTACTTATTTCTTTTCAGTCTGAATGTCTTTTATCTTCTTGTCAAGTTTCCCAGGCTAGAACTTCAGTACAGTGTTGAATAAAAGTGGTAAAAGCAAGCATCCTTGTCTAGTTCCTGATTTTAGAGTGAAAGCTTTTAAACTTTCATCATTTAGTCTAAATTAGCTGTGATTTATTATTAATTTTGAGGTGATAGATATCCATTATTAGGGTGAGGGAATTTTCTCCTACTCCTAGTTTGGTAGGTATATTTATCATGAAGAGTCTTGGTTTTTGTCAAATGCTTCTTTTTCTAATCATGTGGAACATGTTGTATATTCTATTACTATCCTATTACTCTGGTTTATTACATTGATGGAGTTTATAGGTTGAACCAAACTTGCATTTCTGGCATAACCCCACATAGACATGATGTATAATTCTTTTCACATGTTGCTGACATACTATTTGCCAGAATTTTGTTGAGGACTTTAATGTCTATATTTTTTGGAGGGAAGGTTATTGAGCTAAAGTTTTACTGTATTGTTTTGATCAGGCTTTGGTATTTGAGTAATAATAGGTTGTATAGAATGAGTCATGAAGTATTACTTCATCTTCTACTTTTTGCACACAGTTGTTTCAGTTCAGTCACTCAGTCATGAACGACTCCTTGTGACCCCATGAACCGCAGCACGCCAGGCCTCCCTGTCGATCACCAACTCCCAGAGTCCACTCAAACTCATGTCCATTGAGTTGATGATGCCATCCAGCCATCTCATCCTCTGTCATCCCCTTCTCCTCCTGCCCTCAGTCCCTCCCAGCATCAGGGTCTTTTCCAATGAGTTAGCTCTTCACATTGGGTGGCCAAAGTATTAGAGTTTCAGCTTCTGCATCAGTCCTTCCAATGAATACCCAGGACTGATCTCCTTTAGGATGGACTGGTTGGATCTCCTTGCAGTCCAAGGGACTCTCAAGAGTCTTCTCCAACACCACAGTTCAAAAGCATCAATTCTTCAGTGTTCAGCTTTCTTTACATTCCAACTCTCACATCCATACATGACCACTGAAAAAAACATAGCCTTGACTAGATGGACCTTTGTTGGCAAAGTAATGTCTCTGCTTTTCAATATGCTGCCTAGGTTGGTCATAACATTCCCTCCAAGCAGTAAGGGTCTTTTAATTTCATAGCTGTAATCACCATCTGCAGTGATTTTGGAGCCCAGAAAAATAAAGTCAGCCACTTTTTCCACATATATTTGTCATGAAGTGATGGGACCAGATGCCATGATCTTTGTTTTCTGAATGTTGAGCTTTAAGCCAACTTTTTCACTCTCCTCTTTCACTTTCATCAAGAGGCTCTTTAGTTCCTCTTCACTTTCTGCCATAAGGGAGGTGTCATTGCATATCTGAGGTTATTGATGTTTCTCCCGGCAATATTGATTCCAGCTTGTGCTTCTTCCAGCCCAGTATTTATCATCATGTACTCTGCATAGACGTTAAATAAGCAGGGTGACAATATACAGCCTTGACATACTCCTTTTCCTATTTGGGACCAGTCTGTTGTTCCATGTCCAGTTCTAACTTTTGCTTCCTGACCTGCATATAGGTTTCTCAAGAGGCAGGTCAGGAGGTCTGGTATTCCCATCTCTTGAAGAATTTCCCACAGTTTATTGTGATCCACACAGTCAAAGCCTTTGACATAGTCAATAGAGCAGAAATAGATGTTTTTCTGGAACTGTCTTGCTTTTTCCACAATCCAGCGATGTTGGCAATTTGATCTTTGGTTCCTCTGCCTTTTCGAAAAACAGCTTGAACATCTGGAAGTTCACAGTTCACATATTGCTGAAGCCTGGCTTGCTGAATTTTGAGCATGACTTTACTAGCATGTGAGATGAGTGCAGTTGTGCGGTAGTTTGAGCATTCTTTGGCATTGCCTTTTTTGGGGATTGGAATGAAAACTTTTCCAGTCCTGTGGCCACTGCTGAGTTTTCCAAATGTGCTGGCATATTAAGTGCAGCACTTTTACAGCATCATCTTTCAGAATTTGAAGTAGCTCACCTGGAATTCCATCACCTCCACTAGCTTTGTTCATAGTGATGCTATCTAAGGCCCACTTGACTTCACATTCCAGGATGTCTGGCCCTAGGTGAGTGATAACTCCATCATGATTATCTGGGTCATGAAGATCTTTTTGTATAGTTCTTCTGTGTATTTTTGCATCCTTTTCTTAATATCTTCTGCTTCTCTTTGGTCCCTACCATTTCTGTCCTTTATTGAGCCCATAATTGCATGAAATGTTCCCTTGGTATCTCTAATTTTCTTGAAGAGATCTCTAGTCTTTCCCATTCTATTGTTTTCCTCTATTTCTTTGCACTGATTGCTGAGGAAGGCTTTCTTATCTCTCTTTGGTATTCTTTGGAATTCTGCATTCAAATGGGTATATCTTTCCTTTTCTCCTTTGTTTTTCACTACCCTTCTTTTCACAGCTATTTGTAAGGCCTCTTCAGACAGCCATTTTGCTTTTTTGCATTTCTTTTTCTTGGGGATGGTCTTGACAATTGTTTATAACAGTTTTATCTATAATGTCCAAAATTTGGAAATAGCCTTCAGTAGAAAGATAAAGAAACATACTCTGGTACACATATATTGTTGTTGCTCTTTAGTTGCTAAGTTGTGTCCAACTGTTTTGCGGCCCCATGGACTGTAGCCCACCAGGTTCCTCTGTCCATGGGATTTCCCAGAAAAGAAGGCTGGAGTGGATTGCTGTTTCCTTCTCTAGGGGATTTTCCTGACCCAGGGATGTAACCTGCATCTCCTGCATTGGCAAGCAGATTCTGTACAGCAGAACCACCAAGGAATCCCTGGTGCACGTATACAATATAATATTATTCACCTACAAAAAGAAATGAGGCATCAAGCCGTGAGATCACATGGAGAAAACCTAAGTATATGAAGTCGACTGAAAAAGGCTACATATTGCTTGATTCTAATGATAAGACATTTTTAGGAAAAGAAAAACTGTGGAGACAGTAAAAAGATCACTGGTTGCCAGAGGTTCAAGGGGTGAGAGGGAAGGAGGAATAGGTGGAGCCCGGGGTAATGTTAGGACAGTGATAAATACGTGACATTATGTACTTGTCAAAACACATAGAACAGTATGACACAAAAAGGTGACCCTAAGGTGAATTATAAACTCTAGTTAGTAATATATGAGCATTAGTTCATCAGATCAGCAAATGAAGATGTTAGTAATAGGAGAAACTATTTGCGAGTGAGCAATAGAAATTCTATTTACTTTCTCCTCAAATTTTTGGTCAATCAAACTGTTCTAAAAATCAAGTATACTAATATTAATATATTATAGTCTAATTCAGTTAAAACCAACTTAATCACAGTAGCATTAAAGTGTGCCTATACATTCCTATTCCCTCTTCCATACTTACTGTTATTATATGTGAATGAAATTACATCTTCATAAATTATAAGCCCACCTACAAGGATTTGTAATTATTTCTTTATTTGTTGTTATTTTTAAAAAGATCAGCAAAAAGGAAAAAAAATGCATTATCAAAAACTGTAACATTTATACTGTATTTTTATATTTATCTATGTTATCAGTGTTCTTTTTCATGTGCCTTCAGATTATAGGCGGTAGTTTAGCACCAGGCTAGGTACCCCCTGGTAACTTGAATGCATTTCAGTCTGAAAGGTTAATACATCTCAGTCTTAAGAAGTTATTGTGCTCATGGTTCAAGAAATCTTCCTAGTAATGTAATGAAATCAGCTCCAGGTGTCTCTGCCACAAATTCCAGAAGAGTTCTTCCATGTCAATAAACTCTTCCTTGTCCTGCCATATATTCCACCTTCTCAGGCACAGGTTGTTCAAGGTGCTAATTCAACTCTCAGGATTTATAGCCCCTTTAGCCAGATATTTCAACTCTTTGGGTACATGTGCTATTTCCCCATAGGTAATAACTTATTTCCCTGCATAGATTATGCTGTAATATACAGCTTATTATCAATATCTAACTGTAGTGACGAGGGGAGGCACAGGCAGACCACGAGGCCAAGCATTATCTTCTCTTAAAGCAGTATGAGCTGAGGTTTTCAAAATATCTTCATGTGTGGAAAGCCTTCTCTGCCCTTGGAAGGAAAATTATATGCTTCTCTTGATCTAGAAAATTTAGAGAGATTTTGCACACTCAGTATTGGTAGGCTTATTTACCCAGAAGCCAAACTTCATCTCAGATTTCCCTATTTTCCCTATCGAGGTCCTGACTTCGACATAGGAATACCATAGGGTGAACATGAATCTGTCTCCTCTGCAGTTCAGTCATACTCAAAACCAGATTCTGGGCTTGATTTTCAACATGTCCCTCCCTATGGCTGTGAGGTTAGGATCTCTGAAACTCCTTTTCAATTCATTTGCTTTTCATCGTTGTTGTTCAGTTGTCAACTCGTGGCTGACTCTTTGTGACTCCATGAACTGCAGTGCTCCAGGCTTCTCTGTCCATCCTTATCTCCCATGGTTTGCTCAAACTCATGTCTGTTGAGACAGGGAAGTATTCCAACCATCTTATCCTCTGTCATCCCCTTTCTCCTTTTGCCTTCAATCTTTCCCAGTATCAGGTTCTTTCCCAGTGAGCTGGTTCTTTGCATCAGGTGCCCAAAGTATTGAAGCTTCAGCTTCAGCATCAGTCCTTCCAATGAATATTCTGAAATGATTTCCTTTAGGATTGGCTTGTTTTATCTCCTGGCAGTCCATGGGACTCTCGAGTCTTCTCTGGCACCACAGTTTGAAAGTGCCAATTTTTCAAAGCTCAGTTTTCTTTATGGTCCAACTCCCACACCCATATATAACTACTGGAAGAACCATAGCTTTGACTACTCGGGTCTTTGTTGGCAAAATGATGTCTCTGCTTTTTAATACACTGTCTAGGCTTGTCATAGCTATTCTTACAAGGAGCAAGAGTCTTTTAATTCTGTGGCTGCAATCACCATCTGCACTCATTTTGGAACCCAAAAAAAGTGATATCTGACACTGTTTCCACTGTTTCCCCATCTATTTGCCATGAAGTGATGGGACCAGGTGCCATGATCTTAGTTTTTTGAATGTTAAGCTTTAAGCCAGCTTTTGCACGCTCCTCTTTCACTTTCATCAAGAGGCTCTTCAGTTCCTCTTCATATTCTGCTGTAAGGGTGGTGTCATCTGAGGTTATTGATATTTCTCCCTGCAATTTTGATTCCAGCTTGTTCTTCATCCAGCCCAGCATTTCGCATGATATACTCTGCATAAGCAGGGTGACAATATACAGCCTTGATGTACCTGTTTCCATTTTTTATACCAGTCCATTGCTCCATGTCTGGTTCTCACTGTTGCTTCTTGTTTCTCAGGAGGCAGGTAAGGTAATTTGTTACTCCCACTTCTTTGAGATGCTTGTCATAATCATGGATTAAAGCAATAGTTTATAGCCTTCTTGTTTTTCCAAAACCTCCAGTATCATTCAGTTCAGTTCAGTCGCTCAGTCGTGTCCAACTCTTTGCGACCCCATGAATCGCAGCACGCCAAAAGGAGCCAAGTCACTTCTGTTACTCACTGAGGAAGTTTTAGCCTCCTAGAAACTTGGGCATGAAGTAATATTTAAGTCTAATGCTTTACTGGGGCTACCCTGGTGTTACAGTGGTAAAAAACTTGCCTGCCAACGCAGGAGATGCCAGTTCCATCCCTGGATCAGAAAGAACCCCTGGAGAAATGGCAACCCAGTCCAGTATTCTTTCCTGGAAAACCCCATGGACAGGAAGAGCCTGGTTGGCTATAGCCCATGGGGTCATAAAAGAGTCGGACATGACTTAGGGTGTAAATAACAATGCTATAGAGGGGTGTGCCACACCCAAGGCAGTGAAACTGATGGGAAAGGTCTAAACACAGAGCAAGAAAGGAAAGAAAAAGATGCAGGCACTACTTTGCAAGAACAGTATTCTAGCCTTGCAGGAAATCTTGGACAGATAGTACACAAACTACATATCAGAACAAATCACAAGAAGGATAAATAAAAATATGTCTTCCATACCTCCCCTGTTTCTTATTCCCCACTGATTAACATTTGTTTTCTGGAATTTTTAAAACTTCTTAGAGGTTTTATGAACTACCCCTTTTAGAAAAACTGTCAATTATCATATTTAGCTTTAAATTCTCTACCAGTAATATTCATCCTAAGTCCCATCTGGGCTTGTTCAATGAAAGGAGTGCAAATTGCCTCTTTTGAAAAATAAGTTATCTTTTATTTAAAAAAATGTAACTTATTTTAGTTCTGAAAAACATTTTCACATACCAATTGACACCTCTAAATTTATAGTTGTAAATTTCAACTGAGCTGCATCTATACCATAATATACTTTAATATATTAGATTTTATGTCTCATACTATACAGTTTAATGTATACTACAGATATATTTATATATGTGAAAACATATTAATAAAAGGTAAAAAATCATACTATATACATTTAGTTATTCATAAAATTTTGAAATTTACTCATATTTTCAAGAACCTGCAAGACACATTATTATGTTACCTGATTTTAAAAAAATGCTTTTATCTTTTTGAAAAAATAATAGCAAATCATTTTTAGTATGGATGGTTAAACTTTATCATGTGTTTTACTACATAGGTAGAGATTATGGATTTAGTTTGCTGACATTTTGTTTAGAAGTTTTCTGATTTAATGACTTTACTGAATATGTTTAAGTAAAAGGAATTTTAAAAATTAAAAACACAAATAAAAGTATCTTTATTGTTTTGTGCTATCCTTTTCAGGTTCTGATATCAAGATTTTTCAACTACATGAAAGGAGTTGAGTAATGCCTTTTTTATATATAAATAAATAGTTTGGTAAGATTGGAAACATAGGTTCTATACATAATTAGTAAAAGGCAATGACAAATTATCTGGAAACTATAGAATTAAATTTTTCTTTTACCTGAATAAAATTTTCTATCCATAAGATGTAGTTATTATCAGCAAAGAATAAAGCTGTACAATTTTGATTAGAGAAACTGAAATATTATGAATTTAGTTTGACTTAAATATTGTGCTGAAGTGCAATGTACATGAGGTAAACACAATTTATGATTTTTCAACTTTAGATATATTTTGTCGATACGTATTCTCTACTGACAGTTCTTTCTCTGTCCAATTAAAACATTTTAATAGTATAGTTTTAGAAATGGAGAGAGAGCTACCCATGTGAACAAACACATCACCTCCCATAATCTATTGAACATTTTAGTAGGAAATATCACCATGACTATTTTTAACTTATTCATTAAAGTATATGTTTTATTGATAATTGTTTCAATCAGCAGTGAATTTCATGTCATTTTCTATGTTATAAAGTTTGCATCAGTCTTGTGAATTGGAGTATGTGAATTATCAGCATACTATGGTATACAATTTTTGTGTTTTCTAAACTCTGTTTATAATATTGTATGATTAATGCGGTAAAACTTCCACTTTTTATTTCTTTATTCACTCAGTTCAGTTCAGTCGCTTAGTCATGTCCGACTCTTTGTGACCCCATGAATTGCAGCACGCCAGGCCTCCCTGTACATCACCAACTCCCGGAGTTCACTCAGACTCACATCCATCGAGTCAGTGATGCCATTCAGCCATCTCATCCTCTGTCGTCCCCTTCTCCTCCTGCCCCCAATCCCTCCCAGAATCAGAGTCTTTTCCAATGAGTCAACTCTTCGCATGAGGTGGCCAAAGTACTGGAGTTTCAGCTTCAGCATCATTCCCTCCAAAGAAATCCAGGGATTATCTCCTTCAGAATGGACTGGTTGGATCTCCTTGCAGTCCAAGGGACTCTCAAGAGTCTTCTCCAACACCACATTCAAAAGCATCAATTCTTCAGTGCTCAGCTTTCTTCACAGTCCAACTCTCACATCCATACATGACTACTGGAAAAACCATAGCCTTGACTAGACAGACCTTAGTTGGCAAAGTAATGTCTCTGCTTTTGAATATGCTATCTAGGTTGCTCATAACTTTCCTTCCAAGGAGTAAGCGTCTTTTAATTTCATGGCTGCAGTCACCATCTGCAGTGATTTTGGAGCCCAAAAAAATAAAGTCTGACACTGTTTCCACTGTTTCCCCATCTATTTCCCATGAAGTGATGGGACCAGATGCCATGATCTTCGTTTTCTGAATGTTGAGCTTTAAGCCAACTTTTTCACTCTCCTCTTTCACTTTCATCAAGAGGCTTTTTAGTTCCTCTTCACTTTCTGCCATCAGGGTGGTGTCATCTGCATATCTGAGGTTATTGATATTTCTCCCGGCAATCTTGATTCCAGCTTGTGTTTCTTCCAGTCCAGCATTTCTCATGATGTACTCTGCATAGAAGTTAAATAAGCAGGGTGACAATATACAGCCTTGATGTACTCCTTTTCCTATTTGGAACCAGTCTGTTGTTCCATGTCCAGTTCTAAATGTTGCTTCTTGACCTGCATATAGGTTTCTCAAGAGGCATGTCAGGCGGTCTGGTATTCCCATCTCTTTCAGAATTTTCCACAGTTTATTGTGATCCACACAGTCAAAGGCTTTGGCATAGTCAATAAAGCAGAAACAGATGTTTAGAAAGTGTAAATCCATATTCTGATCCAGGGAATAATATTTTCATGTAAAAGTTGTATATCTACTCTAAAACCTCTAAAATTGGAGAAACCTCTTTAAAACTTCCCATGAAACTAAACGACTCAGAGCTGTTTGGCAGATGATGTAAATGGGTGAGAAAATGCAAAACAAATTAACCTATAGAACAAACTGGCCTATAAATTGTTCTGCCAGTTAACACTACATCAGCTTTAAGGGTTTTTAATATAATGACTTGTATTTGAAACAAGAGTTGTTCCTCAGTCCCTTGAACCTTCCAGTCAAGTCTCATACATTTTGATGAACAATAAAGAGGACGACTGCACAAAGGATTCTCAGTCACTGCTGCAAGAAATTGAACCAAGTGGACCAGTTACCATAGCTGCCTCATCCCTAGTCATCACTCCCTTATGGTGGGAATGGAATATGAGATTCACATGGTCTTTATAAGGGCCAAAAACCTCCTGGACATATAGAGTACGGGAGATGAGAAGGGGTGAAGAGAACAAGGGTTGGAGGACAGAAGTATGTGAGTACATGCTCCCGCTTTCAGTGGGATTAGGACGGGATACCATTTGAGCCGTTCAGAGTTGCCACAAGGTCCTCTTCACCTCATTTGGTACTTCAGGACCTGGAACATTCAACCCATAGGCAGTGCATATATATTTAGTTTCTTCATGTACTGGATGCCAGCCAAGGAATAATTGGCTGATTAAATTTGGCATTTTGTTGATTCTGTGAAGATAGCTTGAAGCTGTCTGAGTTTTGCAACTTTAGAGCTCTCTTGGCACGTGCAGATTGTGTCTCTTTAGCTTCCACTGTTGTTCATTGTTCAGTTGCTAAGTCTTGTTTGACACTTTGCCACCCCATGTACTGCAGCACACCTGGGTTCCCTGTCCTTCACTATTTCCCAGAGTTTGCTTAAATTCATGTCCATTGTGTTGATGATGCCGTCCAGCCATTTTATCCAATGTCATCACCTTCTCCTCTTAACCTCAATCTTTCCCAGCATCAGGATCTTTTCCAATGAGTCAGCTCCTTGCATCAAGTGACAAAAGTGTTGGAGCTTCAGCATCAGTCTTTTCAATGAATATTCAGAGTTGATTTCCTTTAGGATGCCTGGTTTGATGTCCTTGCTGGCCAAGGGACTCTCAAGAGTCTTATCCAGTAGCACAAATAAAAAGCATCAATTTTCCACTGCCCAACCTTCTTTATTTCCAACTCTCACATCTGTACATGACTACTGGAACAACCATAGCTTTGACTATAGGTAACTTTTTTGCAAAGTGATGTCTCTGCTTTTTAATATGTTGTCTAGGTTTGTCATAGCTTTTCTTTCTAAGGAGAAAGCATCTTTTAATTTAGAGGTCACAGTCACTTGAAAATGTTTATTTCAATATAGAATGTTCCTTAAAAAATTCAAAGATTTCATCTGCAAGTGGCCAATCTTCCAATATTCAGGAAATATCACAGATTAAAAGTATAACCTTGCTTTTAAGGATCTGTTTGAAAACAATTTGGTTATAAACTTGACTTTCTTTTCAGTGATTACAGTCTGAATATTGTTTGATTTACAGTAGCTGCTAATATTTAGAGAATTTTGCTGCTTATACTCAGGCCATTTAAATTGTGACCCTTTAAAAAGTAATTCAAAAGCAATATCATAATAAGTTTTATGCAAATTCAGCTGTATCTACTATTTACCAGGTCTGTGAACTTGGATAATTATTCACCTTTCTGTGTCTCATTTACTTCTGTAAGATGGAAGTAAGAATACCTTAAGTGTGATTGTGAGCATTTTAGGAAATAATGTCACATAGAAAGTGGTAAATAAATTATGATTTTCATTTTCTCTATGTACATATAGAAATAGAATCTTCTGGTGCTCAATATAAGCACTTTTTTAGAAAGTGTGGAAGAATATTTCAATAGATATGATAAACTATTTATTAAGTATTATGGGATGTATCTCAATTCAGACATCTCAAAATCAGACAAATAGCTATAGGTTATCATTGTTTCCAGAGTTTCACAATTAAGTATGACCAAACCGTGCCATTATTTGGCAAACAAGCAGATAATTCATGCAATTCCTCATATATATCTATGCATTATTTTGGTAGGAAGAACATGATCTATCAGTTCTTGAAATGAAGATCTACTGATAAAGTTTGGTATTTCACATTTATTTTGAAATAATAGTCTATGAATAAAGACATTTACACAAAACCTAATTCATGCTTATGATACATCTTCTATGATTGTAATTTCTCTCTTTTTTTCTTTATCATCTTCCAAAATCTCTTCTTCCACTGAAGTTGAGTCTGTTTATAAGTAACATATTTGCAGTATATCCCTCATAGAAAAGAATTCATTGGGATATTGTAATATAACATTTTCAAGTAAATTATTAAAATTTAAATACATGTATTATCATCTTTTTTATCTTAGTTTACCAGATTATAGGTACAAAGCAGCAATGTTCCTGCTATTTAGAGTCAGGGTATCGCAGTTGATATCCCCACTGCTGCTGCTGCTGCTACTGCTACTAAGTCGTTTCAGTCGTGTCCGACTCTGTGCGACCCCATAGATGGCCTCCTACCAGGCTCCTCTGTCCCTGGGATTCACCAGGCAAGAACACTGGAGTGGGTTGCCATTTCCTTCTCCAAGGAAAAAGGAAAATATCTACTGAGGTAGATATCCCCACTACCTCAGTTAATTCACTCCTCCTTTATCCATTCTCTGATTGTATATTTAGATACGTTGGTGTGATAATTTTAATCCCTCATTTCAACTGGACCTGGATGTCTTTTTTGTTACTCTTTTTCATTCTGTTTTACTTATTTAAGTTTTATTCCAAAAGTATAAGTGGCTCTATAATAGGAAATTTATCATTTGAATTTATCTCATCAAAAGATCTCAGAGAAAAATCAAATGATCAGCTGGAGAGATATGCAGAAGACATTTTATAAAATTAAAATTCATTCTTGATCCAAAATCTTAGTCAGCTAAGCATAGGACATACATTCTTAACTTGATCACACATACTTAACTTGAGTATATACTGGAAAGTAGCAACTAGCATTACAATGAAGTACAATTTGTTATGTATTCCCCTTTACCAGAAATAGGAAATTAAGTCCTCGAACACCATTATTAAAACAGTGGTCAGGATTGCTCTATCCAGTGTAAGAAATCATGAACTGACAGGGAAAAAATTGTCATTATTTGCTTATAGAATAACTGGCTAGCAGAATCAACAATTTCACAGAAATCAGTTTTTTTTCATATAATATATTTAACTGTTGTTTTGATGTACATGTAAAGGGACCTCATAGACCCCTGAAAAAGGAAAATGATAGAAATTAGGGGCATTGCATTAGAATTATAGTACCCTACTATACACGCATGATATTTTAGTTCCTGCAAAGCTCAGGTTGCCCCCCCACCCCCCCGCCACCCAAAACTTATCCATGTTTAAGCATGGAAGAGAATTTAGGTGCAAATTATTTTCACTCTTTAATATTACTAGCAACATACTTTTTATCCTTAATTGATTCTCATGACTTATCAATATGATCATTAAAATAGATAATGTTTTCTTCCTATTTATAGTCTTTTTCCAAGTAATTTTATGTAGTTTACAAATAGTAGTTTTTAATATTGCTTTGATATAGTTTTTTTTTTTTTACAGATTAAGACTGTAAGGGAATTCAATCATTATTACCTAATCCACTGTATCATCCTTATAAATGTTTAATAATTTTCCCAACATAAGAAGAAAATCTCTAACTGCCCCACAAGATCCCCAGCCATCACTAACTTCTCTAGCCTTAATTGCATGAGAGTCCTGGTGGCTCTCTGTATTTTTCTTATTTCCATGTTTCCTCCCACTCCAAGGTATCTGCAAGTATGTCTTCTATGCCTGGAACTCTCCATACCCTCCCCAGTTTAACTCTCTACTTTCTTTCAGAACTTGGCCAATTTTTTATTATTATACCTCATGTCCTTCCACGTTCAAATTACTTAAAATAGGCTCTCATTTCAAAGCACAATATTCCTAAATCACCTACTTCATGATTATCACAGTTGCAATTTTATATTATTTGATTAGCATTTATACCTACTATGTACTATAAGCTTATTTGTTTAAAAGATATGTGAATACATGCATGAACCTAGTTTACATGTTTCATAGATCACTACTAGTAAGAACACACAGTGTCTCTTTTACCAATAAATTAGTAAAACCATTCCCATTTTATTGTAGGTCTTGGGTATATCACAAGTGAACTGAACTTTTTCATATTTGCACCCAGTTCTAAAATTCTTCAGTAGTAGATGAGCATCCATAAGTGTTAACTATTTTTTTAAATGTGCTAAAACTTAACTGTAGATTCATTTGGAAGTTATTTGGACTATGGACAATAAGCTTAACTGACCTGATTTAAATGGTAAAGATTTTCAGGTCAGCATATGAATGTCTGATATCTCTCATGAGCTTCGGAATTTTATTCCCCAAAGATTACTAAACACCATTTATTAATATCCCATAGATGCTTTAATTCTATAATTTCCAAAGCCAATATTGTATTTCTTTTATTCCTCTAATTATTGCTTTTCTTCATTTCCCTTCTTTACATCCTCACCGTGACTGTTGCATAGTTGCCCTTTTCCATTTTACCTGACCTATTCTAAAAACCTTGCAACAGATCATTTCTGAGCTTTTTTCCTCCCTGCCCCATGACTACTGAAAGTTATAACATGCTCCCATCAGTAAAGTGGGTTGTTAAAGCAGTATTTACAATAAAAGATGTCTCACTGGGATAGAAAAGGAACACACTAAACACCCACACATACAGCTTTAGAAAAAGTCTCACTTGGATATTCATAAATATATCATAAAGAAATATCTACCATTATGTGTAGGGAGCGGCTTCCCCAGTGGCTCAGAAGTAAAGAATCTGCAAGCAGTGCAGGAGAGAAACGTTCAATCCCTGGGTCAAAAAGATTCCCTGGAGAAGATAATGGCAACCCACACCAATATTTGCCTGGGAAATCCCATGGACAGAGGAGCCTGGCGGGCTATAGTCCATGGGGTTGCAAAAGCATTGCATGTGACTTACTGACCAAACAACAGCAATGCGTAAGGAACAAAGAACTGAATGTGTGATGACTTAAACAGGTGTTTGCATTTTGTTTTTAACATAAGAATCTTGGAAGAGAGCTTCTATAAACTACGCAAGAACCTCAGCTCTCTGCAATTTTCTTGGATATTATGGACACACAGTTGTTAGGCCATTTCAGGGGTCACCTCCTTATTCAAGACAGAAAGAATTGGTGAAAGGAAACACAAACAGAATGTCCATTTAATGATGAAAGCCCTCCTGGAAGTCTTGCACAGCCTAATGTTTACATATTACTGGCCTGGACTGTCTGATGTCTTCCACTCATTGCTAGAGAAGCAGGTTCAGTGGGTATAATTTTTATTATCCACTATAGTGGGCTGCCATCTATGGGGTCGCACTGAGTCGGACACGACTGAAGCCACTTAGCAGCAGCAGCAGCATGGTGGATTTAGGAAAAAAGAAAGTGATTAGAAATAAGAACTGAAACTAATTTGTGATATCTGTCGTGCCACTCCAGTGAAATGTGTCTGATTGATGTTGACGACTGCTGAGTGATGGTCCTCATTCCACTCCTGTAACTCACCAGCTCATTTTCCTCACTGCCACCATGGTGTCCTTTCTTTAAAATAATGTAATCATGCACAAATGTACCTAAAATCTTTAGTGGAGCCTTATTTTTAACACAGCAGCAATTTCGAGCACCATGGTTTTAATGGTACATTGATGTGATGATGTGTTAGGCTCACATGTATAGTATGAAAATTTTAGTGAATAGTTTACTTCAGTAAATCAACTTGTGGAGAATAAAAATTGTGGCAGTTCTACATTCTGACTTGCTTATTTTTGGACATGATTTCTTACGTTACATAGTAAAGGACCCACATAGATGAAGTACAGGGAATTACGCTAACCTTGGTTCTGCCCACGGCACTGAGTCTTGTACATAAATATCATCTGTCATAGGTGCCATGCAGAAACATATGTTGAAAACTGCTAACTTGCAAGGAAACGTTCAAAAAGGTTCATGGGAACCAAAATATTCTTTGTGGCCTGAGACTTACCAATCTTTTCAATAACCCTGCTCCTGCAGGCCCCAGGCTTTTTACTTTCACAGTGCCCTTTGGTCTTTGTGGCCTTGCTTTCTGTTTCGATACATTTTTTTTTTTTTCCCTCTGTGTCATGGCATTTCCATAACCTTGTCTAGTCATTTTTAAGAATGACTCTGAGTCATTCTTAACCGTCATTCTTAAAAATGACTCTGAGTCATTCTTAAAACCTCAAGTTAAATGTAATTTCTTTCACAAGCTCTTGACCTCTCAAGTCATAGGTAAATTCTTTTCCTGTCTCTCCCAGGATACCTTATTCATACCGCTGTAAAAGGTTTCAATTAAATTATGTTATGCTTCCCGTCTTTTGACTGTGAAATCTAATGAAAGTTACAAACTATGTTCTATTAATCCATATATTTTAACCACTAACATTTTCTGGCACATAACAGGTACTTAATCATTTATTCATCCAGTAAACATTTATTAAATCAAAACAGGAAATCTTTATTTGAAAAACCATTTTATTGTGATACTAAATAAGGAATTAACCCTTTAGAATTTCAAAGCTAAATTTTAGTTGTTGCCAAAATTTAGAACAGTTAATAAATGGCTTGATTACAGAGAGCAACACTAACAGTATACAGTTGCCATGTTGCTTCTCTATTCAAGGTACTATAAAAATAACTTCCACTGAATCGTTTGTTGACCTAAGTATTTATAATATTGCCACTTGGAAGCTACATAATATCTGAGCTATTAACAGAAAAAAATCTTTATAAAATATAGAAAAACTACATTTTAAATGTATAAAATATATAGAGAAAATATATAAAATCTTTATAACATAAAAATTATATAATATATATATTACATATAATATATATAAAATCTTCACAATGTATATTCTAAATATCTTACAATTTTATTTGTCAATCATACCTATTAAGGGCTTCTCTGTGGCTCAGACAGTAAAGCGTCTACCTACAATGCCGTTCGATCCCTGGGTCCGGAAGATCCCCTGGAGTAGGAAATGGCAACCCACTCCAGTACTGATGCCTGGAGAATCCCATGGACTGAGGACCCTGGTGGGCTACAGTCCATGGGGTCACAAAGGGTCGGACAGGATTGAGTGACTTCGCTTTCACTTTTATACCTATTAAAGCTGAAAAAAAAAAAAAAGCCCAGGAAATTTTTATGTACATTGAAGCTTAAGAAATGCTGCTTTATTTCACATGCTGAGATGGAAAAGAGGAAACAACAAAAAGTAATCTGTATCTAAACTTTGTGAAGGATAGTCTAGACTGTTGTTTTCAAAATAAACCTGAGACCATTCCAGAGGAAGAAGCAGAAGCCAGGAATGGGGCACGAGCATTCCAGGCAAAAGGATCACACGTAACCATCTTAAGACCAGAAGTTGCACTTTGAACTAAAAAATGGCCAGTTTGTCTGGAACATGAGTGACAAGGAATGTGGTTCAGTTCAGTCGCTCAGTCGTGTCTGACTCTGCAACCCCATGGACTGCAGCACGCCAGGCCTCCTTGTCCATCACCAACTCCCAGAGTTTACCCAAACTTATGTCCATTGAGTTTTTGATGCCATCCAACCATCTCATTCTCTGTCATCCCCTTCTCCTTCTGCCTTCAGTCTTTGCCAGCATCAGGGTTTTTTCCAATGAGGCTGCTTTTGCATCCGGTGGCCAAAGTATTGGAGCTTCAGCTTCAGCATCACTCCTTCCAATGAACACTCAGGACTAATTTCCTTAGCATGGACTAGTTTGATTTCTTTGCAGTCCAAGGGACTTTCAAGAGTTATCTCCAACACCACAGTTCAAAAGCATCAATTTTTTGACATTCAGCTTTCTTTATAGTCCAAGGCTCACATCCATACATGACTACTGGAAAAATCATAGCTTTGACTAGATGGACTTTTGTCAGCCAAGTACCATCTCTGCTTTTTAATATGCTGTCTAAGTTGGTCATAGTTTTCTTCCAAGAAGCAAGTGTCTTTTCATTTCATGGCTGCAGTCACCATCTGCAATGATTTTGGAGCCTCCCCAAACAGTCTGTCACTGCCTCCATTGTTTCCCCATCTATTTGCCAGGAAGTGATGGGACCAGATGTCATGATCTTAGTTTTCTGAATGTTGAGTTTTAAGCCAACTTTTTCACTCTCCTCTTTCACTTTCATCAAGAGGCTCTTAGGTTCTTCTTTGCTTTCTGCCATAAGAATGGTGTCATCTGCATATCTGAGGTTATTGATATTTCTCCCAGCAATCTTGATTCCAGGATGTGCTTCATCTAGCCTGGCATTTCTCATGATGTACTCTGCACATAAGTTAAATAAGCAGGGCGACAGTATACAAACTTGACATACTCTCTATTTGGAACCAGCCTGTTGTTCCATGTCCAGTTCTAACTGTTGCTTCCTGACCTGCATACAGATTTCTCAGGAGGCAGGTCAGGTGGTCTGGTATTCCCATCTCTTTCAGAATTTTCCAGTTTGCTGTGATCTACACAGTCAAAATCTTGGGGCATAGTCAATAAAGCATAAGCAGATATTTTTCTGGAATTCTCTTGCCTTTTCAATGATCCAGTGGATGTTGGCAATTTGATCTCTGGTTCCCCTGCCTTTCCTAAATCCAGCTTGAATAATTATAGAAATTCTCTATTACTAAACTTTCAAAGTAAGAAGTTACTTAAGTGACTTTAAGAGTTAGCGGAAAGCCCAGGAAATCCTGGAGATTTATCCTACCTCATTTTCCTCGTGACCTTAGCCTTCACTGTGAGAGGGTTATGAAGTGAGTGTATGTAAAGCACATTTAGCAATGAGATCCTCTCCCTTTAAATGGCATCCAGTGTTCCTCAGTGTATCTGGAAGGTATAGAGAGATGTTCTTTTTTCTCTGTTTATAATTGTGCTAAAAAACACATATAATGCAAACTACTCTCAATTCATTTGTAAATGTACAATACAGAATTGTTAACTATCAGCACAATGTGGTAGAGTAGATCTCAAATTTATTCATGTTGTGTAACTGAAACTTTATATCCATTTGACAACTCCCATCTCCCCTCCTCCCGCCAGCCAAGCAACCTCCATTCTTTTTTCAGCTTTGAGGAGTTTGACTATTTCAGATACCTAATTATAAGCAGAATCATGGAGTATTTCTCCTTTTGTCACTGACTTATTTCATTGAGTATAATGTCCTCAAGGTTATCCATGTTGCAGCATATTATAGCATTTATTTTTGTATATGGCTGAATAATATTTCACTGTATATATAACCACATTTCTGTTATCCATTCACCAATCAGTTGACATTTAGATTATTTCCACCTAATTTAGCCACTGTGAATAATACTTCAATGAATATGGGAGTGCAAATATTTCTTTGAGATCCTTATGTCAATTATTTAAGATTAATATCCAGGGTAAGGATTATTGGATCATATGTTCTATTTAAAATTTTTTTAAAAAAACATCCTTTCTAGAAGTGACACCATTTTACGTAACCACCAATGGTGCACAATGGATTGCAATTTTTCCGCATCCAATTTAACACTTGTTTTCTGTTTTTGTTTTCTATAATATTTATTCTAACAAGTGTGAGGTAATATCTCATGTGGTTTTGATGTGCACTGTGACAATTAGTGATGAAAAGCATATTTTATATACCCATGTGCCACTTGCTTGTGTCCTTTGAAGAACCGTGTATTCAAGTCATTTGGATATTTTTAAAATAGGGTATGTTTTGCTAGTGAGTTGTATTGTTTTCTTATAGTTTTTGAACAACAATCTCTTATCAGATAATGGCTCCGTAGCATGCTTTTCAGTCTGATTATTTATTTTTCTCTGCAGAAGAGAAAGATTTTGTTTCTTTTTTATTCAGTTGTGTGTATATATGTTCATACCAAACTCTTAATTTATCTCTCTACTCTCAATCCCATATTCCCCTTTAGTAAGCATAAGTTTATTTTCTATGTCTCTGAGTCTATTTCTGTTTTGTAAATAAGTTAAGTTGGATCATTTTTTAGATTCCATATATAAGTGATACCATACCATATTTGTCTTTGTCTGACTTCACTAAATATGATAATCTCTAGATCTATTCATGTTGCTGCAAATGGCATTGTTCCATTGCTTTTTAAGGCTAATATTCTATTATATATATGCATCACAGCTTCTTTATTCATTCATATCTGAGGGACATTTAGGTTGCTTCCATGTCTTGGCTATTGCAAAGAGTGCTGCAGTGAACATTAGTGTGCATGTATCTTTTAGAACTATGGCTTTCTCTGGTTATATGCCCAGGAGTGGGATTGCAAGATCATATAGTAGGTCTATTTTCAGCTTTTTACAGAGCCTCCATATTGTTCTCCACAGTGGCTGTACCAATTTACATTCCCACCAACAGTGTAGAGGCGTTCCTTTCTCCCTACAATCTTTCCAGCATTTTAGGTTTTGATGATGGCCATTCTGATTGGTGTGAGGTGATACCTCATTTTAGTTTTGATTTGTGTTTCTCTAATTATTAGCAATGTCAATAATATTTTTCATGTGCCTTTTCGCCATCTGTATGTCTTCTTTGGAGAAACGTCTATTTAGATCATCTGCCCATTATGGTGGTTGTTGCTTTTTGACATTAAGCTGTGTGAACTATCCATATATTTTGGACACAGAAGTTTTAAAGTTTGTAAATTAATTACTACTGGAAATTTTTCCTTTGTAAACTGGGCTTTTGTTGTCATATCCAAAAAATCATTGCTCAAAAGAATGCCATTATCGTTGTTCTCTCCTATGTTTTATCCTAGGAGTTTTACAATTTTGAATTTTACATGTAAGTATTTCATCTATTTTGAGTTTATTTTTGTGTATGATTAAGGTACAATTTCATTCTTTCACATGTAGATATCTAGTTTTCTCAACAGCACTTGTTGAAGAGACTATGCTTTCTCCAGCTTTTATTCTTGGCACACTTGTCAGAGATCAACCTTCTGCATATGTATGGATTTATTTCTGGTCTCTCTGTTGTGTTCTGTTGGTGTATATCTTTATCTAGTACCATAATCCTTTGGTATAGCTTCATGATATGCTTTTAAATTAAGAAGTGAAAGCCTCCAGCTTTGTTGTTCTTTTTCAAGATTATTTTGGCTTTTCTGGGTCCTTTCGGTTTCATACGGATTTTAGGATTTTTTTTTTCTGTTTCTCTAAAATGACAAGGAAATTTGGAGAGGGACTGCATTGAATCTGTGTATTATTCTGGTTAGTATAGACATTTTAACATTAACTGTAATACTTGAAAAACACAGGATGTCTTCCCTTTATTCAGCTCTTCTTTAACTTCTTCCAGCAATGCTATGTAGTGTTAAGCATGCAAGGTTTATACCTTCTTGGCTGAATTTATTCCTAAGTATTTTATTTCATACCATTCTATTATAAATGGAATTATTTTCTTAATTTGATTTTTGGATAGTTCATTGCTAATGTATAGGAACAAAACTGATTTCTGCATTTTGATTTTGTATTCTGAACTGTCAGTGAATTTTGTTATTGTTGTTGCTGTTAATTCTAATAGGCTTTTTTTTTTGATAGAATCTTTAGGCTCTCCTCTATAAAAATATCTTGTCATAGATCTCTAATGTCAAACATTAGCAATAAGTTTGATTTTTTTATTTCTGATTTGGATAACTTTCCTTTTTACTGCCCAATTGCTCTCTCTAGGACTTCTAGTACTATATTCAATATAATCTGCAAGAGTGGTCATCCTTGCCTTATTTCTTTTCTAATTGGAGTATAATGACTTTACAATGCCATGTCAGTTTTTGCTGTACAATGAAGTAAATCAACCATATATATTTGTTTACATACACATATCCCTCTTTCTTAAACCTCCCTCCCCATCCCACTCATCTAGATCATCACAGAGCACCAAGATGAGAGAAAGGTTTCAGTTTTTCACCATTGGTTATATTGCTGCTAAGTCACTTCAGTCGTGTCCGACTCTGTGCGACCCCATAGATGGCAGGCCATCAGGATCCCCCGTCCCTGGGAACTCCAGGCAAGAACACTGGAGTGGTTGCCATTTCCTTCTCTAATGCATGAAAGTGAAAAGTGAAAGTGAAGTTGCTCAGTCATGTCCGACTCTTCCCGACCCCATGGACTGCAGCCTACCAGGCTCCTCCGTCGATGGGATTTTCCAGGCAAGAGTACTGGAGTGGTTTGCCATTGCCTTCTCCCCATTGATTATATTAGCAGTGAGCTATTCATATATGGCCTTAATTATGTTAACGTACTTCATTTTTATTCCTACTTGTTGAGATATTTTATCGATAGGTTGTTGATTTTTATTTAAAGCTTTTCTGTATGTTGAGATGATTCAGTTCAGTTCAGTCACTTAATCGTGTCCGACTCTTTGCGACCCCATGAATCGCAGCACACCAGGCCTCCCTGTCCATCACCAACTCCCGGAGTTCACTCAGATTCATGTCCATCGAGTCAGTGATGCCATCCAGCCATCTTATCCTCTGTCATCCCCTTCTCCTCCTGCCCCCAATCCCTCCCAGCATCAGAGTCTTTTCCAATGAGTTAACTCTTCGCATGAGGTGGCCAAAGTACTGGAGTTTCAGCTTTAGCATCATTCCTTCCAAAGAAATCCAGGGCTGATCTCCTTCAGAATGGACTGGTTGGAACTCCTTGCAGTCCAAGGGACTCTCAAGAGTCTTCTCCAACACCACAGTTCAAAAGCATAAATTCTTCAGTGCTCAGCTTTCACAGTCCAACTCTCACATCCATACATGACTATTGGAGAAAACAGCCTTGACTAGATGGACATTTGTTGGCAAAGTAATGTCTCTGCTTTTGAATATGCTATCTAGGTTGGTCATAACTTTCCTTCCAAGGAGTAAGCGTCTTTTAATTTCATGGCTGCAGTCACCATCTACAGTGATTTTGGAGCCCCCCCAAAATAAAGTCTGACACTTTCCACTGTTTCCCCATCTATTTCCCATGAAATGATGGGACCGGATGTCATGATCTTTGTTTTCTGAATGTTGAGCTTTAGGCCAACTTTTTCACTCTCCTCTTTCACTTTCATCAAGAGGCTTTTGAGTTCCTCTTCACTTTCTGCCATCAGGGTGGTGTCATCTGCATATCTGAGGTTATTGATATTTCTCCCGGCAATCTTGATTCCAGCTTGTGCTTCCTCCAGCCCAGCAGTTCTCATGATGTACTCTGCATAGAAGTTAAATAAGCAGGGTGACAATAGACAGCCTTGACGTACTCCTTTTCCTATTTGGAACCAGTCTGTTGTTCCATGTCCAGTTCTAACTGTTGCTTCCTGACCTGCATATAGGTTTCTCAAGAGGCATGTCAGGTGGTCTGGTATTCCCATCTCTTTCAGAATTTTCCACAGTTTATTGTGATCCACACAGTCAAAGGCTTTGGCATAGTCAGTAAAGCAGAAATAGACGTTTTTCTGGAACTCTCTCGCTTTTCTGATGATCCAGCGGATGTTGGTAATTTGATCTCTGGTTTCTCTGCCTTTTCTAAAACCAGCTTGAACATCTGGAAGTTCATGATTCATGTATTGCTGAAGCCTGGCTTGGAGAATTTTGAGCATTACTTTACTAGCGTGTGAGATGAGTGCAATTGTCTAATAATTTGAGCATTCTTTGGCATTGAGATGATCATTTATTCTTTATTCTGTTAATTTATTATATCATGTAGATTGATTTTCATGCATTAAACCATTCTAGTATCACAGAGATAAATTCCACTTGATCATGTTGTGTGATCTTTTAATTTGCTGTTGAACTTGGTTTGCTGATATTTCGTGGAGGATGTTTACATCTACGTTCATCTGAGATTATGGTCTATAACCTTTTTTTTTTTTTCTTGTATCTTTTAATGGCTATGGTGTCAGACTAATGCTGATTGCACAAATATGTTTGGATTTGTTCCTTCCTCTGTACATTTTGGGAAGACTTTGCATAGCATATGCATTGGTTATTCTTTAAATGTTTGGGAGAATTCATCAGGGAAGGCAGCCTCTGGATTTTGTTTTCTGAAAGGTTGTTGTTACTTATCCAGTTTCCTTACTCTTTATTAATCTGCTCACAGTTTCTATGGTTACATATGTATAGATTTTGTTTCTAGAAGTTTACTCTTTTTTTTTCTAGGTTAACTAATTTCCTGGCATGTTTTTTTTATAGTAATCTCTTATCCTTTATATTTCTGTGGCATCACAGTTGCAATGCCTTATCCTTCATTTCTGATGTTAGATTTAATTTAGTTGAGTCTTCTCTTCTTTTCCCCTGTAGTCTAGTTAAATGTTTGTTAACTTTTTTGATCTTAAAAAACAACCTCAGCTTTATTGCTATTTTTCTTGATTTTCTCTTTTGTTTACTTCTGCTCTAATCTTTATCATTTCCTATCTTCTGCTAACTTTGGTCTTGGCTTCTTCTTTTTCTGGTTCATTGATGTGTAGAATTAAGTTGTTTATTTAATTTTTTTCTTTTAATGTAGATTTTTTGCAATGAAATTTCCCTTTAGTATTGCTTTGCTATATCACAAATATTTTGATATATTTTCATTTTTGTCTCTAGATATTTTTAATATTCTTTTTGATTTATTCTCTGACTTATTGGTTGTTCAAGTGTGTGTTGGCTAATTTCCACATATTCATAAAATTTTCATTTTTCTTTCTCTTGATTGCCAGTTTCATTCCTTTGTAACTGAAAAACATATTTGGTGTAGTATCAGTCTTAAATATATTAATATTTGTTTTGTGATTTAACACGAAGACTCTGATGCTGGGAGGGATTGGGGGTAGGAGGAGAAGGGGATGACAGAGGATGAGATGGCTGAATGGCATCACCGACACGATGGACGTGAGTCTGAGTGAACTCCGGGAGTTGGTGATGGACAGGGAGGCCTGGCGTGCTGCAATTCATGGGGTTGCAAAGAGTCGGACACGACTGAGCGACTGAACTGAACTGATTCTGGTCAATTCCATATGTACCTGAGAAGATGATGTATTCTATTGATGTTGTATACAACACTGTGTATATTTGTTAGGTATATATGCTCGTTAGTGTTCAAAGTTTATTTTCTTATTGGTCTTCTGTATGGATGTTCTATTCATTATTGAAAGTGGAGTATTGCAATTTCTACTATTATTGTGTTAATGTTTATTTCTTCCTGCAGTTCATCAAAGTTGCTTTATATATTTAGGTGCTCTGGTCAGTGGAGAAAGAAATGGCAACCCACTCCAGTATTCCTGCCTAGAGAATACCGTGGACAGAGAAGCCGGTGGGCTGCTGTCCATAGGGTCGGTTGCACAGAGTTGGACAAAACTGAAGCAACTTAGCATGCATGCATGCTCTGATAAGTGCATTTACACTTATAATCATTATGTTGTTCTGATAAATTGCTCTTTTTATCATTTATATGATGCTTTTGTCTCATGTGACAGTTTTTGATTTAAAGTCTGTTTTGACTGATACATATATGGCTACCCTGTACCATTTTGTTTCCCACTTACATGACATATCTCTTTCCATCTGTTTCAATTTCAGCATTACATGGGTCCTTGAATCTAAAGACAGTCTCCTGTAGAGAACCCATGGTTGGATCTTTTTTTTTTTATTCATGTAGCTTTGTTGTATGTTTTTAATGGGGAGATTAATCTATTTACATTTAAATTAATTACTGATAGGGGAGGACTCATATTGTCATTCTGTTCATTGTTTTGTGTTTATTTTGTAGCTTTTCTGTTCTTTTTGGCTTTTGCGACCTTTGTTTCTATTTTACTGTTTTTTTTTGTTTTTTTGTAGTGACAGGTGTTAGTTCCTTTCTCATTTTATATTTTCTTTATGGTTATCACAGGGTTTACATAAAACATCTTTTGGTATAATAATCTAGTTTAAGGTGATAAAAATTTAAATATCTACATTAACTCTATACTTTTACTCCCCATCTCTGAACCCAGAAACACATTATATTTTTAATGGTATTGATTGCATTTTTTAATATAACTTTATTTATTTTAATTAGAGGCTAATTACTTTACAATATTGTATTGGTTTTGCCATATATCAACATGAATCTGCCACAGGTGTACACGTGTTCCCCATCCTGAACCCCCCTCCCACCTTCCTCCCTATACCATCCCTCCGGCTCATTCCAGTGTACCAGCCCCAAGCATCCTATATCATGCATCGAACCTGGACTGGCGATTCATTTCACATATGATATTATACATGTTTCAATGCCATTCTCCCAAACCATCCCACCCTCGCCCTCTCCCACGGAGTCCAAAAGACTGTTATATATATCTGTGTCTCTTTTGCTGTCTCTCACACAGGGTTATTGTTACCATCTTTCTAAATTCCATATATATGTGTTAGTATACTGTATTGGAGTTTTTCTTTCTGGCTCTACTTCACTCTGTATAATCGGCTCCAGTTTCATCCACCTCATTAGAACTGATTCAAATGTATTTTTTAATGACTGAGTAATACTCCATTGTGTATATGTACCACAGCTTTCTTATCCATTCGTCTGCTGATGGACATCTAGGTCGCTTCCATGTCTGGCTATTATAAACATTGCTGCGATGAACATTGGGGTACACGTGTATCTTTCAATTCTAAACAGACATTTCTCCAAAGAAGACATACAGATGGCTAACAAACACATGAAGATGCTCAGCATCACTCATTATCAGAGAAATGCAAATAAAAACCACAATGAGGTACCATTTCATGCCAGTCAGAATGGCTGCGATCCAAAAATCTACAAGCAATAAATGTTGGAGAGGGTGTGGAGAAAAGGGAACCCTCTAACACTGTTGGTGAGAATGCAAACTAGTACAGCCACTATGGAGAACAGTGTGAAGATTCCTTAAAAAACTGGAAGTAGAACTGCCATACGACCCTGCAATCCCACTGCTGGGGATACACACTGAGGAAACCAGAATTGAAAGAGACACGATTACATTTTTATGATAGTAACACATTTATGTTTACAGGTATAGTTATGTTTGCATTTGTCTTTTAACTTCTGTAACATAGAAAGATAATTACACACCATTATTATAGAAGTACAGTGTTCTGTGCCTGTCTATAAATTTATCTTTACCAGCGAACTTTATGTTTTCATTTGCTTCTGTGTGCTGCTATTTAGTGTTACTTATTTCAATTTGAAGAGCTCTGCTTTACAATTAATGTAAGCAAAGTCTACTGGTATGAACTCCCTCAGGTTTTGTTCACCTGCAGAAGTCTTTGTTTCTTTAATTTTGAAGTTTTACTAGATATAATATTCTTGGTTGGCAGTATTTTTCAGCACTTAGAATATATCATCTCATTCCTTTCTGCTGAGAAAGCCAGTAACAGTCTTAAGGGGCTTCCCTTGTATTTGATGTTTCTTTTCTCTTGTTGCTGTGAAAAAAAAATTTTAACTTTTGATATTTTGATAATTTGATTGTAATATGTCTTGGTGTGGACTTCACTGGATTTCTCTTAGTTGGTTATATAGGGCTTCTTGAATCTGAATGCCCATTTTCTTCTCCAATTTTGGAAAGTTTTCAGCCATTAAAATAAAAAATAAACTTTCTGTCCTTTTCTCTCTCTCCTCTTGTTTTTAGGACTATAAAGTGGGTAGTGACATTCTTGATGGTGTCCCATAAATTCTTAGGTTTTCCTTACTCTATTTTTGTTGTTTTTCCTCTTCAAAATTTCAATTGAATACTATAAAAGTCTATTGATTCTTTCTTTTGCTTGATCAGGTCTGCTGTTAAACCTCTCAAGTGAATTTTTCAATACAGAAAATATATTTTTCAGCTTCAAAATTTATTGATCCTTTTTCTTTTTAATTCTAATATCCTATCTATTGAAATTCTAGCTTTGCTTATGTATCATTTGCCTGAACTCATTTATTTGAGCCTCTTTACAAGAATTAATTTTTAAAAAATAAGTAATTCACAAATTTCCTTCAGGGTCAAATTCCAGATTTATTTTAATGGACCTTATTTCCCTATTTCTTCATGTTCTTTGTAACTTCTCATTATTGATACCCTCATTTGTGAAAAAATACAATATCTTCCTATTTATTGACTAATTTCAAATAGAGAAAGACCTGAACCAATCATCCCATGTAGAAATTTGGGGTATTTTTCAAAACTGTTATGTGATGTTCTTTTTCTTGACTTGTGTATATAGATTCCTAATTAAAGAGATTTTCCAGTATTTTTTTTCCTTTGAAGAGCTCATAATCTCTTCTTTTGCTGTCTGCCAGCATATTGGGGATCATCTAAAGAAGCATATTGCCAGCTATTTTCTCAGCAGTCTCTAGGTATCTGTGTGCGTGCTCAGTTGCTCAGTCGTGTCTGACTCTTTGCAACCCCATGGACTGTAGCCCACCAGGCTCCTCTGTCCATGGAATTCTCCAGGCAAGAATACTGGAGTGGTAGCCATTCCCTTCTCCAGGGGATCTTCCTGACCCAGGGACTGAACCCAGGTCACTTGTGTCTCCTGTATTGGCAGGTGGACTCCTTACCACTAATGCCACCTGGGGAGCCCCCTGTAGGTCTCTAGGTTATGGCAAGTCACAGCCATGCCCAGAGACAAGCTAGACAAAAATAGACCCTCAGACAGAATCACTGAAGCACCAGAACGTTGAACATGTACTCCCTTTGTTTTCTGTTTCTCCACTGAGGGAGAATTATCAAGCTGTACTAGCCTCTGTTTGCTATTCTTTAGGTCTTCTGGAACTACAGAAAGATGCTGAACTTAGCTTTGTCCTCCATGGTCCCCAGCCATCAAGAATATGCTGGGTGCTGTCAGTGCTTCAAGACAAACCAATCCCTTAATCAGTAACTCAAAACACCGAAACACAAGACATGTTACATTCTTCTTGTCCCCATCCTGAAGGAAAGGCCAGTGAGCTATAAAGTCTTTCTGTGTAGTATCATGAGTCCTCTGGAACAACAGAATGCCACCAATCTCCTTTTGTTCTCAGGGTCTCAGGCATCAAGATTATGCTGGGTCCCTTCAGTGTTCTGAGATAGGACAGAAACCGGACTCGTAAGTAGCCTCCACCGCTGAAAATTATATGGACTAGTCCTCTGTTTCTTTCCCCAGGGAGAGAGCCCAGGAGCTGGGATATTCTTCCTGTTCATGTGTTCTGTGCTGAGAGGAGGAATTTTGGTGAAAAAATTAGATGTATTTTCCTGATGGATTCAATGAAGCTTATTTCACACTCACTCAGGATGCAGCAATCTCTTACCTAGTTTCTAGATGAATCACTCAAGTAATTGTTCCAGTATTGTTATTAAATCAGTGTTTCCATAGGAGGAAGGAAAGTCTGAGGCTCCCTACTCTATAATCTTGTTGCCATAACCCTGGAATGAAGAGTTTGCACTAACAATTTAAAATATTTATATTCTCATTTTGCATTATATTTATACCTAATTATCCCATCACTTTCCCCTCATTTCCAAAAAAGAGATGACTTTAAAAATGCAAACATCACCATAATGTAAGTTAATATTGCTGCAAGTTTAAAAACACATTATGTCAACTACACACAAATTCATTTTCAAGGTAACAAAAACAGTACTTCAGAAAATTTTCTGGTATTTTTGATAGTTACACTGAAAAAGACCCCACAGAACTGTAACTTATATGATGAAGTGAACCATGTCAAAAATATTTCTAGACTAAATATAATGTGGAATTTCATAGGGCATTTTTTTTAACATTTACCTATAGAGAGCAGAATCATCACTTCCAAATATATTATACTATATTCTTTCAGCTGTTTATACTTTGCTCATATTTCCAAAAGAATTTAAAAAGAATAATTAACTTGTGTATTTTAAATAGTTTAAAATTTACATTTTAAAAGGATATAATTTCCAGAAGCTTCAAATATTGACATTAAAAAAGTGGCTACATCCTTTTTTTAAATATGTCCTTTAGAATTTAACTATTCTAGCAATTTGATATTTTCATCATCTACTTAAAAATATGAAGATAAACTTAGTAACAGTTCAAAATATTATAGCATTTCTCATTCTCCTAAAATTGTATTTTCACTCACCTTTCTCTCAAAATTTTATTCTAAAATATATGCATACTTTATTTTTAAAAGCTTTATTATCACTAAACATGCTTCTGTAAAAAAAGCATAAGAATTCATATTAACCTTTTAAAATTTCTTTCCTTCTTAGGCTGTACAGGTTAATTTTCTTTGTTATTGATTTCTTTAAAGGGTTATTTTATCATTTATTTCATAGATTATTCCATGTTTATTTCATACTTGAATAAGTAGGATTCACTAAGAATTTTATTCTTAAATGTAAACATGCAGAAAATTTGTTCAGATAATAAGTACATTTTATTAGCAGTAAGATTTTTATAACACTGTGACTGAATTTTTTAAATTCATATAAAATTATGTATCAACATTCCCATTGGGATTATTTACCAAAAATTAATTAAGATTATCTACAAGTGAAGAACTCTACTAGTTTTTTCTTCACATGTTGTTGTTAAATAATCAGAAACCAATAGGGCACAAAAAGATGTAATATTCAATTACTAAAATAATTTAGTTTTACTGCCTAACTCTTTCCCTTCTGAAGGTGCCCCATGGGATTTTCTATCATGAGCACTTCTTCACGGTAAAATTAGCATGAGGCCTAGGATTCTTCTCTTTGTGAACAGTTCCAAATATTACTGAAAAGGAAGAATGGGAAAGGAGAACATGATGGACTGGCAAGTCCCAGATCAGGATACATGTCTACATGGAAAAATCAGTCTAACTGCACATGGAAATGAGCCAAGAGAAAACTAATGTGCAGTTTCTAAAATATCCCCAGAAACTGTCCCATTTCATGAACAGATGGGAGTATTTAATGCAGAACTTTTCTATGTTGCTTTTATCGTGGACATTCAATACTATGGGGACTCTACCTAGGTTATTAAAAATAGCTTCTACAAAGCACATATGACATTCAACATGTAATTTTTCTTCATTCAAACATGTAATTTGTTATGGAATTCTGCCAAAAAAAATGACTACAAAGTGTTTGCTAAGTATCTGAATTTGTTCAGTTTTTAACAGCCTTTTAAACGTTATACCAGAGGACTTCTAATATTTCTAAGTCAAGAAATGTTGACTTAAATTTCAGGATAATTTACCTTGAATTATTCTTTCTGGTAGAACTGAGAGAACAGACCCATTTAACTTTTAAGTTATCTGTATTTTTGACAATGAAACCATAGTCACACATAAGAAATCAAATGTCTTCTCTATAGAAACAGGCTTGAATCTAGTTCCTGTGAAATATATAGTTATTTACTTAGTTATCGCATATAAATTTAGTTATATGTTTACCAGTGGGATTTCCCTAGTGGCTCAAATGGTGAAGAATCTGCCTGCATTGCAGGAGACCCAGGTTCTATCCCTGAGTTAAGAAGATCCCCTGTATAAGGGAATGGCTACCCACTCCAGTATTCTTCCCTGGAGACTTTCATGGACAGAAGAACCTGGCAGGCTATAGTAGTCCATGGGGTCTCAAGAGACTGAGTGACTAACACTTGCACTTATCAATAAGCATATATCAAATATCAACTATATTATAGAGACATAATTCTTTGCATAAGGATTGAGTTGTGAATACACTGGAGTCACTGTCTAAAAGTGACTTACACTTTAGTGGAGGAGACGGACAAAAGAAAACCAAGATGAACAATGTAATGGTATGTAAGGACAAGAGAAAAAAGAACAAATAAGGGGATAGAAAAGTGAATGGAGAGGATCTACTTTATGTGGGGTAGTCAGGGACGGTCTCTCTTTGGAGGTGACATTTTGGGCAATACTGCTGAAATTGAGAACCCATGTTCTACTTTCAGCTTTGAATTCCATATGTTGTGCTGTGCTTAGTCGCTCAGTCATGTCCAACTCTTTGCAACTCCATGGACTGCAGCCCGTCAGGCTCCTCTGTCCATGGGGATTCTCCAGGCAAGAGTGGGTTTGCATGACCTCCTCCAGGGGATCTTCCCAACCCAGGGATCAAACCGAGGTCTCCTGCACTGTAGGCAAATTCTTTACCATCGGAATCATCAGGGAGGCCCACTAGTCCTACCTATTAATATCTGCACATTGAGAAATGCTGCCTTAGTCTAATCATCCATCCCAATGAAATGCTATACCCCTGAGAAGGCACAATGCAGTTACTTAAAATTTATCTGAATAAATTGCCATCATCTTGTAGCCTTATATGCGAGATCACATTTGGATGTCCTTAATTGAAGTTCTGGCTGTTTTCTAACTCATTTATGACTTCGTTTCACTACTTGCTAAAGTATTATGGGAGGCAAGACAAGGGGATTAACTCACCTTCATGCCAGTGTATTTCGTTACTCTTGTAAACAACAAAGCATCTCACATCAATGATGTTTTTGGCTACCTTAATTTTCAAGTTATAAAGTAACAGCTTTACTTAATGAATGACCCGGCTCAGTGCATAAGATATGAGGTCATTAAAATAGGTTTTAAAAAGGAAGATGGAGGACACAAATCTAATTTAATTGATTTGTCTAGAGAACTTTCCCACTAACCCTTCCTCTCGAGGTGGTATTAAGGTGAAGGTCCTTCATGAACATCAATAACCAGGGCCGATACTGACCTCATAAAGGTTAATCCATCACAGGATCCTGTCCATGAAGTCAAAAGACAAGAGAACATCAACAGAAGCTTCAAAACAGTTTATTTTGTCTCTAACATATTTCACTGCAAGTTGATGGAGGGTGCAGTAGGGGCCAATAGTCAAATAGTCATGCATGCAATTAATCCTCTCCTCACAGAGACTCATGACTTCACAAGCACAGATTTGCTATTGATCAAAAAGGAAGGGCACAGACGTTAGAGAGCAAGCCCTTTATATGCCAGTAACTTTATAAATTAATTGTTCTTTTTATTAAAAAATAAATGTGCTGGCAACATAAAATTCCCTTTCCTTCCCTCTATAATTCTCTGAAAACATAGCTTCACCTAATACCTCACAGGGTGTTTGCATTTTCCTAAGTCACTAAGTTACTTTTCACTCAGGGAATATATTTTATTGAGGTTTTACCCATCTCCAGTTGCTGCTGTAGGTGGTGAGGATACATTACTGGACAAAAGACTGAGACTCTGACTTTAAGGTGGCATTAAAAATAGGGAGGCAAATACTCTAAATACTAATATACTTGAGAGTGGCAATTGGGGTAGGGAATAGACTGGGTATTCAAGAAAGTCCTCTTGGGGGAGGACCTGAGGTAAGACCAGGGGCTAGTGTAAATGAGGGGAAGGGCTTTGTGAACAATGGAAAGGTAAAGGTTATCATATGGGAAAGAACATGTGTGTTAATAAGCCTTTGTGAATGGGGGATGTGGAATGAAAAGCTGAGAAAGAGAGAAGCAGATTGAGACTGTATCATGTAGTCTTGCAGCCCATAATAAGGAGTTTATTGTGGTGGAAAGTGGGAAGCTTTGACTGGTTTTAATATTTGCATCGTATGTTCTGATTTATGATTTAGAGAATCACTAGAGATAGTTGATACAATGGGCTTTTGTAAATTAAGTATGCATTAGACGGAAATCGGAAAGAAAACGCCTGAGATAGCCCAGGAGAGAGAGAATAGATTGGACTTGGATTACTTTTGAAATGGCAAGAATTGATGGGACTCAGGATGAATGCTACTGGTAGAGTAGACAGTACTTACTGTTCTATAAAATATCAGATGTGAAGAAACTAAAGAAATGAATGAGAAGATAACCATATCCGCCCCCCCCCCCCCCCCCCGCCTTGAGCAATTAACTGGATGTAGAGTTGCAACTAACTGGTTGATTAGTGGTGCCATTCCTAGGAAGCAAAAGTTTGGACAGTGGAGATAAGTTGGAATAAACTGTCCTGTTTCAGCTCTATTAAGTTAAGAATAGTGTTTGTAAGTGTTGGTAAGATGATCTGAGACAAGATCGGAACTGGTGAAATGGAGAAAGAAAGTTACTCTCTGCCATTAGCATCACATGGATGATGGGAAAACACTGAGTCTTCTGATGGCAGCTGTGTTTGCCCTCTTCTCTTTCTGTCCATCTGAAAGCCTCTTTGCACTGAGTCCTGTGATGAAATGCCTTAGAATATCTGATTTTGGTGTTTTTGAGGACTCTTACCTCAATTTTTTAATACAGAAGTAGCAACTATACTTTTGTTTTTATTGACGTATACTGAAGCATATATGATGTGCAATAAGTTTCCAGTGTAGAAGGAAGGAAATGGCAACCCACTCCAGTAATCTTGCCTGGAAAATTCCATGGATGGAAGAGCCTGGCAGCCTACAGTCCTTGGGGTCACCAAGAGTCAGACACGAATAAGCGAATTCACCTTCATTTTGCAAGTTTCATGTGTACACATGGTGATTTTCATATATTATACTATATTTATATTTGTTAAAAACAATGCCTAATTTTTCTCTGTGTACAATATATTCTTGTTTACTTTATATGTAGGAGGTTGTATTTCTTTAAAAGAAAAACTTTTTATTTTGTATAGGGGTATAACATTAATAATGTTGCGATAGTTTCAGGTGAACAGAGAAGGGGCTTAGATATACAAATCAGTTCAGTGCAGTTCAGTCACACAGTCATGTCTGACTCTTTGCGACCCCATGAATCGCAGCACACCAGGCCTCCCTGTCCATCACCAACTCCCGGAGTTCGCTCAGACTCGCGTCCATCCAGTCAGTGATGCCATCCAGCTATCTCATCCTCTGTCATCCCCTTTTCCTCCTGCCCCCAATCCCTCCCAGCATCAGAGTGTTTTCCAATGAGTCAACTCTTCGCATGAGGTGGCCAAAGTACTGGAATTTCAGCTTTAGCATCATTCTTCCAAAGAAATCCCAGAGCTGATCTCCTTCAGAATGGACTGGTTGGATCTCCTTGCAGTCCAAGGGACTCTCAAGAGTCTTCTCCAACACCACAGTTCAAAAGCATCAATTCTTCGGTGCTCTGCCTTCTTCACAGTCCAACTCTCACATCCATACATGACCACTGGAAAAACCATAGCCTTGACTAGATGGACCTTAGTCAGCAAAGTAATGTCTCTGCCTTTGAATATGCTATCTAGGTTGGTCATAACTTTCCTTCCAAGGAGTAAGTGTCTTTTAATTTCATGGCTGCAATCACCATCTGCAGTGATTTTGGAGCCCCCAAAAATAAAGTCTGACACTGTTTCCACTGTATCCCCATCTATTTCCCATGAAGTGATGGGACCAGATGCCATGATCTTCGTTTTCTGAATGTTGAGCTTTAAGCCAACTTTTTCACTCTCCACTTTCACTCTCATCAAGAGGCCTTTTAGTTCCTCTTCACTTTCTGCCATAAGGTTGGTGTCATCTGCATATTTGAGGTTATTGATATTTCTCCCAGCAATCTTGATTCCAGCTTGTGCTTCTTCCAGCCCAGCGTTTCTCATGATGTACTCTGCATACAAGTTAAATAAGCAGGGTGACAGTATATAGCCTTGACGTACTCTTTTTCCTATTTGGAACCAGTTTGTTGTTCCATGTCCAGTTCTAACTGTTGCTTCCTGACCTGCACATAGGTTTCTCAAGAGGCAGGTCAGGTGGTCTGGTATTCCCATCTCTCAGAATTTTCCACACATCTGTGCAAACTCCCCTTCCATCTAGACTGCAGCATAACTTTGATAAGAGTTTAAGTGTTATACAGTAGGTCCTCACTGGTTATCCATTTAAAATAAAGCAGTGTATACATGTCCATCCCAAACTCCCTAACTATCCCTCTCCCCGTCCTCCCTACCCCATAATTTTATGTTCATTTTCTAAGTCTATGAGTCTCTTTCTGTTTTATAAGTAAGTTCATTTGTACCATTTCTTTTCACATTTCCCGTATAAGGGATGCCATACAATATTTCTCCTTCTCTGACAATTCAGTCAGTATGACAATCTCTAGGTCCATCCATATTGCTGCAAATGGCATTATTTCATTCTTTCTAAGGGCTGAGTAATGTTCCATTGTGTACAAACACCGCAGATTCTTTATCCATTCATCTGTTGATAAACACTTAGGTTGCTTCCATATATTGACTATTACCGAAAATGCTGATATGAACATTGGGGTTCCTATATCTTTTCAAACTAGTATTTTCATTTTCTCTGAATATACGCCCAGAAGTTGAATTGCTGGATCATATGGTAATTCTACTTTTAGATTTGTGAGAAAGCTCTAAACTGTTTTCCATAGTGGTTGTACCACTTTGTACAGTGTACAAATGTACTGCAGTTCCTTTTTTTTAAACATCTTCTCCATTTGTTATTTGTAGACTCTTTGATGATAGCCATTTTGACAGGTGTTAGGTGTTATCTCATTGTGTTTTTCACTTGCATTTCTCTGATGATTAGTGATGTTAAGCATCTCTTCAGGTGCCTATTGACCATCTGTATGTCTTCTTTGGAAAAATATCTTTTCAAGTCTTCTACTCATTGTTTAATTGGGCTGTTTTCTTTTCAATAATGAGCTGTCTGAGCTGTTTATACATATTTTGGATAACAACTCCTTACTGATCATCTTCTTTGCAAATATTTTCTCCCATTCAGAAGGCAGACTATGTTTTGTTGATGGTTTCCTTTCCTTGCAAAGCTTTTAAGTTTAATCAGCCCTAATTTATTTATTTTTGGTTTTGTTTCTTTTGCCTTAGGAGATTGATCCCCACCCCACCCCCCCAAAAAAATACTGCTATGATTTATGTCAAAGTGTGTTCTGCTTATGTTCCTAGGAGCTTTCTGGTTTCAGGTCATACATTTAGGTCTTTGACCCATTTTGAGTTTTTGTATATGGTGTGAGACAGTATTATAATTTTATTCCTTTCCATGCAGCTGTCCAGTTTCCCCAGCATTACTTATTGAAGAGACTGTCCTTTCTCCATTGTATATTCTTGCTTCTTTTGTTGTAGATTAATTGACCATAAGTGTATACATTTATTTCTGAGTTCTCTATTTTGTCTCATTGATCCATATTTCAGTCCTTGTGCTAGTAGCCTGCTGCTTCAATTACTGTAGCTCACTTGTGTAGACTGAAATTGAGGAAGTAATACTTCCAGCTTTGTTCTTTTTTTTTTTCTTCCCTACATATGAATGAGTTCCATTCTGAAAGCATGTTTATAAGTCCAGTATGTTCATATGTCCAGCAGTCAGCCTAGGTACCAACTAACACAATTGGCTATATAGTAATAAACTGTAATAGGTTTATTATAAGAACTATTAAAAGTGATATCTCTTCTTTTTAATATGCTGTCTAGGCTGGTCATAGCCTTTCTTCCAAGGAGCAAGCATCTTTTAAATTCATGGCTGCAGTCACCATCCACAGTGATTTGGGAGCCCAAAGAAGTAAAATCTGTCATAGTTTGCACTTGCTCCCCTTCTGTTTGCCATGAAGTGCTGGAACAAGATGCCATGATGTTTGTTTTTTGAATGCTGCATTTTAAGCCAGCTTTTCAGTCTCCTCTTTCACCCTTATCAAGAGGCTCTTTAGCTCCTCTTCAACTTTCTGCCATTAGAATTAGTTTATACTTTCATGAATTTTGGTCAATTTTAATTAATTATTTTAAATAGTAAGAAAAGCAACTAAATGAATAAAATTTATAAAAGCTACTTCTAAACATTTTAAAATTTGGCTTGGAGAGACATGAAGCAGTCATTTATTGCATTTTAAGAAAACTATTCCAGTTAATTTAAGGTAACCATTCTAGTTATTTCCAAAATAATGAATAAAAGAACAAATTTTATACAAATATGCCTCTAGGCTACCTAGCTTGTGAATAATGTATTAGAATATAACATTTCAAATAAGGAGTTTTGAGGTAGGCTGTTTCTTATGCATTACCAAAGAGTTGTGTGTGTATATGCTCCATCACATCTCCCCATGGACTATAGTCCCGCAGGCTCTTTTGTCCATGCGATTTTATAGGCAAGAATACTGGAGTGGGTTGCCATCTTCCTGACCCAGGGATAGAACTCCTGTCTCCTGAGTCTCCTGCACTGGCAGATGGGTTTTTTACCACTGTGTCACCTGGAAAGCCTGCCTAAATGCACTTTTAGTGGGCCTGTTGATTGGCTGTGGATTTTGGTTGTCTGTTGTCATTAGTTTTTATACATGCTTTAGCAAAATGGTTTACAGTCTGCCTCCAGAAAAAGGAAAAGTAAATATGTTACTGAGCACATTTCTGTTGCCATTTTAAGGTTTTTATTAAGACCTTATGGCTGCAGTTCTACAGAGGAGTTCTCTATAGACTGTCCTCAACATCTTTCAAGAAAACCTAATACTATTCATGAAAGATAAAATCGTTTTTATCTACTTTTTTGAGTGTGAATGAAATATTATTTGGAAATGGTTAAAATCAATATTTATTCCAATGAAATGCCAAAATATATAATTTATGTTCAATTTTCCACAAAAGCATAGGATGGGAGTTCAAAATATCTAGGCTGATACTGCATTGGTGGCATTATGTTAGCAAGTTTAGTAGCATGAAACAGTTAAACATTAGCAACTATTGACATATGACAAATTTTGAAGTAGCCATTACCCCTGCATTTTTCAAGTGTCATAAAACCTTTTAATTGCACAAAACTCCATCAAGTTTGTGCTTGATGGTGTAGCTCAAGGCAAACACTCTAGTTTGTCTTAAATCTGGGTTGTTCACCCCAATTTTTAAAAAGGACAACCATTGTTACAGTGTTTCCTGAAATTAGAGATCATGTACAGTATTCAAAAAATGACTATAAATTTTCGTATTGCTTTACTCTAATGGCACATGAATTAAAACTGCATTACAATGAAATTGCTACTGAACATTCCCATTAATATCAAATGAATTCATTATGACCAGCACAGTTACAATGAATACTAAATGAATTAATAATAATGAACCATTTAAAGTGTTGCCTAATTGTTTTATTTCATTTTTATGTATATTTTGGTCCTATTTTAACTGTTGGGTTAATAGAGAATGACATTAAATAATTCATTTTCTTGCCTAATATTGGATAATGTGTTCACACTGTTTTCTGATGATTTCTGTATTTAACCCTCTTTGTTTCACCTCAGACTTCCCACCTATTATCTCCTTATTTGATACCACTAAAGAAACTAGCTGCAGTCCATGGGGTTGCGAAGAGTTGGACACGACTTAGTGACTGAACAACAACAAGAGAAACTAGATGAGAAAATACAAGCTTTAATTTGATACGAAAAAGAAAGCATAAAGATAAAAAGTCATTTTTTCATGATGTCCCTTGGTGAGCCATACAGGTGCCTGAAAATGTGGTCTGTTAAGTGATCTGTTTAGATGCTGAAAACAAACAAATTGCCACCAACAAAGGCTTTCAATCATGTTTGGTTTGTTAGTTTTTCTGTCTCTGCCTATAGGCAGAGACCACCATGCAAGGATAATTAAGTGTGAGGAAATAATTATATAAAATTTCTATAGTTTAAGAAAAAAGCACAAGCTACTTAATTACTATTTATTATCAAATGTTTTAAACCTTGATTAATCATTTGTTTTCTAAAACATCTTTAAAAATGATTTCTTTTTAATTGGAGGATAAGTGCTCCACAACATTGCATCAGTTCCTGCCATACATCAACATGAATCAGGCCTAGGTACAGGAGCGTCTCCCACCTCCCACCCCATCCCACCCTCCAAATTATTATAGATCATCAGTTTTGAGCTCCCTGCATCATACAGCAAATTTCCACTTGCCATCCAACTCCACGCGTGGCAAGGCACATGCTTCAGTGGCCCCCTCTCAGTTCCTCCCACTCCACCCCACGTCCACAAGGCCACACTCCAGATCTCTGCCTCCACTGCTGCCCTGCAGACAGGTTCATCTGCACTATCTTTCCAGATTCCATGCATATGTGTTAACATACAGTATTTGTCTTTCTCTTTCTGACTGACTTCACTCTGTATGACAGGTTCTAGGCTCATCCACCTCATTGGAACCGACTCAAATGTGTTCCTTTTTATGGCTAATATTCCATTGTGTGTATACACAACTTCTTTATCCACTCATCTGTTGATGGACATCTAGGTTGCTTCCATGTCCTAGCTATTGCAGCGCTGCAGTGAACGTTGGGGTACACATGCCTTTTTCAGTTATGGTTTCCTCAGGGTATATGCCCAGTAGTAAAATTGTTGGGCCATACGGTAGTTTTATTCCTAGTTTTTTAAGGACGCTCCATACTGTTCTCCATTGTGGCTGTGTCAATTTGCATTACTACCAACAGTGCAGGAAGGTTCCCTTTTCTCTATACCCTCTCCAGGATTTATTGTTTGTAGAATTTTTTTTTTGTGTGTGTGATGATGGCCATTCTGACTGGTGTGAGATGATACCTCATTGTAGTTTTGATTTGCATTTCACTAATAATGGCGATGCTGAGAATCTTTTAACCATATGCTTTTAAATTACTTAGAAGCTTGTTAAATTCACTATCAGCTGCCTTGTCACTGAGTAGCACTGTGTTGGCACAGACAACCTAGTTTCTATGACTTTGTGGGTTACGAGCTCTTGCCTTATGTCTGTCAAGGATCCAGTCTTCCTCAAGTCAAAATTAGAATTTTAACTGTTCATCACAGAAATGCCTTTCATATTGACAACTTCCTCAGAAAGAACGCTGGCCATAGGTATACTGTCTTCTGAAATGTTATGAACAGTCTTCACATGATGACATTTTAAGTAAGTAAATATTATCAACTGGAAAATTCACTTAAGACTCTAGATTTCTGGCATCTTTGATAAGTAGGAAACTATATTTACATGTCCTCTATAATGCTGTATGCTAATAATTGAATGGAATGGGATAGAAATCACACTCTGAACATATTTATGGCACCTACATGGCCTTCATATATACGTTTAGGTTATAATCTCAAAGGATATATTCTTCCCCCAAATCTTTCCTATCATCCTCCACAGTGCTGGAGATTTCCTTGGTAAAGAACATGTATCTAGAGAATTTCCAGTATGGCTTTAAGAATAGGACAGTAAACAGTGTCTCATAAGCAAAGTGTTTCTAGTCATGGAGGTTCCTGTTATGGATATCACTGCATTTTAACAAAATACTGAATCAACAGAAACCAAGTAGGTGATTTTAGATAGAGATTTTAGGAGACAGCCCCCATCTAATGGCTGGAAAGAGACAATCTGAGGCCTGGATCCTGAGAATGATATATGAAAGCCGCAGACATTACTTTGGGGTGCTAGACTAAGATGAAGGATGTTTGGCAGAGAGTAAAATGGTACCAATTTAGAGAATATTTTTAAGAAATCAAATGTGTTCACTGAGCCTGTGATTCACTTACATTCAACATCATTTGCCCCAGCAGTCCTTTGATGTTTTCTTATCAGTCTCTTAAAACTGTTTCCTTAAAGAGAAAGCAATCTCCTTGGAATACTTTTTTGTACAAAAATTGTAATTTCATTCTGACTTTCAGAAATAATGGGTTTCAAAGGTTCTTAAAACTGAAAATGCATACCTTCTCTACATCAATTAAATATTACTTGCTGTTATTGTATTTTTCTAAGTGATATAGTTAGTAAATTACTAGGAGGGAAGCCTCAATTTTATGATGTGTAATACTTTACTAAAAGCTGTAAGCTGTTTCTTTGATGCTTGCTGTTATTTAGAATTTTAGTGTAAATTTTTCTGAGGCATGACTAAATGACCCTTTCATTCTATAAAATTAAAGGATGTTGAGTTGGACAAGGGGGACTTTCTTGGTCTTCCCTGGTGGCTCAGCAGTAAAGAATTTGCCTACAATGCAGGAAACATGGGTTTGAGCCCTGGGTTGGGAAGATCCCTTTGAGGAGGGCATGGCAACACCCACTCCAGTATTCTTGCCTGGAGAATCCCATGGACAGTGGAGCCTGGTGGGCTGTGGTCCATGGGGTCACAAAGAGTTGGACACGACCAAAGTGATTAAGCACACACACAAGCAGAAGTCTCAATTTTACTGATGCATAATAATTTAGTAAAAGCTTGTAAAGGTTACTGTTTGCTTGATGCTTACAGTTATTGGGAATTTTAGTGTGAGTTTTTCCAGGACATGACTAAATGACCCTTTCATTCTATACAATAAAAAGATGTTGAGTGGAGAAAGGGGGCATTTCTTATACTTATCTGAGAAGTATGGAGGATGAGAATTTGGCTTCTATGATTGGGTATCAGTAATGCTTATAATAATCTTCTTCTGTGGACTTTATTCCTTATAAGACTTTATGGAAAGGTTATCTAATCAAATTGCCTAGTACAGTTGTCATTTTTATATTTGCTTTGGTGAAGTTCTACCTAAAAGAAGCAAAAATCCTCCTAGACTAGGACCATCCCTGAACTCTTCACTTAATTATCCAGAGAATTTCAGACTGCCTATATTCTTTTCATGACATGCTTTCTCTTTTGGGTGACTAAATCTTTCTTTCTTTCTTTTGTAATAGACTTTCCCAACCCGTTTCTTTTACTTAAATTGAGGAAGAGCTCTTTGAAAAACCTTTCATCAAAGGGATGGCTGCCCAATCCCTGAGTATTCTCAGAACTTTTCATCATGGAGGTTTTGAGAGTGTTTGATGCCATCTGTGCCTCGATTTTCCTTTCTTCTGATTTTTCTTCTTTTTTTTTTTTCTGCACTGAGGTGCCAGCCGAGCCAGCCTGTGCCTCTGTTTTCTGCCAAAAGGAAAAAAAAAGAGAGAGAGAGAAATACCATGAACACTAAAATAAGAATATTTTTTTTCAGTGTTTCTGGTACAAGCACTGTACATTTCCACTGAGTTTTCTATAAGAATCTGTTTTTATCATCCTTAACAATAGAAAAACCACAAGAAAACTTGTGGTCTATTAGCAGAAAACAGAGGCCCTGGCAAGCTATGGAGCAGCTCAATCCTACAGTTGGGAGGCTGGGCAGGAACCCAAGTTTGTCCACGCCTAAGAACAACACTGTCTGCTAAAATTACAGTTTTCCCTTTTCACAAACCTCAAAGTTGTGAAACTTTACTAACTTTAAGAAAAGAACAGTTGGCCATACAAAAGATACACTTCCAAATCCATCGAACAACTTACTTATACTTGCAAATGAACCACTTGGAGTGAGTCTTAAAATGTATTTGTTCCAATTATTCTGTTAAGGTAGCAAGCAGAAAGTAATCATTTTCTATGTATACTGTGAAGAAGAGACTCCAAATGTTGGTTCCAAAGAAAGCATTTGACCAATAGTTGGTAAGTGGGAGTGTAAGAAGGAGAGCTGTGGAAATGATAGCCACATTTGCAAAAACTAAGTGTGTTTTTGCAGTCTCTTTATGCTCAGGATGATATAATAAAATTAGAAAAGAGTCTTTTTTGAAAACTCTGATACTCCCTGCTTCCAGTTTTTATAGAGACAAGTATTAGTAACTAAACATGGTCATGTAGCTCATTAGATCATATATGTTAATGAAAGGAAGATATAAGTCAATACAGGTTGGCATTCCATCAGTAAATTGAATTACATTATAGAAGCTTTTTTTTTTTTTTTTTAGCAAACCTGGACCAGTTACTATCTGTTTCAGTCAAGTTCCATTCAGGTGACTGACTATGCCAGTTATTTGAATAGGGGACATTTAATAAAAAGGACTATGTATTGGGAGAAAGTAGTTAACTAGTGAAAGAGGGAAAAAGGTTCACAAGGGGGTTCAAAAGTAATTGATCTCAGACAGTTACTGCCTCCACATTGAGAAGAGGATAAGAAAGGAGCTAAGGACAAGGTGAATTGCTTTATCCTGCAGCTGAGCTTCAGGCCTGTTCAGAAAAACAAGGGTCTCACAGGAAGATGCGGCCTGCTAGAGGTGTGGTGCATCTTTTCGTAGGATGTCAGCTGGCTCTGATCTATAAAAGCAGTGCTCTGTTGCCCCCTCCACTGTGTAGGAGGTCAGAGCTGGAAGGAGCTGGAGATAGAGGGTAGTCTAGGCTCTAGGTAGAGCCCCAGGATCACAAGTTGAATCATAGTCACTGAGGGCAAGACCTGGAAAAGGACTGTCTTCTTGCTGCTATTGCCTTGCTGAGCCAATGCAGGCTATAGTGGATAGTTCGGCTTTAAAGAAGAGTGGTAAATGTACATGAAACACAATATGAAAATTAAGACTCGATATTCTGCTGTGATGGCAAAAAAGAATTTGTATTATAAGTAATTTAAAGATTTCTGAATTTCAGAATTCATTTTGCTAGCAACTTGTGCCTGATAATCAGAAATATATTTCTTATATTCATAATATTCTGTTCCAGTTCAGTTCAGTTCAGTCGCTCAGTTGTGTCCGACTCTTTGCGACCTCATGAATCGCAGCACGCCAGGCCTCCCTGTCCATCACCATCTCCCGGAGTTCACTCAGACTCACGTCCATCGAGTCCGTGATGCCATCCAGCCATCTCATCCTCTGTCGTCCCCTTCTCCTCCTGCCCCCAATCCCTCCCAGCAACAGCGTCTTTTCCAATCAGTCAGCTCTTCTTATGAGGTGGCCAAAGTACTGGAGCTTCAGCTTCAGCATTATTCCTTCCAAAGAAATCCCTATTTTTTGTTTGCTGCAGTAAAATTTAAAAATCACTTATCTTTATATGTTAATATTTTAAATTACTATTAAGCGTGTTTCAGGGTTTCAGTCTTCATCTAAATTACCCAAATTTCCTTCTACCCTTCACTAATCTCTTACATATAATTAATTTTCAAACATCTCACATGGAAATATTCATGGAGAGAATTATTCTAGTTGTGGCCTAAATAAATGAGGACCTGTAAAATAACATTTTTATGAGATTTCTTGATGCAAAATGCCATAAGCTATAATTCTCTACAACAGAAGATTTTGTTCGGTGAGATGACCTATTTATTTCTAGCGTGATTAAAACAATCAGGTTTTAGTATAACTGAACGATTTAATAAACACATTGAGTGGCTATTATCAGCAAAATTCTCTGAGAATCTGAAGCAGAAATATGTTCTTTACGTTTGTAGACTCAGACAAGGGCAACAAAAGTAAAAATATGCAAAGAGGACTATATCAAACTAAAAAGCATTTCTACAGTGGAGAATACTATTGACAAAACAAGTAAAATCCTGAGTGCAAGATATTCATAAAGTATATAGCAGATCTGGGATTAATATCTAAAATATAGGAAGAACTTATAAACTCAGTATCAAAAACAAATAATGGATTAAAAAATGAACAGAGTAAATGAATAGATGCTTTGGCAGCAAACTTTTATATGTCAACAGGCATATGCAAAGATGTCCAGCATCAGTAACTATCAGGGAAATGTAAACAAAAACCACAATGAATTATCACCTGATATCTGTCAGAAAGGTGATTATCAAAAAGTCAAGAAATAACAAGTATTGAACAAGATGTAGATAAAAGTGAGCTCCTCTGCACTGTTGGTATGGATATCAATTGGCACAGCCACTGTGAAAACAATGTGGTCATTGCTCAAAAAAATTTAAAAAATGACCTAGCATTTCACTTCTGGGTATTCATTTTAAAACCACAAAATTCCAAAAAATATAGGCAACCCCTATGTTTATTTACAATTTATTTATTTACAGCATTGTTTACAATAGCCAAGATATGGAAACAACCAAAATGTCCATAGATAGATGGCTGCATAAAGAAATGTGGTATATATTTACAGTGGACAATTATTCAGTCAAAAAATGAAATCTTGTCATTTGCAACAACATGGATAGATCTAGAGAGAAAGTGAAAAATATTGGTTGCTAAATTGTGTCTGACTCTTTTCGACCCTATGAACTATAGCCCACCAGGCTTCTCTGTCCATGGAATTCTCCAGGCAAGAAAACTGCAGTGGGTTGCCATGTCCTCCTCCAGGGGATCTTACCAACCCAAGGATTGAACCCAGATCTCCAGCAGTGCCAGCAGATATTTTGCTGTCTGAGCCACAAGGGAAGCCCAAGACCTACAGTGCAATACACTAAATGAAATTAGTCAGATAGAGGACAATTACCTTATGATATCACTTATATGTGAAATCTAAAAAGAACAGGCAAAACAGATTCATAGAAATAGCAAACTGGTGGTTTCCAGAAGGCAAGCAGGGAATAGGCTAAACAGGTACTGGCACCCCACTCCAGTACTCTTGCCTGGAAAATCCCATGGATGGAGGAGCCTGGTGGGCTGCAGTCTGTGCTAAGGGTCAGACACGACTGAACGACTTCCCTTTCACTTTTCACTTTCATGCATTGGAGAAGGAAATGGCAACCCACTCCAGTGTTCTTGCCTGGAGAATCCCAGGGACAGGGGAGCCTGGTGGGCTGCCGTCTATGGGGTCGCACAGAGTCAGACATGACTGAAGTAACTTAGCAGCAGCACTTCCAGTTACAAAATAACCAAGTTTACAATGATGTAATATACAGGATAGAGAATATAATACTAGTATTATAATAACTTTGGTAGCAGATAGTAACTAGACATCATGGTGGCCATTTTGAACTGTATATAAATATTGAATCAGTGAGATATATGTCTGAAACCAATATGATATATGACAATCATACTTTAATAAAAATATCTTCACCTTTTTAAAAACAAAGGAGAATAGTTTAAAAACTGGCTGTTGTTTCCTAGAAAGTTTCAAGTGCTTAAAATATTTCTCTGTGATTTTGAAATAACATGTAATATAAGGGTGCTATCTTTAATATTAAAAGAAAGATTTATATGTTTACCTTCCACAATTCTTGTCTATATACAAGTATCAGTATAGAAAAACAAAAGCACCAGCAAATAGCTTTATTGTTTTTATTTATATATTGCATGGTTTATATCACTGTCTTTCTATCTAATCAAAGAAAATATCTAGGAGATTCAAGAGACATTTACTGGACGGGGACTATGTAGGGACTGCTCTAAGAGATGCCTGGGGATGTACGGATGAAACAAAGATCTTGATCTGAGGAGCCCATTCTTAGGGGAGATAGCCATGCAAATTATCACTATGAATTGAGCTATGTGTGTGTCACCAAGAAAAGAGCCTGACTATCCTACACTCATGCTATAATGTCTGGGGCTGTGAAGGTTAACTAGGAGAACAAAGAGCCCCGAGGGATACTCAGGAAAGGCTAACTGTTGAACCTGATTATAAATGACAATGGAAAGATGCTACATATTGGCCTAGAAGAGAAAGGCTGGGTGAGTAAGAATGTTTATAACTTGGTGGCCGGCGAGATATAAGCATAATGTTGTTAAGTGTAGCTTTAGAACATATTGGAATTGGCCATGGTCTGTGGGGGACTATGGAGAGCTTCTTTGATATAGCATTATTCCTTTGAGATTTTTCCATGTTGTTGTATGGGCTTTCCTTGTGGTTCAGCTGGTAAAGAATTTGCCTGCAATGTAGGAGATCTGGGTTCGATCCCTGGGTTGGGAAGATCCCCTGGAGAAGGGAAAGGCTACCCACTCCAGTATTATAGCCTGGAGAACTCCATGAACTGTATATCCATAGGGTAACAAAGGGTCAGACAGGTCACTTTCATGTTGTATGTGTCAGTAGTTTGTTCCTTTTTATTTCTGAGAAATATTTCATTGTCTGGATATACTATTATTTGTTTATAAGTTCCTGGACATGTGGGTTGCTGCCAGTTTTATAAGAAAACTACTATTTTCTTGCAAGTATTTACGCAGACACATGTTTTCATTTTTATTGCAAAATACCTAAGAGTAGAGAAAATAGAGCATATAATATAATAATTATACGGTTAACTTTACAAGAAACTGCCAAACTGCTTTTCAAGATGACTGTCCCACATTGCATGCTCTCAGCAAGGCATGAAAATTCTAATCATTCTGGATCTCTGCTAATACTTGGTATTGAGCATCAATTTCAATATTAGGAATTCAGGAGTAGTGGTGTTTTACTATCGTCTAAGTTGCATAAAGATAATGATCTGTAATGCTGAAAACATTTATTTGTGCTTATTGGACATCTGCCTATTTTCTTTGGGAAGTGTATTTTCAAATGTCTTGTCTACTTAAAAAATACAGTTATTGGTCTTATTTTTTAATTGGAGGAGTTCATTACGAATAAATGGAGAAGGAAATGGCAACCCACTCCAGTACTCTTGCCTGGAAAATCCCATGGATGGAGGAGCCTGGTAGGCTACAGTCCATGAGGTCGTGAAGAGTCGGACTTGACTGAGCGACTTCACTTTTCACTTTCATGCACTGGAGAAGGAAATGACAACCCACTCCGGTGTTCTTGCCTGGAGAATCCCAGGGACAGGGGAGCCTGGTGGGCTGCCATCTATGGGGTCACACAGAGTTGGACACGACTGAAGCAACTTAGCAGCAACAGCAGCATGAATAAATAAGGTTTATTCTAAATGAGTTTGAGCAAATTCTGGGATATAGTGAGGGACAGGAAAGCCTGGCGTGCTTCAGTCCATGGGGTCACAGAGTCGGACATGACCTAGCAACTGAACAGCAAATTCTGAATACAAGTCCTTTAACTTGTTTGTGTCATGAATATATTCTCCTAGTCTCTGGTGTGTCTTTTTATTTTCTGCAAAGTGTAATGGAATTTGGGTAGAGAATACATTAATATGCATGTTTTTTTCTTATATGTATTTCTTAGTGCTTAATCCCTACCCTACTCTTCAAGAGACAACTATTCTTCTCAGGTAGAATTATTATTTTTGCATCAGGAGTGAAAAATAAAGAGGATATCAGCATTTAGCTTTTCATATATGAAAGAAAATTGTCATTATACTGAAAAAATAGTTTTGAAAATCTGGATTTAATGAGAGAAAGGTCTTGTTTAGATTTTTTAACTTCTATTAATTTGTCAAAAGAATAAGTCCTGGACTACTATATGACATAAAATCATGAAAAAATCCTCTCTTCCTCCCATGAGAGTATATTTGAAAATATAAATAACTTCACAGAGGGTCCATCTAAGGCCAGAAGAGAGGAATCAGAGAGCTCATACCTACCATCTTGGCAAACTATGGGAAGAGTTTCAGGGAAAGCATACCGATAAACAAGAGCATCTTGATATATCCTATCCAGACTGAAATCCTCTGGACACCAAAGTAGAGAAGAAAGCGATTATCACTGGGGATTTTGTCTCTTTTTTCTTTTTTTTTTGCTGTTAAGTTTATTTATTTTTTTTTTAATTTTTATTTTTACTTTATTTTACTTTACAATACAGTGTTGGTTTCGCCATACATTGACATGAATCCACCACAGGTATAGGGCCTATTTCACTGGTAGTTCAGTTCCAGCCTATGGCAATTACAGTGGAAACTGTAACAGTAGAATGTGCATGACTGTTTGAAGGAGTGGAAAAGAACCCCAGTGATATCCCCAGTGATAACTGCTTTCTTCTCTACTTTGGTGTCCAAAGGATTTCAGTCTGGATAGGATATCAAGATGCTCTTGTTTATCGGTTCCCTGAAACTCTTCCCATAGTTTGCTGAGATGGTAGGTATGAGCTCTCTGATTTCTCTCTTCTGGCCTTAGATGGACCTTCCATGAAGTTATTTATATTTTCAAATACAAATAATGCCAGATTAGCATTCCTAGCATCCTTCTGTTCCTTTGATCATGAAAATGTCTTAGAAATTCTTAAGTAACTTTGGAGTTGGGATGGAGATTGGATATCAGAAATGCAGCAGAGATTGGAAAAGGGCTGTTAAAGCTTGTCCAATCTTTGACAAGCCCCAGGGGCTACCCCAGCCTGAGAACAATTGAATTCATGTATAGAGAGTGTTGGGCTAGGGTCTGGTCTACACAGGAAATAGTCAAGGTCTTTAGGAGAGCTTCCTGTACAGCGGACACTTCCACTAACTGTAGCAGTGACAGAGGATTGTAGATCTCCCAGAATGCTACAGTCTGATAGCACCTCAGATGTCATCATTATAGGAAGCAGCTCAACCACTCACTCTGCAGTCTAGACCAGCAAAACTCAAAAATTCCATAAGCATCTCTAGCGTCCTTGCCTCCAACCACCCATGTCATCTGTCATCTCAGGTATCATTTTAGAGAGAAGTAAAGGGATACGGAGAAAACATGGCAGATTCAGCATTTGTCTGAAAGACTCTGAGTCAGCAAAGTGTGACTAAATCAGAGGCAGCAAAGTGGTTAGAATTCCTCCCACCCTAACATTATATAGGAGATGAAGTAGGTACAAGAGAAAGATTAGATTTGTAATTGGCTCTGATGGTTTGCTGGATAATTTCTGAAATCTCCACATTTGCTTGGACAGCTATGTAAGTCTATGACTGAATTTTTAGCTCTTGAATTTTAACTATTAGAACTAAGCCAGACACAAAATGTAAAGAACAGCTCTCTGAGCTTCCTCTCTGATTGCTAGGCTTTCTCTTTTGATGCACTGCCTTCTGCTTCACACATCCAGCTTTCATAATATAAATTTTAAAATTCTAATTTATTCTCTCCTTATCAGGGAGAGGGTGATGAGGTGTGAGACTAACTTAATGCAACTCTCGCAGTGCTTTAAAGCACTTCTGATTCCTTAGCCCCGCTGGACCCACTCTCCTCATCATGGTGATTTCACTCCTTCCCTCGGTCAAGTTTCCTCTACTGTTCCATGTGCACATTTGAATCCAGATTATGAACATGGATCACGGTGCATCTCCATTCACATAAGATGATGCTTTTGCCTTCTGTTTAAATATCCCTTAACATTTTAGTAATACTTAATAACATTTATGAAAATGTTACTTATTTTCACAAATAACATTTATGAAATACATGAAATGAATAATATTTATGAAAAATAGCCAAAGGAGCTGTATGCTGATATTACAGAGAAGACCACTAGGGTTCTATTAGGAATCTGGGTCTGGTCCCAGTCAAGTCGGTCTGTTACTGTTTTCTTTTGGCCTGGTCTCACCTCCTTTGGGGCTTCCCTTGTGGCTCAGATGGTAAAGAATTGACCTGCAATGTGGGAGACTTGGGTTCGATCCCAGGGCAGGGAAGATCCCCTGGAGAAGGGAAAGGCTACCCACTCCAGTATTCTGGCCTGGAGAATTCCATTGACTCTATAATCCATGGGGTTACAAAGAGTCAGAGTGACTCTCACTTTCTTTCACCTCCTTTTGTCAGCAATAGGAAGTCACGTTGTTTTCCAAGTCAATGGAAAACTAACCCTGAGAAATCTGGGGTGAGGTCAGTTGATAGAAACAGATGTTAGTAGTAAAATAGTGCAGACCAGAAACTACCTAGGGAAGACACTTCCAACGTGGGGAAGCCCCTATTACACGCCTGTGATACTTAATATGGAACGCTGCAGTGACCAGGTGTTCCTTCAATGAAGTCTCCATTCTAGACACATCCTTTTCCCAGCACTTTGATTGAGTTTCCTGGCAAGCATTCATGCAAGTAAATATATTGAGATTACTTTCATTGATGTGAAAGACTATGGGGAGACCCGCTAATGGTAGGGTATTACCTTCTGATAACCACACTATTTACACTTATCATCCAGAAAGGCAGAGAACCAGACTGTTCCATTAAGCTGTCAATCAGAACTTATGAAGAAGCACAGATTGTATGTTACCAGTTTAAATGTAACAAGGCATGAAAATTATAGGATTTTGAGAATGCTAGTCATTCTCTTCCTCCAAAAAGTATACTCAGGAAATTATCTTTCTTTTTCTGAATTCTTGAATATTTAGGCTCCCACAGGCTCTTCATTGTTGTGCTTTTGCAGTCATGTATCCAGAAGAAGAGATATAGCTTGATATCTTACATTTCTGTAGCACTTTACAGTTTATGGGGGCACTTTCCTGCCCCACACACCTGCTTTCCAAATGATATTCTCTGCAAAATAATTCCTCATCTCAGAACCACAAATTCTAAAAATGTTTCTTAGAAGTCTATTAGTTAGCTTTCAGAATAACAAATCAAATTTGCAATTCTTATAATATTGCAACAACATTTTGAATGTTTTTAGTGCATATTTGTATGACTTTGAAAAGAGCTGGAGTATTTTAAGTATCACTGTTAACTACCAAGTTTTGGAGAAAAACAAGTTAATGGAGCAATCGGTTTTATTTGGTATAATAAGGCATTTCTGTCTTTCATTATTTATAATTTTATTGGGAAAACATGTGCTAATGCAAAAAATTTTCATAAATGAATAAAACATAAGGCAGAGTAGTAATTAATATAAAAGGATTCAACAGCACATAAAGGTGGTTAATATATTTGCCTCTTCATATATCAATGCCAGTTATACTTCCTTAGAAGACACTAAAGATTGAAAATCAGGCAGGCTCATTAATTAGTCTTATTCTCAGTTAACTTGAAGGTTTGCTTAAAAAAGGAAATCAGGTTGACTGGGAGCAAAAATGGATAGTTCAGATAAAAAAGATCAAGAGGGAAAAGTATACAGGAAGGAAAGTGGAAATGTGTCAGCTTGCTTAGCAGCAAAGCAGTCTCTGTTAATAATTCCAAGGGGAATAATGTCTCCTATCTTGTCACTGAACACAGTGGATGTTTGAGGGGAGGAGGCTGTAGGATCTGCAGAAAATATGATAGAAAATAAAGTGAATACCTGGTGTGAGAGAGAGGAAAGGAAGAATGAGAAGAGTCTTCAAAGCTAATGTTCTTGGTAGCATTGCTATTTGTATAGGCATTTTAATGAGATTCTTTTGGATGTATGGAAACAACACTTACTGGTTTCTTCAAGAGGCAGACACAGATATTGTTCAAAAAGGGACAGAGTTCCCATGGGAAGGACAAGAAATACAGACGAACCAGAAAATCACCATAGCTGGGTCTGGGGTCAGGTCCTCTTGATGGACCTCATCACAGAAGTATATGGATATTGTCACACTGATGCTTTATCCCACATGATGTTGTCTAGCTGTGATCGCACTGTTAATGTGCCTTTTCTTCCCCACTCCCCATCAGTCTTGATGTTTCTCTCTAGTTCATAGCTTTATTTTGTTCTTGTTATAGCTTCTTCATAGACACATACTTTGCACATTTGTGAGAAGCCATTTTTCAGCTCTCTTCCGTAAACTGCCCAATTAGCTGGCTGGATCAACTCATACCATCTTTGGCCTGAACAACTGTGACCTGGAGAAAGAGTGAAGACACATGGCTGTCTTGGCCTGACTCTCCAACAAGGGCTTTGGGTAGGGTGGTTTTCCTTAGAAGGGCTGTTGGCATTGTGTATAGCAAGATGACTTCCCTGATGGCTCAGAGGCTAAAGCGTCTGTCTGCAATGCAGGAGACCTGGGTGCGATCCCTGGGTCGGGAAGATCCCCTGGAGACGGAAATAGCAACCCACTCCAGTACTATTGCCTGGAAAATCCCATGGATGGAGGAGCCTGGTAGGCTACAGTCCATGGGGTCACAAAGAGTCAGACACGACTGAGTGACTTCACAATCAATCAATCAATAGCAAGATGAACAAATCTGAAAAAAAGCATACCTGAAAATACCATTGGCTTTCTTACTTGCCTATGATTTATGAACTTCTGCTCATATCTCTTGTGTTTTTTTTGAGTTTATTTCTAAATACTCTTCACTTCAAAGACTAGGATATATTATATGCCTGTTTGTATCAAGAAGTTGGAAATATAAGAACGAGCTCATATGGATGAATGAACGTTTTTCCACAATCTTTTCTAATAGATTGACTGATCATAGTGCTAAGTGACTCATTTGAGCACAAATGAGTGTTTAACATACAACATCCTGTTGTTGTTTACTTGCTTAATCATGTATGACTCTTTTGTGACTTTGTGGACCATAACCCACCAGAATCCCCCGTCCAAGGGGTTTCTAGGCAAAAATACTGGAGTGGGTGCCATTTCCTTCTCCAGGGGATCTTCCCAACCCAGGGACTGAACCCACATGTGCTACACTGGCAGGCAGATTCTTTACCACTGAGCCACAGGGAAGCCCATAGAACATTCGACTGCAACGTTATCGTTATATGGTTGCTGATTCACAAGACTCTGAATTTCACATTGTGTGTTTCTTTTCTTGGGCATTCTGTGGTCATTTCTTCTATAAAATTTACTGAAGCTAATTTGAAAAACTTCGTTTCCAGTTAGGTCACTTGTGTTCCTATCTTTGTTTTCAGTGATTAGCTTTGGTCTTGTGAATGCTGTCAAAATATTAAGACGTTGATATAGTTAAAATTAAATATAAAGTCTAAATCATGTCCAATTATTACAGTCAGGTGGAGTGGAAGCCCTTTGCTACCCAAGAAGGACATTTTTAAAAATTCAGTGAGAAACCTGTTTTCCTTCATTTTAGTGTTACCTATAGGCAACTTTTTGAATAACCTGCATAACTGAGCTATTCTCTTAATGAGTCACAGTATGAGAGATATGCAGCATAGTGTGAGCATCTTCTTTTGGCAGCTGACCTAATCATCCTTTAATTGTGCTATCACTTCAGTTCAGTCGCTGAATCATGTCCAACTCTTTGCGACCCCATGGACTGCAGCACGCCAGGCCTCCCTGTCCATCACCAACTCCCAGAGTTCACCCAAACTCATGTCCATCAAGTCAGTGATGCCATCCAACCATCTCATCCTTTGCCATCCCCTTCTCCTCCTGCCCCTAATCCCTTCCAGCATCAGGGTCTTTTCCAATGAGTCAGCTCTTTGCAAAAGGTGGCCAAAGTATGAGAGTTTCAGCTTCAGCATCAGTCCTTCCAATGAACACTCAGGACTGATCTTTAGGACAGACTGGTTGGATCTCCTTGCAGTCCAAGGCAAGAGTCTTCTCCAACACCACAGTTCAAAAGCGTCAATTCTTCAGTGCTTAGCTTTCTTTATAGTCCAACTCTCACATCCATACATGACTACTGGAAAAACCATAGCCTTGACTAGATGGACCTTTGTTGACAAAATAATCTCTCTTTTCAATATGCTATCTAGGTTGGTCATAACTTTCCTTCCAAGAAGGCAGTGTCTCTCAATTTCATGGCTGCAGTCACCATCTGCAGTGATTTTGGAGCCCCCCAAAATAAAGTCTGCCACTGTTTCCCCATCTATTTGCTATGAAGTGATGGGACCAGATTCCATGATCTTGTGCCACACTGTCAAAAAATAGCTCACAATTTCTTGTGTGCCTTTCATGTAAGAAATGAAGAATTAGCATAGCATACATTTGTAGGCTATGCTAAGAATTTTTCATGAGGTTGAATTAAAACAATTTCTGGGAGGATAGTTTACAGATATGGATTTAGACAAATAAATACAAGTATAGCAAGGGAATTAGACTTGTGTATTTAAAGGCTGCTACTCTGAAGTGGACCTTTGTGTCTACCAACTTACAATTTTCTTTGTAAGAGTTTTTGAGTTCTGCTTTATAGTTAAGATACTGCCATGAAAAAAATCAACACAAGTTTACTAGTGGAGTAAGTTTATTAACTATGTGATTATTGATTGGGAATAAAAGTTTTGGAACATTTTCAAAGATTCTGTCATTCAGAATATAATTGCACATTCAAAAATAATATAAATCACATGGTTTGTGAAATTCTTAGTAACAATAAAAATAAAGCATGAATCGTAGCCATGTTAAAACTAAGGCAAATTATAACTTGACCATTAAAACGTTTCTATTTATGTTTCATGCCATTTGAAACACATAATTTTGCATCTAGCTTTAAAGTCCTTGGAAACTGATAGGACAGTCAATACACTTTTTCCTTCTTCTAAAGAGCACTGCTTATATTTGTTTCTTATGATCAGTCAAGGAAGGACTTGGAAATAAGTTCAAAATTATTCATTCTCTATGCTACAATATACTAAGCCAGAGATTCGGTGTGCAAAAGGCACATTATATGCCATTTAAAAACTGCTGTATCTCATGTTTTATTCTAGAAAATTATTAGACACAGATTCAGCCGTGAAGCTAATATTGGGAATAATAGTAAGAGCAATGCCATTTCATTTGCTGGACGATTGCTCCAAACACTAAGTCAACCTCAGTAAAACGTCCTCAGACATTTCATGTGCCCGGGAGAAATATCAGTAACCTCAGATATGCAGATGACACCACCCTGATGGCAGAAAGTGAAGAGGAACTCAAAAGCCTCTTGATGAAAGTGAAAGAGGAGAGTGAAAAAGTTGACCTAAAGCTCAACATTCAGAAAACGAAGATCATGGCATCTGGTCCCATCACTTCATGGGAAATAGACGGGGAAACAGTGGAAACAGTGTCAGACTTTATTTTGGGGGGCTCCAAAATCACTGCAGATGGTGATTGCAGCCATGAAATTAAAAGACGCTTACTCCTTGGAAGAAAAGTTATGAGCAACCTAGATAGCATATTCAAAAGCAGAGACATTACTTTGCCAACTAAGGTCCATCTAGTCAAGGCTATGGTTTTTCCAGTAGTCATGTATGGATGTGAGAGTTGGACTGTGAAGAAGGCTGAGTACCAAAGAATTGATGGTTTTGAACTGTGGTGTTGGAGAAGACTCTTGAGAGTCCCTTGGACTTGCAAGGAGATCCAACCAGTCCATTCTGAAGATCAGCCCTGGGATTTCTTTGGAGGGAATGATGCTAAAGCTGAAATTCCAGTACTTTGGCCACCTCATGCAAAGAGTTGACTCATTGGAGAAGACTTTGATGCTGGGAGGTATTGGGGGCAGGAGGATAAGGGGACAACAGAGGATGAGATGGCTGGATGGCATCACTGACTCTATGGACGTGAGTCTGAGTGAACTCCGGGAGTTGGTGATGGACAGGGAGGCCTGGCGTGCTGCGATTCATGGGGTCGCAAAGAGTCGGACACGACTGAGCAACTAAACTGAGGAGGAGTGAAAGAATTTTGGCTTTCTTGAGATGAGAGTAAGTCCGTCACACATTAAACCTACATCTGATGTTTGAGTTGCATTTTTAAGCCAACCAAACCAAACCTGATACTACAGTAAACACTGTAAAGGAATGATTGAATAATTCTGGTAAGGGAGATAGCTTCCTAAATTTCAGCTTTTGGAGAACAGACTCTTTTCATAGGGTTCCAGATGACAAATGTTTTTTCAAAATCTACTCTATTCAAGGCACAAAGAAGGTGTTATATAGAAGAAAGTAACTTAAAACAATGTAGCTGGGATCTAAACATATGAAAACAATTGAGTTACGGGATAATAACCTTTCTAATCTGCCAACTATAAAATTCAATGAGAAGGAATGCTTGCTGAATTGTTAGCCTCTTTGGTTGTTGTTGTCGTCACTAAGTCCTGTCCGACCTTTTGCAACCCCATGGACACTTAGTTTTCATATATAGAGAGCCATGTTGCACATACAGAATTGAAATCCTTCAATGTGGAGTTTCACCATCCATATAGCAATGACAAAAAGAAAAGCTACTTGAAATTATTTCAATTATAGAAGATCATTTTGCCAATATTTGAACGTATATTTTGTCGTCAGTAAATTAGCATCATAAATATATATGTATATATATAATCAAGTTGCTTGGAGGTACTTTTCATCAAACACAAGGGAATGATGTAATAAGGATATTATGTGATTCATTTTTTTAATGTTTTAACTTTTCACTGAGCCTTACTTTCTTCACTGAGTTGTTGTGAAACCTCCATGGAGCTGAACCCAGTGCCTGACACATAAAATAAATAAAAGTTTAGCTATTGTTACAAGGAGTCTGTTTCTCTCATATAAGTTTATGCATGTCCTTTTATATTTTCATATGAGTGTTTCAATGCCCTCTAAGGTATGGATATTACATTGTTAATATTTTCTTCTAGTTTATTCTCAAGAATTGATAGTAATGATGAAACCAAAGAATGAGTATGTAAAGCACACAAAAAAATGGAAAGTTCAGAAACTACGAAAATTTATTAATATACATACTTTGTCCTTTATTCTTGATTTTGAAACAGGATGAACTTATATCCATTAAGTGCCTATTTTCTTTTTCTGGTTTATCTCTCTTAGCACAGAGTTGAGGTAAAGGTCAATCACTGAAAAGATATTGTATTGTTACCTACCAATCTGTTTGATACAGGTTGAGTCATGGTCTGGTATAATTTTAAACTAGATACAATTTTTCTGAAAGCAACTCATATTCTATTTGTTGGACTTAAGCTGCATATAAGATATGGTGAAATTAAACAGTTTTTTTGGAACGAAGGATAAATTATAAATACAAAGCTTATGTAGTATTTTTTTAACAAAGTTATTTTGACTTTGAAGTATTTGCAAAGTAATATTTCTGTACACTGAACATTTTCATATATTTATATACAAAGCTAAATGTTGAAAAAGGTGAAAAATAATCATCACTAACAAGAATGAAGTTATTACAGCAAAATAACCCAAAATTTAAAGTAGTTAACTAAAGCTCAAACAAGGAAAATTTCATTAAAACACATTTTCTATGTATAAAAACTCTCAAATATTTATTTTAGTAAGCAAACTAATGCTGTTGAATTTTCATATAACATATAGTTATAAATAATTTGCATGTTTTTAGATAAAGCTATAATTCTACATGTGCAAAGTACAATTATTACTTTGAATGACTTCCTAAGTTTTAAAATGCAGTGAAGGATTTAACTTATATGAAGAATACATCATGAGAAACGCTGGACTGGAAGAAACACAAGCTGGAATCAAGATTGTCGGGAGAAATATCAATAACCTCAGATATGCAGATGACACTACCCTTATGGCAGAAAGTCAAGAGGAACTAAAAAGCTCTTGATGAAAGTGAAAGTGGAGAGTGAAAAAGTTGGCTTAAAGCTCAACATTCAGAAAACGAAGATCATGGCATCCAGTCCCATCACTTCATGGGAAATAGATGGGGAAACAGTGGAAACAGTGTCAGACTTTATTTTTTGGGTTCCAAAATCACTGCAGATGGTGACTGCAGCTGTGAAATTAAAAGACGCTTACTCCTTGGAAGAAAAGTTATGACCAACCAAATAGCATATTCAAAAGCAGAGACATTACTTTGTCGACTATGGTCCGTCTAGTCGTGTATAGATGTGAGAGTTGGACTGTGAAGAAGGCTGAGCACTGAAAAATTGATGCTTTTGAACTGTGGTGTTGGAGAAGACTCTTGAGAGTCCCTTGGACTGCAAGGAGATCCAACCAGTCCATTCTGAAGGAGATCAACCCTGGGATTTCTTCAGAGGGAATGATGCTAAAGCTGAAATTCCAGTACTTTGGCCACCTCATGTGAAGAGTTGACTCATTGGAAAAGACTCTGATGCTGGGAAGGATTGAGGGCAGGAGGAGAAGGGGACGACAGAGGATGAGATGGCTGGATGGCATCACTGACTCGATGGACACGAGTCTGAGCGTACTCCGGGAGATGGTGATGGACAGGGAGGCCTGGCGTGCTGCAATTCATGGGGTCGCAAAGAGTCGGACACGACTGAGTGACTGAACTGACTGAAGGATTTAAACTTTTGTTTTTTTAAAGGAAACTTCACCTTGCATTTTTTGATCCAAATGGTTTGGCTTTAACTCAATAATTTACTGTATCAAAACAAGGATGCAAGTTGTTTCTGTAAATTGCATTTTAGAATTTATTTCAAATATAAAGAATCCTTAACTTTCTACAAAGAATTTGTTTTCTAATATAATTTAAAATTATCTTACTAATAAACAAAAGTACTTGATAAAATTGAATTCAATTATTTAGATTGTACGATTCTTAGAAAACCCATTTTTGAGACATTTCTCACAAGAACAACAATTTAGCTGGTAATTTCCTTTACACTCAAATTGTTAAAATAGCTATTTTACTGTATTTTAATAACTGTTACTAGATGAAACATTTCTTTTATAGTTTAAGTGTATATTTTCATAATTTACCATACTTATGATCAATTTAGGTTTTTCTGCTGAAGACATAAAAGATAATAACTTAGAGACAACCTATTAGAAAGTAAATTAAAGTGAAATAAATGAAATAATATTGATGGCCTTGTTATTGATACTTTCAAAATAGGATTAAAATATAATATTCTGTACATAAAAATTCTATTTAAGGTCATAACTCATGGATTACACTCTTATAAGACAATTTATTTGATTTCAGGAAGTAAGGATTATTATTTCTGAAGCAACAAATTTCATTTTTTTTCTCCTCTGGAAAATTCTACATATGCAGATAATAAGCTACTCTAATTAAAAAGGGATATTATGACCTCAGTTTATCTGACTTATTTGACTTCTCATCTAAAGTCTCCAGCTTTTTTTTTTCCCCCCTATCTCCTAAGCTACAAAAATATCATGAGAATTGGTTACAAACAAATCAGTAGTTTGAGAGCATACACTTTTAAGGATAATCCACTCTGTGGTGCTATATTTGGCAGACATTGTTTCCAATAAAAACCTTCTCACTTCTGCTATATATGCTTCTTTAAACTGTGTTTTGCATTCTAGATCTGTGATCTGCGTGTGTGATTTATGTGAAATATCTCTCTCTTAGTAGCACAGTTGTCATTGTTTGTAACATTGATTCCTCCTTGTAACTTAGTTTTGGTTTTGTTTTTGTTTTGATAAGCCTCCAATCTCATCTGAACTATCAGACTTCAGAAAAAAATCAGCCTGAAGATACAGATGTAGATTCTGGGTATTCACGAGTGGTCTAGATTTTCTCAGTTCCTAGGCAAATACCTTTTTCGCAGAGGTGAGTGAATGGATTCCATATACTAGGAGATAGAGTATAAATATTTTGAAAGGGATAAGCATTTGAGTAATATATATATGGTGTGTGTTAGTTGCTTAGGTGTGTCCGACTCTTTACCACCCCATGGACTATAGCCTGCCAGACTCTTCTGCCCAAGGAATTCTCCAGGCAAGAATACTAGCATGGGTTGCCATTTCCTTCTCCAGGGTATTGTCCCAAACCAGGGATCAAACCCAGGTCTCCTGCATTACGGACAGATTCTTTACTGTCTGAGCCACCAGGGAAGCTCTGCAGTGAGGCATCTGATTACAGCTATGATGGGCAAAGTGGAATGTCAGTTTGAGTGAAGTTTCTTAGTCCTGTCTGACTCTTTGCAACCCCGTGGGCTGTAGCCTACCAGGCTCCTCCATCCATGGGATTTTCCAGGCAACAGTACTGGAATGGGTTGCCATTTCCTCCTCCAGGGGATATTCCTTACCCAGGGATCAAACCCGGGTCTCCCGTATTATAGACAGATGCCTTACCATCTGAGCCACCAGGGAAATCCCCCTCTAATTTTCCCTCTTCCTCCTTTGCATATAAAAAGAAGAAAACTATTAACTAATATTCCTAGAATAGTCCTCTAATTTATTTTAAATTGTTTATGTTAACTGGTATATTTGCCAAGTCAGGTTGCAGGAATGTAAACCAAAACCACTTGCAGAATGTGTATTTTCTGAGACTATTTAAAATTGCCAAAGATATTAAATATGTAGTGCAGGGAGAGAAAAAAATGGAGAGAGAGATGGCTTGAAGCTAAGGAAGGTACCCTCCCAAACATCACCGTGTACAGTCAAAGAAAAGGAATGACCCTTGACTACTTCCCCTCTCGTTTTCAGGAAAATCTCTCTCTCCTCATTTCTTTTCCCCGTGGTCAGGTTGGCTGCATCTCCAAACACTTGTAAGTACTGTATGTTCTGACATATCCTGAAGTCATGCATTAGCACCTTTTCATTCAGCAAAGGGTGAGAACAGATATCTTTTGGCAGCTGACAGCAGGGAGCAGGCAGAAAGAACGGAAGGGAAGCTGGAGGATGGGGACATGGCAGTGGCCTGGTGGCTAGCAGGACTAATGCACCAGCTGTGAATAACCGCCCCACTCTTTTATTTTTTTTGCCTCCCATCTACCCAACAGATGTCTCTCTGTCATTGTCATGTCCTCAAGCTATCCCAGTAAATGATTTGCGCGTTGCAACTGAGTCACCCATGGGGCAATCGAACCTCTTCACAGCTCAAAATTGTTGATGTGTGCACAGAGGAGGGGCCTGTGGTTGGACCATACACTGGCAGGAGCTGGGAGGGGCTGGGGGGGGGTACCCAAGAAAGGGAATGCAGAAGAGGAAGCAGGAACCAGACAGGGTAGTGAAATGTCAAGGTTACCTTGTTTTGCCCAGAGAATTAAAAAGAAGGACACATGAATGTCTGCCTCTACTTGGTCTTTTGACTCTCTTAGGCTGAAGCAGCCCCTTGCTGCTCTGCTAGACATACATATCATTTTGAAAGATTAAAAAATGCAGAATGCAGTGATCTATATTGTATATATGGTTTATTCTGTGGAAAGAATGTTAATAAATATACTGAGAGCCTGCAAAGTTTGCCAATATAAATAATGTGGCATTTCAAAGTCTGTCAGTAACTGTAATTGAATTTTTCAAAGTAAAAATACAGTTCGGTTGTAAATTGGAGTCATGCTTGACATTAGTTGGGCATTAGAAGATATTAATTAGATACTGCTCACTTCTTCTCTCTGATTTCTTTATATTAGATGAAATTATCGGGAAAGAGAAATTTGCAAGCATGCAATTTAGAGATTTTTATTCTCAAAAACAAGCTGCCTGGTAATTTTTAGTGGAAGAATAAATGCTTTTTTCAAAAACCTTGTCAGTGAGCTGTCTAAAACATGCCCTTCCCTATATGAACACAATATGGAAAAGCTAATCCATTTTAATACTTTGTAATGATAATAAGCTACAGTGAACAAGTAGCCTAGGGAAAAGAGAGTAGTAGTCACCTTTAAACAGAAAGAGAATAGCAAGTAATTGTACATTTTTACACTAGGCTGATGACAACATTTCCTGTGACTTTGAACTTACTTTGGCTGTCACCAGCCTGGCAAACATTCTGCATATCAATCAGACAGTTGTATTTCTTGCATGACATTTGCAGCCTAATGTAGACATTTACTTATGTGCTCCTTATATGTAAGCAGACCGTTTATATGTAAATAATTGTGTTCCTTCATGCTGCAGATGCTGCATGTAGAACTGTTCAGACCTTTTAGATCTCAATACCACATGCAGGTTTCATTTATTGTTGTTATTCTTGCTTAAATCTGTCTTCCTCCTTCTTTGGCATGGTTCACTCCTGAGTGTGTGGTTTATGTGATTGTGCAGTGGTATGTGTGTCTGTTTTCCAGCAGTTAATTCTATTTCTGGAAACTCAATCCAAATAATTAACAGTGTTTAAATCTAATTTTTCTTGAGGATTTGTCATGTTGATTTCTTGTTTTGTGTTTAACAAGATACTATAGTTAATTATCACAAAAATATATCCAGATATTGACTTAATTTACATAATTTTAATGTATTCTGGGCATGTTTCAGTATTTTCTTAGTTCCTGTTATCTTGCTTTGAGTGGACATATTTGGGGGGGAGCAATCTTTTTGTTTTCAGTTTAAAACTTCTAAGACCTATTCTTGTTAGGTTCTTTCCAAATAGCTTATTCTTTAAATACGTTGCTTTTTTATTAAATAAATCAGGTGCCCCCACACTGCATCATGTCTATTGTTCATAAGTATATTTATTTTCTAGCTGGTCTCATCTCCAAGGTAAGCATTTTTTAAGTTAATTTTAATTTTATATCGGGGAATAGTTGATTTATGATGTTATGTTAGTTTGTTGTACAGCAAAGTTGTTCAGTCACACATGTATGCATTCATGTCCAGATTATTTTCCCATATAGGTCATTATAGAAATGTTCCCTGCACTATACAGTAGGTCCTTGTTGGTTATCTATTTTATACATACAAGTGTGTACATGTTAATTCCAATCTCCTAATTTATCCCTCCCCTCTACCTTTCTCCTTTGGTAACCATAAGTTTGTCCTCTAAATGTGTGAGTCTATACCTGCTTTGTAAATAAGCTCACTTGTATCATCTTTTTAGATTCTATATGTAAGTGATATCCTACGATATCTGACTAAGGAAATGGCAATCCACTCCAGCACTCTTGCCTGGAAAATCCCATGGACAGAGAAGCCTGATAGACTACAGTCCATGGGGTCGCAAAGAGTCAGACATGACTGAGCGACTTCACTTTCACTTTCACTCAGTGAGACAATCTCTAGGTCCATCCATGTTGCTGCAAATGGCATTGTTTCATATTTTTTTGAATCTATGTACCACATCCTCTTTATCCATCCCTCTGTCAATGGACATTTAGGTTACTTCTGTGTCTTTGCTATTATAAATAGTGCAGCAATCAACATTGGGGTGCATGCATCTTGTACAGTTATGGTTTTCTCCAAATATATGCCCACGAGTGGGACTGCAGGGTCTGCGGCAGTTCTATTTATAGTTTTTTTAAGAAACCTCCACGCTGTTCTCCAACCTACATCCCCACCAACAGTGTAGGAGGGTTCCCTTTCTCCGCACCCTCTCCAGCATTGTTTGTAGACTTTTTGATGATAGTTGTTCTGACTAGTGTGAGGCAATACCTCATAGTAGTTTTTGTTTGCATTCCTCTAATGATCACCTGTGTTGAACATATTTTCATGTGCTTTGGGGCCATCCATATATTTTCTTTGAAGAAATGGCCATTTAGATCTTGAATTGTCCACTTGAAAAAATTCTTAGAAGTCTACAAAATTGACTTTGATTTGCTTGCCTTCATAGAAAACAAATACACTAAAAATACAACTCCCAGGGAATTTATTTATGAACTCTATTCAAGGAGAGAGTCGTGACTTCACCAAGATGGTAACACAAGTTCTTCCTGACTTAGCTTTCCCTCACTAGAACAGCTAACAATTATAACTCATGGACATCACACTACTGAGAGAATCCTAGAAGATGGGAGTGAGGAAGAAGCACCTCTTTGCACCATAGAAACCAAGATGGGCTGCACTGGACAGGTAAGAGAAGTCACCCCACAATGTTGTCTCTTTCCTGAGGCTGTGGTTCTTCCAGTGGTCAAAAAAAGAGCCCAGGGCTTACTTCCAAGACCCCAGGCCTTGTGGGTCACTTCATGAAAACATTTACTCTGGACTTGCCTCAGGAAGATTGCAGGGGAATTTGTGAGGCTCAACTGCTGCAAACCTGATTGTGGCAGAGAAGAGGAGAAGGGACTCCCAACAACCATCACTCAGCTCTTTACAGACCAAATTCCTATTTGCAAAACCCAAGGAGTAATGTCAACCAGCCCCTTTTCTCATCTGCAGAACCAAGCTGGAGAGGCAGTCTGGCCAGGGAGTTCAGCAGGGCTCAGGTCTGCCTACTTGAGGTTTTTAAACAAGGAGTCCTGCTAGGGCCTATGGGCAGAACAGGCTCCAAGGCTGATGAAAGAGCTGTGTAATAGCTCCACTTTCTGTGAATCTTGGCTTCTCTGCCCAACCAGAAAATTTGGGAGTTGCCTGAGGAGGGCAGAAGCCAGCCAGAGTCATAGTTTCACCCACTACAGGGTCTGACCCTTGTCTCATCTGACAGCAAAGGCTGGTGAGAACACCTGGAAAGATGTATAACTGAATAACTTTCAGGCCAAGAGACAAGCAGAGCTGATCACCCCCAGAACAAAGCCCAAGGATATTTGTTTGGGCAGGAACTAGGGGCATGGATCAGCTTGAGGCCTGGAGCTGTTTCTCTGACTGTGTCCAGGCAGGGAAGCCAATTTCTAGCCACAGTTATTTCTGAATAGAGCCTTTAGCCCTCCTGACCAGGGAACCTTACCAGAGAAGCTGCGTGTCTCATCCAATAGCTCTGCATACAGTGGTCTTGAACAAAGAACACAGGAGTGGCTTTTCCTGTCTGCAGAGCAAAACCAGTGGCTTCACCTGACCAAGATATTCAATATGTACCCTTGCTTTATTCAGGTCCCCAGTGATCCACATAGGCCCTTCTATTGTCTGGCCAAGGCAGGGAAGCTAATTCATAGCTTTACTTGCTGCTGCAAATAACACCCAGTCTTGACAGTCTAGTAAACCTTACCAGACAATCCAGACAACTGTAGAGAACCCTTTCCTGTAGACTCACTTGGGCAGAGAACAAAACCAGTGATACAGTTGACCCCCTATTTCCAACTGACCTCAGCACTCAAACAGTTGCTATGAGGGTCTGTTTGGGGACAATGCAAGTCCAGCCTTCTTAAGGATATAACCACCAGACACATCCAGAAATCCAAACTGAGCTCACTAGTGAAGAACTGCTCTGCATAGGAAATCTACAAAATTTTGGAAGGGGAGTCCATTTGTTCAAATGTGCAGATACAACAGAAGGAAACAGGGTCATGAAAAATCAGGTAAATATAATAAAACCAAAGGAAACTGTAAAAGTCTTATAACTGATTCTAAAGAGATGTATATCTATGAGCTGCAAATTTCAGAATAATCCTCTTAAAAAAGTTCAGTGAACTACATGAACACATAGACAAAATTTCATGAATATAGTTCAACAAAGCAATTGTAAAAAAGAAACCCTAGAAATTCCAGAGCTGATAATATGATAAGGATTGGCAGAATTTAATAGAGAGTTGCAATTTGAGAACAAAAGAAAGAATCAGTGGTCTAAAAGACAGGACATTTGACATTATCCAGCCAGAGGGGCAAATAAAGAAAAAAAAATGAAAAAGACTAAGAGAATTCAGAGGGAAAAGAGAAAGGAACAGAAAGTATATTTAAAGCAATAATGGCTTAAAACTTCTTAATGACATGGAGAGAAATAAACCTCCAAATCCAAGAGGCCCAAGAGCTGCTAAATATAGCTACACCAGAGTACCGAAAGTGAAAGACAAAAAATGTTAAAAGCAGAAAGAGAAGAAAGAGATGTTATGTACAAGTGAATCCCCTAAGACTATCAGAGGATTTCCCAACATAAACTTTTCAGGCTATTAGAGAATGAGATGATATATTTAAAATATTGAAAGAAAATACCTGTTAATCAAGAATACTATACCTGACAAATCTGTCCTTCAGAAAGGAGGAGGGATTAAGATGACCTTACATACACAAAAGTTGAGGCAATTCATTTCCACTAGACTTGCCTTATAAGAAATGCTAAGGAGTGTTTCTTAAGTAGAAATAAAAGGATGCTAATATCACAAAAGTATAAGGCCATGCAAAACTCACTGGTAATGATAATTACATAGTTAAAATTGGATTCTATAGTCAAAGTTGGATTCTGTAATATATGGTAATGGTTGTGTGTAAATCACTGTAAAGAAAAAAAAATAGTAAAAAATAACCAGAACTACAAAATTTTGTTATTACACAACTTAAGAAAAAGAGATACTGTAACATGAGTAATCTAAAATGTGAAGGTAAAGAAAATTAAGATATAAGTCTTTATAATCCTGTTTGTTACAAGTTTAAAGTAGGGTGTTACAATTTTAAGATACTTTATGTAAGCCTCGTGATCATCACAAAGGAGGAACCTGCAGTAATTACAGAAAAGAACATGCTAAAGATCAAAGCATCCTGATATCGTAAGACATCAAAGCTCAAGAAAACACTGAAGCCTAAGAAACAAGGAACAATGGATCTACAAAACAGCAGAGAACAACAAAAGGCAAAACAGTAAGTGCTTACTTAGCAATAATTATTTTAAATGTAAATGGATCAAATTATCCAATAAAATGCAGTCTGGGGCTTCCCAGGGGGCTCAGACAGTAAAGAATCCACCTGCAGTGTGGAATACCTGAGTTCGATCCCTGGGTCTGGAAGATCTCCTGGAGGAGGGCATGGCAACTCACTTCAGTATTTTTGCCTGGAGAATCCCCATGGACAGAGGAGATTGGTAGGCTCCAGCCCATGGGGTCACAGAGAGTCAGGCACTACTAAGCAACTATGCACAGCAAATATACTGTCTAGTTTAAAGGCACACACAGACTGAAGAGATATTTCAAGCAAATAATAACCAAAAAAAAAAAAAAAAAAGGGATAGAGACACTTATATCAGACAAAATAGACTTTAAAAATAGTAAAAGACAAATAATTTTACTACACAATGATAAAGGGTCTGTTCATCACGAAGACACACCAATTATAAATATTTATGCTCCCATCATTGCAGCATCTAAATACATAAAGCAACACCTAAGAAGATTAAAGAGCAATGCAATAATAATTGGGGACTTTGATCAGTTCAGTTCAGCTTAGTCACTCAGTGGTGTCCTACTCTTTGTGACCCCACGGACTGCAGCATGCCAGGCCTCTCTGTCCATCATCATCTCCCAGAGTTTACTCAAACTCATGTCCATTGAGTAGGTGATGCCATCCAACCATCTCATCCTCTGTCGTCCCCTTCTCCTCCCTCCCTCAATCTTTCTCAGCATCAGGGTCTTTTCCAATGAGTCACTTCTTTGGCCACCTGATGCAAAGTATTGGAGTTTCAGCTTCAACATCAGTCCTTCCAATGAATATTCAGGACTGATTTCCTTTAGGATGGACTGGTTACATCACCTTCCAGTCCAAGGGACTCTCAAGAGTCTTCTCCAACACCACAGTTCAAAAGTATCACTTCTTCAGCTCTCAGCTTTCTTTATAGTCCAACTCTCACATCCATACGTGACTACTGGAGAAACCATAGCTTTGACACTCTACTCCAAATGATGGATAGTTCATCCAGACAGAAACTTAACAAGGGAAGAGCAACTTTGAACAACATAGACCAAACAGACCTAACAGAGATACAGAAAAAATATTCTATTCAACGGCATACACATTCTTTCAGGTGCACATGGAATGTTTTCTAGGATAAACCATATATTGGCCACATGTCTTAGCAAATTCAAGATTTAAATCATACCCAGTATGCTCTCTGACCACACTGGTCTGAAACTAAGAAATCATTCGGAAGATAAAACCTGGAAAATTCCCAAATAGTCATCCCACGGCACTGGTTTCAGGAACCTCTGTGGATACCTAAATCTGAGGATGCTCAGTTCCTTTATATAAAATAGCATAGTGCCATAAATACAGTTGGCCATCTGCAGACGCAAAACCTGCAAATACAGAAGGCTAACAGTACACTGCTGAAAAAACAAGGTATGAGAGAAGAAATTAAAAGGGAAATAAAACAGCACCTTGAAACAAATATGACGAAATTTATAAAAGGCAGCAAAAGCAGTTTTAAGAGTTCACAGTCACAAACACCTATATTAAGAAGCAGAAAAATCTCAAATAACCTATTCCTTCAGAAAAAATAAACTGAGCCCAAATGGAGAAGAAGGAAGGAAGTAATACAGATTAGAGCAGAAATGCACAAAAAAGAGGACAGGAAAACTATAGAAAAGATGAACCAAAAAGTTGGTTGTTTGAAAAGACGAATGAAGTTTACAACTCTTTAGCTAGAGTAACCAAGGGAAAAAGAGGACCCAAATCAACAATAATATAAATAAACAAGGAGACATTATGACTGATACCACAAATACAAAGGAGCATAAGAGGCTACTATGAATAAGTGCACATCATCAAACTGGATAACTTACAGGAAATTTTAAAAAGTCTTAAAAACAGTAAATTCTTAGACAGAATCAGGAAGAAACAAAGTCTGAATATACCAATCTATAAGAAAAGAGAATTAGTAATCAAAAACCTCTCAACTGAAAAAACAAATCCAGAACTGATTCCTTAACTGGTGAATTTTACCAAATATCTAAAGAATACCAATCCTCAAAATATTCCAAAAATATTGGAGAGGAAGGAACATTTCCAGATTCATTTTATGAGGCTGGCATCACCCTGATATCAAAAACAAAACACAAAAATAATTATAACAGAAAACTACAGACCAATATCCCTGATAAATACAGATGCAAAATTTTCAGTAAAATATTAGCAAACCAAATTCAGCACATAAAAAACATCATTCACCATGATCAGTTGGATTTCTATCTGGGATGTAAGGATGAACAAAGGAAAGGGTTAGTTGCTCAGTCATGTCTGACTCTCTGTGAGCCCATGGACTGCAACTCACCAGGTTCCTCTGTCCATGGGATCTTCCGTTCCCTTCTCCAGGGGAACTTCCTGAACCCAGAGATGGAACCCTGGTCTCCCACATTGCAGGCAGATTCTTTACCGTCTGAGCCACTAAGGAAGTAAGGATAGTTCAACATATACAAGTCAGTTTATGTGATTTCATATTAATGGAATGAAAGACAAATATCATGATCACCTTAATGGAGGCAGAAAAAGTCATCTGACACAGTTCAACATCCACTCTTAATAAAATCTTTTTAATAAATTGAATATATCAGGAATGAACCCCAAAATAATAAAGGGTATAAGCAAGCCCACAAGTAATTTCCTACTCAAGTAATTTCCTACTGTAAAAGACTGATAGCTTTTCCTCTAAGGTCAGAAACAAGACAAAGATGCACACTCTCAGAATTCCTATTCAGCATGGTCCTGGAAGTCCTCACCACAGCAACCAAGCAGGAAAATATAAATCAGAATTTGAAAGGGAAAAGGTTGTCTCTATTTGCAGATAGCATGACTTTGTATAGAAAACCTAATGATTCCATTACAACGCAGATCTAATCAATGAGTTCAGTAAAGTTTCAGGATGCAAACTTAACATAAAAATAGTAGCATTTGTATGGTGGTGGTGGTTTAGTCGCTAAGTTTTGTCCGATTCCTGACATCCCATGGACTGTAGCTTGCCAAGCTCCTCTGTCCACGGGATTCTCCAGGCAAGGATACTAGAGTGGGTTGCCATTTCATTCTCCAGAGGATCTTCCTAACCCAGGAATCAAACACTGGTCACCTGCATCACAGGCAGATTCTTTACAAATGCTATGAGGGAAGCATTTGTATACACTAGCAAATTATCTGAAAAATAAAATTATTCCATTTATAGTAACATAAAAATACTTAGTACGAAACACAAAATGTCAAAGCATGCCTGAGAACAAAGCAGGAAGAATTACACTTCCCAAACCACAAAAATAATCAAAACAGCCTGCCAGTGACATGAAAAAAGACATATAGGTCAATGCGACAGAACTGGTCGCAAAAAAAGGTTCAAATTACTATACAATTGCATTCATTTAGTACGTGGTGTTCGGAAGGGTAGATATTTACATGCAAAACAATGACACTAGGCAAAATAAAGGACAAAAATGATAAGGACCTAAGCAGAAGAGATTAAGAAGAGGTGGCGAGAATACACAGAAGAACTATACAAAAAAGCTCTTAATAACTCAGATAACCATGATGGTGTGGTCACTCACCTAGAGCCAGACATCCTAGACTGTGAATCAAGTGGGCCTTAGGCAGCATTGCTACAAACAAAGCTAGTGGAGGTGATGAAATTCCAGCTGAGCTATTTCAAATCCTAAAAGGTGATGCTATGAAAGTGCTGCACTCAATATGCCAGCAAATTTGGAAAACAGCAAGGGCCACAGGACTGGAAAAGATCGTTTTTTCATTCCAATCCTGAAGTAAGGCAACAAAAAATGGTTCAAATTACTATACAATTGCATTCATTTCACATGCTAGAAAGATTATGCTCAAAATTCTTCAAGCTATGCTTCAGCAGTATGTGACTCGATAATTTTCAGATGTACCAGAGGAACCAGAGATCAAATTGCCAACATCAGCTGGAAAAGCAAAGCAATTCCAATATATACATATATCTATCTATCTATCTACCTACACATATACATTTCTGCTTTATTGACTATGCTATAACCTTTGAGTATGTGGATCACAACAAATTGTGGAATATTCTTGAAGAGATGGGAATATCAGACCACCTTACCTGCCTCCTAAGAAACCTGTATGCAGGACAGGAAGCAACATTTAGAACTGGACATGGAACATCAGACTGGTTCCAAATTTGGAAAGGAATATGTCAAGGCTAAATATTATCATCCTGCTTATTTAACTATATGCAGAGTACATCATATGAAATGCTGGGGTGGGCAATTCACAAGCTGAGATCAAGATTGCAGGGAGAAATACCAACAACCTCAGATATGCAGATGATACCACAGAAATGGCAGATACCACTTTATGGCAGAAAGTGAAGAGGAACGAAAAAGCCTCTTGATGAAGGTGAAAGAAGAGAGTGAAAAAGCTGGCTTAAAACTCAAGATTCAAACAACAAAGATCATGGCATCCAGTCCCATTACTTCATGGCAAATAGATGGGAAACAGTAGAAACAGTGTCAGATTTCATTTCCTTGGGCTCCAAAATTGCTGCAGATGGTGACTGCAGCTATGAAATTAAAAGATACTTGCTCCTTGGAAAAAAAGCTATGACAAACCTAGACAGAGTATTAAAAATCAGACACATCACTTTGCCAACAAAGATCCATATAATCAAAGCTATGGTTTTTCCAGTGGTCGTGTATGAATGTGAGAGTTGAAATATAGAGAAGGCTGAGCACTGAAAATTTAATGCATCCTAATTGTGGTACTGGAAAGGACTCTTGAAGGTCCCTTGGACTGCAAGGAGATCAACTTGTCAATCCTAAAGGAAATCAACCCTGAATATTCATTGGAAAGACTGATACTGAATCTGAAACTCCAATACTTTGGCCACCTGATAAAAAGAACTGACTCATTGGAAAAGACCCTGATGCTGGGATAGACTGAGGGCAAGAGGAGAAGGGGATGACAGAGGATGAGATGTTTGGATGGCATCACTGACTCAATGGACATGAGTTTGAGCAAGCTCAGGGACATAGTAAAGGACAGGGAAGCCTGGTATGCTGCAGTTGATGGGGTTGCAAGTAGTCAGATATGACTTAGTGACTGAACAGCTGAACAACAATGAAACTAGACTCCTATCACACTATACTTACAGGCATGTCATTAAAGCACAATCAATAAAGTAAAAAGTGAAACTGCAACAAACTAAAAAAGGTTCATCAAACTAAAAAGGCAAAGAAACAGCAAAATAAAAAGACGACCTGCTAAATAAAGAAATGTCTGCACACCATATATCCAGTAACGGTTAATATCCAAAATACATAAAAAACTCATACAGCTCAATGGTAACAAAAGAATCAATTAGAAAATGGGTGAAAGTTATTTATACAAAGTATTTATATGAAGGTCAATGAGTATACAAAATGCTCATCACAATTCATTTAGTGAAAAGCTAATCAAAATCACAATGAGATACCACCTCAAACCTGTAAGGATTCTACCTCTAACATCTGAGCAATGTCCTCAGTTCCTACCTACAAAAAATGAGTGGTAGCGATGTGTATTGATTTGAAGCCAATGGAGTTAAGAAGTGAGTGTGCCTGCTCTCTCATCTCTTTCTATTACAAACTTGGTTCTAGTTATTAGAAACAGTTCATCCAAAAGATGAAAGAAAAGAGAATCAGTAGGAGGAATCCAGCAGAATGTACAATAAGTATGGAACTGTTGGGGTGTGAAAAATTATCTATTTTTTGGTTAACTTCAACTGATTTCCATTATGTTAAGCCATAGGCACTAGGATTTATTACAACAGTTAGCATCCCATTATTATTATTATTATTGAAAACATTACCTAAACTTGGAACAAAAAGCTAAAATGCACTGGTTTAGCAGTCAGGTAATAGGTGACAAGGGAATTAATGTCAGAAGGAAGACTTTCCTCTGAATCCTCACATGAGAATTATTGAAAAAAAGATAAATTACTATCTTGCTTATCTATAGGGGTTTCAGGGTAACAAGCAACACTCATTACCTCAATTGTGTGAATGAAGTAATGAACAGAGAAAATAATACATTTCTGAGTTTACATCGCTCACTTATAAAACTAAATAGAAATTACCCTATGAATGAGCAACAGTAGATTGTAACTTTGGCATAGATTCCAGAAACACCAAGTGGGCAAACACTGAAATCGTGAAGAATGTGTGGGTATACCAGCACACTTGGTCAGAAAATAATGAATAGAGTGATTATAACCACAGAGAGAAGTTACCATGGCCTTTCATGTAGAGTTCATGATGAGTTGCAAATGCTAGATTATTACAGAACACCACCTCTGTACCATCTGAATATTATACAACCCTTAGGCAGCAAAAGAATGTATGAACAGTCCAGATCCTAAGGCAAAGTAGCTGCAGTAGTGTCCTTTCTTCCATTAGGATTTCAGAGGCAGATTGGTTTCAGTGCTCATTTGCATTCTATGTCCATAGATTGGAGCAGATGTGTTGGAAAAGGAAAAAATCTGAGAAGAGAAGAAACAAGCATCCCCTGAGAAGCACTTTTACCTATAACCTAAGCAAGAACCCGTTGCCACCTTTCTGTGTGTCTTTTCTTGAAAAGTACATGAAAATATAATGAGATTTTATTCCAGTTCATTTAGGCTAATTTCTTCTGAGTTTAATGACAGTAATAGAGGGAATCTCATCTTGAGTTTCTTCTCTGTTCTCAAAATCCAAAATTAAGCCATATACATGTATAAAATTTTTTAAGAAAGCAGTTGGGGTTCTTGTCAAAGGTACTAATGCAAGAAGCTCCTGAACTCACCTCCTTCCACAGACAAACCAAATCAATAGGTATATATGGAACTATTTCCTGTGAAATAAGCTCCCAAACTAGATGAGCAATTAATGTTTTCAAAATGTGGTATTGAATAAGAATATTCAGTCCCTTGGACAAGGAGATCAAACCACTCAATTCTGATACCCTGGATATTCACTGGAAGGACTGACACTGATACTTTGGGCACCAGATGTGAACAGCCAACTGGACATGAGTTTGAGCAAACTCTGAGAGACAGTGATGGACAGGGAAGCCTGACATGCTGCAGTTCAGGGGTCACAAAGAATCAGACATGACTGAGCTACTGAATAATGAACAACAATTCCTATACATCAGGCAAATAAGAAAAACACCCACGTTGAAGCAGATATTAGTGGCTGATACACAGTCTCACCATAAACCCTACCATTGGTTTGGCAACCTATAATCAAGAGGGAACTCCATGTGTTTCTGAGCTTTTTCCTGGAGTGAAGGGTTTGGGTCCTTCATCTGGCACCCCAACGTTAAGACTTATAGCTGAGAGATCACCTCCTCCAAAAGAAAACATCTTTGAAAGCCAATGGAGCTTGTGTGTTCAACACCCACAAAGCTATAGTAAACAGCAACAGTTCTAAAAGGGCTTGCATAGACTCACCATAATAGCTCAGTTGGTAAAGAGTCCACCTGCAATGCAGGAGACCCTGGTTCGATCCCTGGGTTGGGAAAATCCCCTGGAGAAGGGAAAGGCTACCCACTCCAGTATTCTGGCCTTGAGAATTCCATGGACTCTGTAGCCCATGGGGTCACAAAGAGTCGGACACGACTGAGTGACTTCGTTTTCACTTTCATAGACTCACCACAGCTATGCAATGGCAAAGGCAACTCACTGAAATGACTCTTTCCATTCAGAGAGCCAATGGAGCCATCTTAAAAGCTTCAGCCTGATAGGCAGGCATCTAATTTTACCTACATGAAGAGCCCATTGAAATACCCGCTGAAGAACATAGAGACTGGTAGAAGCCATTTTTATGCTCCCCCTCTGCCTCACTCCAAGTCACAGCTGTCTCACAGAAGAGCTTCTGGACCTGTCTGGTACCCTGAGTCTTGCAACTGCTACCCAGGGGTCACCCCTTGATCACATGGCTCTGGTGGGCAGTTAGGCTTAAATTTCCAAGTTCCACACGTCAGTAACAAATGGAGGACACAAATGGAGAGTCTTTTCAAGAAAGAGGCCTGTTAGCTTGTTTTAACAGTGGTGATCTCAGGACAGGCTTCTAATTAAACATACATCTGGTAGCCAACCAGAATCATCTCTAGAGACCAAGGAGGCCAGTGGGTACCACCCTCACAGTCTGCCTCTGCCCCACTCCAGGTTACCAGTATCTCTGAGAAAGGAGCTTGTACACATATCTGGCGTTCCAGCTTTGGCGTTTACTGCCCAGAGAAGACATCCCTTGATAACCTGGCTCTGGTGGCCAGTGGGGCTTATGTTCACAGGTCTAATAGCAGCAAACAAACTATCCTTAACTAGCTATCAGCCCAGGGCTCGGTGAAGAGGATTAGACAGAAATACCTCCTAGGATTCCTCCAAAAGGGTATATTTGCAAATTTCAGAAGGTGCTGCCTCTAAGTCCAGTTTACAACCGGCTTGAATTTCGGTGCTGATTGAGATCTTCCATTTAGTACAAGGAGCCACTGAGAAAAAAGTACGGTGCTGAAGGACAACCAAAAACCAGGGAAGGATTGTATAATAAAGTTCATCTCCTGCATGAGGCTACACATTCAAGTCTGGGAGCAGTGGCTACTGTGTCTTCTACATAGAAACCAATACATAGTGTAAAGAAACATAAATATTTTCCAAGCTAAAGCAAAAGATAAAACTTGAGGAAAAAAGCCTTAATGAGATGGAGATGCGTGATTTACCTGATAGAGTTCAAAATAAGAGTTATAAAGATACTGAGGTGAGGAAATAATGTATGAATAAAGTGAGAATTTTAACAACAGGATAGAAAATGGAAGAAAGTACCAAACAGAAATCACAGAGCTAAAGAATGGAATGACTGAACTGAGGAAAATACAATAGAAAGAGTTTGTAAGCAGGCTGGATGAAAGAGAAGAAAAGGTCAGTGAATTCAAAGTCAGAGCAGAACTCATCCAGTCAGAGCAGGGAAAGGAAAAGTGAATGGAAAAAGATTGGTGATAGGATGATAGGAACAGAAGGAACCTATGTGACCACAAATGGAATGGTACACTTACCAAAAACAAGGTGAGAGAAAGGGGAAGAAAACTTATTTGACTAAATAATGGCTGTAAACTTCTCTAACTTGCGGAGGGAAACAGACAGACATGCAGATCCAGGAAGCTATTGAAGTTCTAAATAAAAAGAACTCACACCCATGGCAACATTACATTATGAATCACCTGTCAAAAGTTAAAAACAAGGAATCTTAAAAGCAGCAGGGAAAAAAATCAGCTTGTTACATCCAAAGGAACCACCACTAGACTATCAGCAGACTTTTCAGCAGGAACCTTGCAGGTGAGAAGGGTGTGATGTGATATAGTCAAATTGCTAGGGAAAAAAGATTCCAACAAGGAATGTCTATCCAGCAATTTTTTTTCCAGAACTGAAAAAAAAAGATAAAGAGTTTTCAGGCAACAAAAGCTAAAGGATTTCCTCATCATCAGTATTCTTGCCTTGAGAACCCCATGAACAGTATGAAAAGGCAAAATGATAGGATACCAAAAGAGGAACTCCCCAGGTCATTAGGTGCCCTATATGCTAATGGAGATCAGTGGAGAAATAACTCCAGAAAGAATGAAGAGACGGAGCCAAAGCAAAAACAATACCCAGTTGTGGATGTGACTGGTGATAGAAGCAAGGTCCAATGCTGTAAAGAGCAATATTGCATAGGAACCTGGAATGTCAGGTCCATGAATCAAGGCAAATTGGAAGTGGTCAAACAAGAGATGGCAAGGGTGAACATCGACATTCTAGGAATCAGCGAACTAAAATGGACTGGAATGGGTGAATTTAACTCAGATGACCATTATATCTACTACTGCAGGCAGGAATTCCTCAGAAGAAATGGGAGTAGCCATCATGGTCAACAAAAGAGTCTGAAATGCAGTACTTGGATGCAATCTCAAAAACGACAGAATGATCTCTGTTCGTCTCCAAGGCAAACCATTCAATATCACAGTTATCCAAGTCTATGCCCCAACCAGGAACGCTGAAGAAACTAAAGTTGAACGGTTTTATGAAGACCTACAAGACCTTTTAGAACTAACACCCAAAAAAAGATGTCCATTTCATTATAGGGGACTGGAATGCAAAAGTAGGAAGTCAAGAAACACCTGGAGTAACAGGCAAATTTGGCCTTGGAATGCGGAATGAAGCAGGGCAATGACTAATAGAGTTTTGCCAAGAGAATGCACTGGTCATAGCAAACACCCTCTTCCAACAACACAAGAGAAGACTCTACACATGGACATCACCAGATGATCAACACTGAAATCAGATTGATTATATTCTATGCAGCCAAAGATGGAGAAGCTCTACACAGTCAACAAAAACAAGACCAGGAGCTGACTGTGATTCAGATCATGAACTCCTTATTACCAAATTCAGACTCAAATTGAAGAAAATAGGGAAAACTGCTAGACCATTCCGGTATGACTTAAATCAAATCCCTTATGATTATACAGTGGAAGTGAGAAATAGATTTAAAGGCCTAGATCTGATAGATAGAGTGCCTGATGAACTATGGAATGAGGTTCGTGACATTGTACAGGAGACAGGGATCAAGACCATCCCCATGGAAAAGAAATGCAAAAAAGCAAAATGGCTGTCTGGGGAGGCCTTACAATTAGCTGTGAAAAGAAGAGAGGTGAAAAGCCAAGGAGAAAAGGAAAGATAAAAGCATCTGAATGCAGAGTTCCAGAGAATAGCAAGAAGAGATAAGAAAGCCTTCTTCAATGATCAATGCAAAGATATAGGGGAAAAGAACAGAATGGGAAAGACTATAGATCTCTTCAAGAAAATTAGAGATACCAAGGGAACATTTCATGCAAAGATGGGCTCGATAAAGGACAGAAATGGTCTGGACCTAACAGAAGCAGAAGATATTAAGAGGTGGCAAGAAGACACAGAAGAACTGTACAAAAAGATCTTCACAACCCAGATAATCATGATGATGTGATCACTAATCTAGAGCCAAACATCTTGGAATGTGAAGTCAAGTGGGCCTTAGAAAGCATCACTATGAACAAAGCAAGTGGAGGTGATGGAATTCCAGTTGAGCTGTTTGAAATCCTGAAAGATGATGCTGTGAAAGTGCTGCATTCAATATGCCAGCAAATTTGGAAAACTCAGCAGTGGCCACAGGACTAGAAAAGGTCAGTTTTCATTCCAATCCCAAAGAAAGGCAATGCAAAAAATGCTCAAACTACTGCACAATTGCAGTCATCTCATATGCTAGCAAAGTAATGCTCAAAATTCTCCAAGCCAAGCTTCAGCAATATGTGAACCGTGGACTCCCTGATGTTCAAGCTGGTTTTAGAAAAGGCAGAGAACCAGAGATCAAATTGCCAACATCTGCTGGATCATGGAAAAAGCAAGAGAGTTCCAGAAAAACATCTATTTCTGCTTTATTGACTATGCCAAAGCCTTTGACTGTGTGGATCACAATCAACAGTGGAAAATTCTGAAAGTGATGGGAATATCAGACCACCTGACCTGCTTCTTGAGAAATCTGTATGCAGGTCAGGAAGCAACAGTTAGAACTGGACATGGAAGAACAGACTGGTTCCAAATAGGAAAAGGAGTACGTGAAGGCTGTATATTGTCACCCTGCTTATTTAACTTATATGCAGAGTACATCATGAGAAACTCTGGACTGGAAGAAACACAAGCTGGAATCAAGATTGCTGGGAGAAATATCAATAACCTCGGATATGCAGATGACACCACCCTTATGGCAGAAAGTGAAGAGGACCTAAAAAGCCTCTTGATGAAAGTGAAAGAGGAGAGCGAAAAAGTTGGCTTAAAGCTCAACATTCAGAAAATGAAGATCATGGCATCTGGTCCCATCACTTCATGGGAAATAGTCTGGGTGAAGTCCGGGAGATGGTGACGGACAGGGAGGCCTGGCGTGCTGCAATTCATGGGTCGCAGAGAGTCGGACATGACTGACCGACTGAACTGAGCTGATCTGAACTGAACTGAACTACAAGAAATAATAAGGGATCTTCTCTAAGATGAAATGAAAGGCTGCTGATTGGTAACAAGTAACACATAAAAGTATAATCTCACTGGAAAAGGTAAATAGATAGTAAAATTTAGCATAACTTAATGTAAAGTTCGGAGAAGGCAACGGCATCCCATTCCAGTACTCTTGCCTGGAAAATCCCATGGATGGAGGAGCCTGGTAGGCTGCAGTCCGTGGGGTCGCGAACAGACACGACTGAGCAACTTCGCTTTCACTTTTCACTTTCATGCATTGGAGAAGGCAATGGCAACCCACTCCAGTGTTCTTGCCTGGAGAATCCCAGGGACGGCAGAGCCTGGTGGGCTGCCATCTATGGGGTCGCACAGAGTCGGACATGACGGAAGCGACTTAGCAGCAGTAGCAGCAGCAGCAATGTAAAGTTGGTAGGTAAATCACTTATAATGCTAGGTAAGGTTAAAAGGCAAAAGTAATGATAAGTATAATAATAATAATTTGTTAATATGTATACAAGACAAAAAGAAATAAATGATAATGTCAAAAACATAAAACTTGGTGAAAGTTTTAGTCACTCAGTCATATCTGACTCTTAGCAACCTTATGGACTGTAGCCTGCCAGGTTCCTCTGTCCGTGGAATTCTCCAGTCGGGAATATTTGGGTGGGTTGTCATTCCCTTCTCCAGGGGATCTTCCCAACCCAAGGACTGAACACGTCTCCTGCATTGCAGGCAAATTCTTTATCATCTGAGCCACCAGGGAAGCCCCATAAAACTTGGTGGGGGTGTAAAAATGTAAAGCTTTGGAATGCACTCAAACTTAAGTTGTTATAAACTTATAACAAACTATTTTGCTATTTTATATATATTTCAAGGTAATCACAAAGTAAAAACCTATACAAGCATATTTCAGAGATATTCCAGGTCACTTCAATAAAGCTAGTCACACAAATTTTTGGTTTCCTAGAGTGTATTAAGGTCATGTCTATAGTGTGTTCCATTAAGTGTGCAGTAGCAGTATGTTTAAAAATATTTATAAAGCTTAATTTAAAATATAAAACAAAAATATTTATTACAGTAGTGACATAATAGATCAAAGTACACCATAAAAATATAATAATGAAAAAGTTTGAAATATTGCAAAAATTACCAAAATGTGGCGTGGCAATATGAAATGAGAAAACGCTGCTTGAAAAATGGCACCGGTTTGCTTGTGAGATGTAGACTTGCCAGAGATTTGTATTGCTTATAGCATTACAGTAAAGTGCAATAGAGTGAAGTATGTCTATATTACATGCACGGAAGACAAAGAGGAAGAAATCTAAGCATATCACTCCAGAAGATCATCACATCCAAAGGCAGAAAGCAGGAGAAGAAACAAAGAAGGGACTACATCACAGCCAGAAAACAACTGCTGCAAAGCAGTCCATGGCACAATTACTTTCAATGTAAGTGGACTACATTATCTCATCAAGAATAGAGTGGCTGAATTTACACAAAATCTGTATGCTGCCTGAAAGAGACTCACTTCATGTATAAGGCCACACACAGACTAAAAATGAAGGAATGGCAGAAGATATTCCATAAAAATGGAAACCAGAAGAAAGCTGGGGCAGCGATACTTACATTAGGCAAAAGAGACTTAAAGCCTGCAATAAGAGATAAGAAGGTCACTATAATAATGATAAAGCAGTCAGTCCAACAAGAAGATACAACATGTGTAACTATTTATGCGTCAAGCATAAGAGCACCTAATATATAAAGAAATATTAACAGACCTAAAGATACAAAGAAGACATACGGATGGCTAACAAACACATGAAAAGATGCTCAACATCACTCATTATTAGAGAAATGCAAATCAAAACCACAATGAGGTACCACTTCACACCAGTCAGAATGGCTGCGATCCAAAAATCTGTAAGCAATAAATGCTGGAGAGGGTGTGGAGAAAAGGGAACCCTCCTACACTGTTGGTGGGAATGCAAACTAGTACAGCCACTATGGAGAACAGTGTGGAGATTCCTTAAAAAATTGCAAATAGAACTACCTTATGACCCAGCAATCCCACTGCTGGGCATACACACCGAGGAAACCAGAATTGAAAGAGACACATGTACCCCAATGTTCATCGCAGCACTGTTTATAATAGCTAGGACATGGAAACAACCTAGATGTCCATCAGCAGATGAATGGATAAGAAAGCTGTGGTACATATACACAATGGAGTATTACTCAGCCGTTAAAAAGAATTCATTTGAATCAGTTCTGATGAGATGGATGAAACTGGAGCCGATTATACAGAGTGAAGTAAGCCAGAAAGAAAAACACCAATACAGTATACTAACACATATATATGGAATTTAGGAAGATGGCAATGACGACCCTGTATGCAAGACAGGGAAAGAGACACAGATGTGTATAATGGACTTTTGGACTCAGAGGGAGAGGGAGAGGGTGGGATGATTTGGGAGAATGACATTCTAACATGTATACTATCCTGTAAGAATTGAATTGCCAGTCTATGTCTGATGCAGGATACAGCATGCTTGGGGCTGGTGCATGGGGATGACCCAGAGAGATGTTATGGGGAGGGAGGTGGGAGGGGGGTTCATGTTTGGGAACACATGTAAGAATTAAAGATTTTAAAATTTAAAAAATAAAAAATAAAAAAAAATAAAAAAAAGAAAGCAGTCCAATAATAACAGGGATATCCCAGTTTAATACCCTGACTTGCATCATCCAGACAGAAAGCCCAGAAATAAATCCATCCAAATATGGTCAATTGGTTTATGACAAGGAGCCAAGAATATATAATGGAGAAAAGGCCATCTCGTCAATAAATAATGTTGGGAAAATGGAGCAGCCACCTATAAAATCATGAAACTGAACCATTCTCAACAACACACACAATAATTAACACAAAATGGATTAAAACGATTTGAGTGTGAGCCCTGAAACCATGAAACTGTCAGAAAAAAAACATAGTAAGCTTCTTGACATCAAGCATAGTGATGAATTTTGGAGCTGATTTCAAAAGCAAAGGCAACTAAAACAATAATTAACAAGTGGGATCACATACACTAAAAAGCTTCTGCATGAGGGCAAAGGAAACAGTCAACACAATGAAAAGGCAACTTTAGGGGGGAAAATGCAAATATATGATAAGAGGTAAATATCCAAAATAGATAAAGAACTCATAAAACTCTAAAAAATGAGCTAAAAAATCCAATTACAGAAATGGGCAGAGGATCAGATGGACAGATGGCTAACAAGTATATATGAAAGATGCTTATCATTAATCATAGGGAAATACAATCAAAACTACAATGAGGTATCACTTCATACCTATTAGAAGAAATATTATCAAAAAGACAAGAAATAAATGGTGGTGAGGATGTGGAGAAAAAGAAATACTTGAGCTTTTTTCATGGGAATATAAATTGGAGCAGTTACTATGGAGGACAGTATAAAGACTTCCCAAAATATTTAAAATAGAACTAATCTATAATCCCACAGTTTCACTGCTGGGTATTTATCTGAGAAAACAAAAACACTAACTTGATACCTTCATTTCAGCAATACTTAGAGAATCTAAGACATGGAAGCAACCTAAGTATCCAGTGATGGTTGAATGAATTAAGAAAATGTGGTATAAAATGTAAAGCTGATGTGTACTAGAATATTATTCAGCCATAACAATGAATAAAATCCTGCCATTTGCAACATGGGTGGACCTTGAGGGTACTTTGCCAAGTGAAATACATTAGACTGAGAAATACAAATTCTATATGATCTCATTTTATTTCCGTGCGTGCTCAGTCATGTCCAACTCTTTGTGACCCCATGAAATGTAGCCCGCCAGGCTCCTCTCTCCAGGCAAGTATACTGGAATGGATTGCCATTTCCTTCTCCAGGGGATCTTCTTGACCCAGGGATTGAACCGGCATCTCCTGCGTCCCCTGCATTGGCAGGGGGATTCTTTACCACTGAGCCACCTGGGAAGCCCCCAGAATACTGGAGTGGGTAACCCTTCCCTTCTCTAAGGGGATCTTCCCAATGTAGGAATCAGACCAAGGTCTCCCACATTGCAGGCTGATTCTTTACCAGCTGAGCCACAAGGGAAGCCCAAGAATACTAGAGTGGGTAGCCTCTCCCTTCTCCAGCAGATCTTCCTAACCCAGGAATAGAACTGGGGTCTCCTGCAATGCAGGTGGATCCTTTGCCAGCTTAAAAAATGAAACAAAACAAAATAAAACATTCATAGATACAAGGAATAGATTATTTCTTGCCCAGAGTTAGGGGATGGGTTGGGTAAAGTGGTGAAGGGAGTGAAAGGGTGCACACTTCCAGGATGTATTGTACCACAATGTGATTATAGCTAATCATATATATTTATGATTGAAATATGATTATCTTTCAAATATACTGTGTTATATATTTGAAAGTTGTTAAGAGAAAAAAATCTTAAAAGTTCTCATCACAAGAAAAAATTGTATCTATGTGATGGATGTTAACTAGACTTCTTGTAGATTTTGAAAGACATGCAAATATTGAATCACTATAAATCTAAGATGGATACAATATTATATGCCAGTTATACCTCAATAAAAACCAAAGTGGTCCTATACAGTATCCTGTGAAATTTTTTTGGCCTTCATATATAAAGCAAGGACACTGAGGTGTTTACAAAACAAATGTAAGGCTCTTTAAACAATGCTGTGTATAACCAGATTGTATGTATGTTTATATGTAGGAGGTTTTACTGTTTATTTGACTTAGATACTTATAGTTATTTATAAACATGTTAGAAAGCTATTATAATCATATACATCTTAGAATGTATAGTCTTATTAAAACTTTAATCATGTGTTAAACACACCAGTGTTCTTGGACAAATCATATTTCTTCCATATCTCAAAAGTGATTGGCCACCAGATGTTTGAAAATCAATCAGAACTTTTGAATAATATATAACAATATATGTTCAAAGGTTCAACATTATGAAAAACATTGCTTAAACATTTAAAGTGAATCTATATGTAAAAGATAATTGAGAGATATTAGATCAATTCATAAAATTAAGTATATATCCAGTTAAAAGTCCATAGAAAATACTACATATATATTTTTATGGAAATTAAACCACATGACTAATGATATAGCATAATTTTAGCAGCTATGATACAAGCTAAGCAGTATTTCAGTAGCTTCATACAACTGTTTTGCTTCTTGTATATGTAACAGTAGAGTGCCAACGCACATGTTCTGGGTTGGTTAGTGACACTGCCCCATTAGATAAGTCAGGTAACTTGGTTCCTTCTACCCTGTGGCTCTGCCATTCCCTGGAGCCATTCTGTCCTCTGCAATGAGCTGTTACGTGCAAACCGAAAAGATGGGAAAAATGTGCCTGCTTCATAACTGTCATTGTAGCACATCATTTCTGTTGACATTCCTTTGGAGAATGGTATGATCCTATTAAATGGTTTGAGAACAGAGTTCTCTGTCGGCAGCTGTTTCACAAAATATCAGAAATGATGTGAAAGTTGCAAAAGGCAGAAAATGGACTTAATCAGTCTGAATGGAAAAAACCAAAGTCCAAAACCTATCTAGGAGAAGACATTTATTACAGAAGATAGTAGTTACAGAGGGCTGAGTGAGGTGGTAGACATAAGTCAGACCTGGTATGGTGACCAGTGTGAGCCGGTGAGAATCACAATAATGATAGCCAGGTCATTTAACCCCCTGAGTTGAACAAGTGATGACCCTGGGAAGGTTAAAAGGAATGGAAACGGGATTGCAAAAAGATACCTGCACTCTCAAGTTTACTGCACTACACACACTACACACACACACTACACACACTACACACACACACACACACACACACACACACACACACACACACACACACAGTGCAGTGTTATTCAGTCGAGAAAAAGAAGGAAATTCTGCTATTTGTGGCAAATGGACAGAACTTGAGAAAATATTATGCCAAGTGAAATAAGCCAGAACAAGAATACAACTACTATATGATATCACTAATATGGATAATCTAAAAAGTTAACTATGTAGAAACAGTAGAACACTGGTTGTCAGGGGCCAGTTGACTGGAGGATCAGAGAGAAGTTGGTCAGAAGGTACAAAGCTGCAAGTAGAAGATAATTAAGTTCTGAAGATCTAATGCACAGCACAGAGAATAGTCAACAATAACGTATTATGTACTTCAAAGTTGCTCAGAGATTAGACTGCAAATGTTCTCAGCACAAAAATGAAATGATAATTGTGTGACATGATAGCAGTGTTAGCTAAAAGCATGGGGTTAATCATATTGTAATATAGAGATGTATCAGTTCAATGCCTTTTAACATTTTAAACTTATACAAGGTTACATGTCTATAACCCAAGGAATAAAATTTAAAAATATTAAAAAGTTCACAAGTCATCATAAAAATATAAATTGACAATTTGAATAGAAAAAAAGGTAACTATATTGTGCATTTAAATAAGATAAATGACAAGCTAAAGTTAATAGATAATAAATACTAAAGAAAGCTTTACCAAGTAAGTAAATGTATGCGTACACATGTATGCATGCACATATACACACACACACATATACCTACACATATACTTGTGTTATGTATACTTGTGTATAGATAGATCTTGGATCTCTATCTGCACAGATACTTCCATGTTGAGGAAAATAATCTAAATTAGTTGTGAATTATAGAACAAATTAAAATGAATTACAGAATATGGGAAACAAAAAAGACACGAGAATATTATGAATCAAAACCTGTCATGTGTGACCAAAGCCGGAAATATTTAAAGCTACACAATCTCTTATAAATAAACTAAATTTTCTATTAATGAAGCTAAACACAAAATTAAACCAAATAAGTTAGAAAAATAATATTGGTTTGGACAAAAATTTTGTTTGAATTTTCCATAAGATGTTGAAAAGACTAGTAAATAAGACAAATCTTTGGAAAGTCTGAAAAATTGGTTTAGAGAAGAGACAGGCAAAAATTAATGTTAAAAACCATTAGGGTACATATTATATATTCAGTTTGAGATTAGTATGTATAATTTTATATACATATATAGAACTTCTATGCTTGAACCCACAGATAAAACTTTTTATTTTCTAGGAAAACTTAAATCACCAGATTCAAGAAACACAGATGTCTAGTAGACCAGTAACTATAGAAGATATTATGTACGAGACAGATATTTTTCTAGCAAGGACTCTAAGCCCAATAGTTTAATTCTAACAAAAATGGCAATGAGCAAATAATTCTTTGTTAAGTTGATATTCTAGTGCAGAGAGAAGTGGTGGGATGGGGTTGAGGGCAGAAAGAGAGAGGAGGAAAGAGAGGGTGTGAAAGGAAAAGGGAGACAGAGGAAGTTACTTAGCATTTTTTATGAAACTATAATAATGCTAATTTTAAACCTGGGCAAGGAAAATAAGCAAGAAAAGCTAATTTTATACAAAGAAAGATGTGAAAATCCTCAATACAAGATTATCAAAATAAAATAGTGTTATTAAAATGATATTGTTGTTTATAAAAATGTTATTAAAAGAATAATGCATTATGACCATTATAATGGGATTATCTCAGTTTAATATAAGAAAATTTATTAATATAATTACTCATATAAACAGATTAAAGAAGAACAATTATGATCGCCTCAATAAATCTCACAAAAGAAGTTGATAAAGCTCAACACTTATTCTTTATTAAAAAAAATAGTCTTACCAAATCAAGAATAAAAAGAACATTTCCTTGATTTATAAGCTATTCAACAGAAATCTCCAACATGTGTCATTTTAATTAAGATTCATTACCATAAGCATTACAATTCAATGCAGTAACAAGATAGAACTTCTCAGTTCAAAGTTACTTTTTGAGATTATATTAAAGGATTTAGCCCTTGCAGCTAAAGAGGTTAAAGAAATCAGATATATAATACTCAGAATGGTGTGATTTTCCTTGTTATAGATTATAAGATTATCTACTTGGAAGATCCAAAAATGTAATCTTTTAAAACTATTATAATTTATAGAAATTTAAGGAAAAATCTACTATCTACAAAAAATATAGAAAGTTAACCCCAAATAAAATTTTACCCTATTCACAGCATCCTGGTTTTCTCTTTATTCACTTAAACTTTTTTTAAAAACATTAATTTGTAACTGATAATAAAATGTTTAGCTTCCAAATTTTATGGGTATTGTGAGTAGTAAAGTAAGAAGCTGCTTATGCATATTAATTGTTAGGAGATGATTGCCAGTAATGAATAGATTTTAAAACACGTTCTGAAACACATTTCATACACTGAAAAAAAAAGAAGAAAATCTATGGGTACTACTATATTGGAATGGAAAAATACAAGTGATGTTGATAATGCTGTTTTAGAAATTTCACATGGTCAGTTCCAATTTACCTGCTCTCAAACAGACTTGAAATATATTTTAAAATTCCCTACTATAACAACTCATTTTAATACAGTATAATTTCTCTGTAATCTAAACATTGCAACTCTCATTTATCTCTGAAAAATATTGTTATAAAACAGAGATCATTAATCTGCATGTACTTATGTTTACGTTAAACAACGGGCATGTATTAATTTTATAACAGTATTCTAGTAATTTCTAGGGACATCTTATTTTGTATCACTCACAAACATAACTCCAAAGTTTTAAATGTAAGACAAAGCATTGCCCTAGAAAGTTAGTACTGATTAAAGTCACAATGTGGTCTTTTGTGCTAGTGTTTTTAATAAAATATTATCAGTGGTAAAATGTAAATAAAAAAGCAAATTGCTTCATTCATCATGCTTTTTAAGCAGTTAAAATGAATGAACTCTCCTTTGAGAAAACATCTGACTAAGCAAAATAATGGTTATGAGTTGGAGAAAATGTTTAATGAACTTCCTTGTTAAAATGCAGTTATTTTAGAGCCCATTATTGTTTTAAATTAATTGAAGTTTCTTTGCTCAGAGACTCTTTTCTTTTTTTTCTTTTTCCACTTAATATACCAAAAGAAGTGACCTTAGTAATTCATGTGGATGCCAAGAAGTTACTAAGTGGGGAATGCTGGTTGACATAACAGCATGTGAATGGAAGAGCGTAATCCATGAATTTTCTTATTCACTTATCTGGTGTCAATTTAAAGGCAAAGATGCCAATGATTGAGCGCAATTGTTCTTCAAACAGCTCATACTGTAAACTTTCTGATTGATATTCATATCCTATTTCTTGTTCTGAAAACACATCTATTTACTATATATATGGAAGCTGAAATTATATTCTGTCTGCAGCATATATGTGTATATATACACACACACACATACATGCACACATACATACCCATTTGTTTAGGGCAATGTAAGTGAGTGTTCACTCCCATTTACAATGGGAGTAAGTGTTCACTCCCATTTACAATGGGAGTAAAGGTTCACATAAACCTTATAGCAGCTTTATTCATAACTTCCAAATCTTAGAAGCAACCTAGGTGTTCTTCAGTAGAATGGATAAACTGTGGTACATCCAGATAAAGGATTAAGTGCTAAAAATAGTGGAGCTATCAAGCTATGAAAAACATCAAGGAAACTTAAATACATACCATTATGTGAAAAGAGCAAATGCGAAAGCTATATATTATGTAATTCCAACTAAATGATATTCTGAAAAAAGCAAAGCTATAATAAGAGATAGTTAAAAAAAAAAAAGATCAGTGATTGACAGGAACTAAGGGAGAGAGAGAAATATGTAGGTGGGGCACCTAGGACTTTTAGAACAATGAAATTGGGCCATTTGATACTGTAACAATAGACATATGACATACATTTGTCCAAGCTCATGGCATGTACAACATTTAGAATGAACCTTAAACTTTGAACTTTGGGTGAGAATGACGTGTCAAAGTAGGTTCATTGATTACAACAAATAAAGTACTCTTTTGAGAGATGTTGGTAGCAAGGGACGCTGTGGGAATAAGGGATATATGACAAATCTCTATATATTCTACTCAATTTTGCTATGACCCTAAAACTGCTTTAAAAAATTATTAAAAAATGTAAACCTAATTTACTAATGGTTCTAATATTTAAAGTAGGCCAGTATTGAAAAATAGATAGTTCTATACCATGGTGAACCAATAAGATGATTCAATATGAAATGAATTGATAACGCCAGGTCCATGCTTTTATAAGGAATATATTGTTCCTATACGCAGTAGAAATTCAGTAGACATAATACAGTGTTTGCTTAAGCTATAGAGTAAGTAAAGTAGAAGTTTAGATAAAGATAAGAGGAAAATTTATGGAAGAACTAATCTTAAAAACAACAATACTAACAGATCACAGCTAGAGACATGTTGAGTGAGCCCATTCATAGTAGAACAGTGAGACAGCACATAACGTGGTATCTGATAATGAGAGATAACAAATATGGAGTGTTTGTAATTATAAGGATGGGTTTGAAGTCTCTTAATAGTTTTGTGATCATGGCCAAGTTAATTTATGTCCTCAACAACCCATGTCTCTACTTCTTCATTTATGGCAAACATGAATAAGTGAGCATAACTGGAAGAAGCACACAGACAAAATTCACCGACATCATCAGGATTCCTGAACCACGAAGCTGGCATTCCACCGCAGCCCAGATGCTATGGTACAAGTGATAGAAGTGAAGAAATACGTGTTGAGTGAATACATAGGAAAATGTGGAGATAAGAAAACACATAATTGTGAAGAATTAGGATCCTTTCTGTGATCCTTCAGGAGGAGGGATGAAAGAAAGAAATGAGAGAGAGAAAGACTTATTTACACCTACTGGGTATCTTTGGTATACAAATTCTGCAAACCATATACATTCTTCAGACGTGTGTTTGGTATCTGGCTAGTGATATTAGACATCTAATATATTCTGGCTATGATCCTGCACCATTAGGTACACAAGTTATTCATTCATTCATTCATTATGGTCATTTAAATGACCATAGTATGCTAGGTATCAGGATAAAGTCTTAAATAAGACAATCTCTCTGTCTTCCTGAAACTCATATTCCAAACCAAAAGGGGGAGATTGACAACCCAAATTTCACATTTCTTTTATCAGATAGATTTAAAAAAAATCAAAATTATACAGCAGTATATTCGGAATCTTGAAAAACATATTTTAGATTTTTATTTTTAATTTATGAATAGCAAAATTCACTCTTTTTAGTGAACAGTTCTATGAGTTTAGACAAATGCATTCAGCTGTATAACCATAATAAAGACACAGTTTTATCATTCCCCCCAAATCCCTTGTAAAAGCAAGCTTTTTGTAAGCTTTTGGATTTTTTCAAAGGAAACAAACTTAATACACGAACAGTCCAAGTGATTCACGTTTTTTTTTTTTTAAACTATAAGTTCCATAAGTAATCTTAAGGTGTATTTAGCTTCAAGACAAAGAGATCATTGCAAAGTAGCTTAAATGAAAACACAAAAACATGCAATACAGTCCTTGTTAGTGAATACAGGAGTGTCTTATATAAGTAAAATGTAGTATCACTACCTACGAGAACCGTAGAATCATTTCTTACTCCATCTTCTTATCCTCCTCTGCATAATCTCTTGTCTTTGTGGCTTTCTGAGCAACTGCTCACCCTGTGACCGTGGCTGCTCTAAAAAAGGCACCTTCAAACCCTGTGTCCACACGATATCACAGACTCTGCACCCACAGAGAACTAACATGCACAAATTCAGGCCCCAAAATCCAAGGAAAAAGTTAGATGTAGCCGAGGAGGTGAATCATATGATAAATCATATGATGCACAGAGTTACTCATTTTAGAGAACGTAGAATGGCTTTGTCAGTTTCCTACTTTAGTGCAATGGCATGTCAGAAATAATTGTAGTGTTAACAGAATTAATATTATTAACAATAATAGAAATACCAGAATTCCAAAAGTCAGAGGATCTATTAATGTAAAACTAAAAGAAAAGATGGATTCCAGAATACTGATTAATGTTGAAATAAACTGCCCAATATTTAGAATCTTGAGCACTGAGGAAGACTTACAGATTTCCTGAAAGAAGTTTTGGAGCAAACTCTTACCCTAACTTATTGTGATTAACTTAAACTCATTAAGAAATAAACACCTTCTATTGCATGGCATTGACAATGCAAATAAAACATTAGTGTTTACGCGTGACTTCCTGGACAATCAAACTTAAAATTCTTGATAGATTTTTGACACTGTCCACAGCAGTTGATAAAAAATAATCTGTTTATATTCCTATAATGACACAGCAGTTGATAAAAAATAATCTGTTTATATTCCTATAATGACACAGCAGTGATATTGGACTAGCATGTTAAGATTATATACAATTAAAGTTGCATGTACAATAACTTTTGCTCCTAAATGTCCTGATAAGGAAATGGTGTAAATTCGGTTACCAGGTACACTATCAAGTATCTGGGAAACAAAATTAAAACCTGAAATTCTAAAAATAAAACAGAAAGGGAAGATTGTTTTACTTTTGTTTTCTTTTCTATGAGCTCCAAGATGATAAAGAGATATGCAGAATAATCTTTTCCTCATACTGAAGCCTAAAAGAAAATCAATAATTTTATTTGAAAGCCAAAAATAAAAAAAAGAGTGGGGAACAATGCAAACTAAAATGTTTAGAAAGTATGTTTTCAGAACCTAAATTCTATCTAAAAGTTTTACATTATTAGTTTAGTGAAAATGAATCCTGATTCAGTAAAATAGGAATAACTCATTACCAGTGAGTTGCTTTCCATATTCATACTTTTATTCCTTATAGATAAAAAGTTATAAGCTATCTTCCAGGTTCTCCTCTTTGGTGTCAGTTGTTCTTGGTATCATGAAATAAAATCTATTCAGGTGCATTAGCATGTGAACACATACACTCCCACACATATTAATACATAGCACCAAATTTTGTTCTGCTTTCTTCCAAGCAGAAACTTGATGATTATTGAAATCAATCATGGACCAAGACATCTACTACAAAACTTGCTACATAATTGACATATGTATACTACTATGTAGAAAGTAGATAACTAATGAGAACATACTGTATAACACAGCTCTGTGGTGACCAAAATGGGAAGCAAATCCCAAACCAAAGCGGGAATATATGTATCTGTGTGGCTGATTCACTTTGCTGTAAAGCAGAAACTGAGACAACAGTGTAAAGCAGCTATACTCCCCCCCAAAAGATGTGGAACATGTATACAATGGAATATTTCTCAGCTATAAAAAAAGAAAGAAACAATACCATCTGCAGCAATATGGATGCAACGGGAAATTATCATAGTAAGTGAAGGCGGTCAGAAAGAGAAAGACAAACACCATATGATACCACTCATATGTGGGATCTAAACCATAACACAAATAAACCTATCTACAGTGCAGAAACAGACTCGTACACATAGGAAATAGACTCTGGCTGTCCAAGGGGAGGGCCAGGGTGAACTGGGAGATTGGTGTTAGTAGAATGGCAGTCCACTCCAGTGTTCTTGCCTGGAGAATCCCAAGGACGGCGGAGCCTGGAGGGCTGCCGTCTATGGGGTCGCACAGAGTCGGACACGACTGAAGCGACTTAGCAGCAGCAGCAGCAGATGGAAACTATTATATTTAGAACAGATAAACAACAAGGTTCTGATGTATAGCACACGGAACTATTTTCAATACCCTGTGATAAATCATATCACAGGATATTGAAAAGAAAATGATATTTTAAAAGAATGTATAAAAACTTGCTACACCATATGATACCACAGAAAATAATCAAAATTAGTACAATAAAAATCCTACACTGATGAGAGGATTGGGCTAAAGCATCTAAAATCTTGGTGCAGAATGGACATGTATCTATACAGAGAATGTATTCTACATTTGAAATAGTATAACCTGCAAAAATATATTTGCTCTATCATCTAATGATCCGTCTTTCATGGAAAAAATGGCTGTATTCTCCATCTTCAATCCACCTGAGGTCTCTGAGAAGATACTTTCAGTTGTAGTTAAAGTAATGGACACAGTCTTTAGAACTTCAGAAAATGGATTTTGAGCTACATTTCTAGCTAGTTTTGATAGAAAATACATGCAGCAGATAGAGGTTTAATGTAGTTGAATTCCCCATTATTCAGTGACTAATTACTCATTTTGTGGTGATCCAGGTCTGTGACTTCTCTCTTTTTTTCCCTCTGGCTGCCTGCCTTTGGCCATTTCACAGTTCATTAGCACCTTCAAAATCTAATAGGCAAGTGAAGAATAAAGACATGACTCAGATCAGTCAATTTTACAGTTTTGTATCACTGGGACTACAGTTTTGGTGAGATGTACTATTGAAACTAATACCTAAAATGGAATTCAAAAGGCTTTTCTGAATTTCAGATAATCGTTTTCTATCATCAGAAATACTCAGATTGATTCCACTGACTTGGCATAACTAAGTAATTTTTTTTAGGATTTTTTTTCTCTGTTGAAATCACTTCTCTTTCTTATGTAATTACCCAGGATTCACTGGTTTACTGCATAACATAGACACATGACAGACATAGAACGTGCTTGATTAAAAGCATGGGAAGAACATGCTGCATTAAATTAAAAAATCTGCCTTACATCACCTTGATCCCCCATCTTCTTAATGGCTTTTACTCAAAGTAAATTAATCTAATAAGCAAATAGAATCATCTAAATAATAATATTATAAATACATGACACATATCCACATCTAAGTATATATTTAAAATAATATGTAAATAAGTATGTGGTATACCTACATGTCATAGTTACAGCATTTTGTCTAGTGTATTTCTTCACATTTTTGCAGGTCATTTTTGTGCTATTTGCATATATATTCTCATATTTTAAGATTCACATCTTTTTATTACATATTTTTAATTAAGATGAGTAGATAATCATACTTAATATAGTATTGCTTCTTTTTCAGATAATAATTGTATATCAAGACTAATAATACAACCAAAGCCCAAGTGACATCAATTATGTAAACTTTTTTTCCAATAAAGTTACTGTGAGACATAAATTGGAAAATGTATAGATTATATACTGTCCCAACACCTAGGGCACAATAAACTATCAACAGACAGCATCTTACATTAAGATTATATACATAGTTATATGAGGTTCCCTGATAGCTCAGTTGGGAAAGAATCCACCTGCAATGCAGAAGATCCCAGTTTGATTCCTGGGTCAGGAAGATCTGCTGGAGAAGGGATAGGCTACCCACTCCAGTATTCTTGGGCTTCCCTTGTGACTCAGCTGGTAAAGAATCCACCTGCAATGCAGGAATCCTGGGCTTGATCCCTGGGTTGGGAAGATCCCTTGGAGAAGGAAAAGGCTACTCACTCCAGTATTTTGACCTGGAGCGTTCCATGGACTGTAGAGTCCATGGGGTCGCAGAGAGTCAGACACAGTGCCTGAGTCAAACTGAGTGGCTTTCACTTCACATAAGTATATGTGTGTGTTTATTTGCCTCTGCTTACACTTTCAGGGTGAGAAATTTCACCTCAGTGCTACTTTGCCTATTACATACTTGTCACTCTAACAATCTCCCAAAGGGTGCGTGTTCCATTTGTACCATGTACAGGGTTTACCTATGCATTTCAGAGGTCTGAGGAATCTTCTACATTTAAAAGGGCCAGAGTCTAAATACTTCAGTTCTAGTTTTGACTATGCTTGAATGAATTGTATATAACTGTGAATAAAACATTGACTTTTCACACCTCCAAAAATGGCCATAGTTCTTGATAAGGAAGAAAGAGGAGAGTGAAAAAGCTGGCTTGAAACTCAACATTCCAAAAACAAAGATCATAGCATCCAATCCCATCTCTTCATGGCAAATAGAAGGGAAGAGTGGAAGCAGTGTCAGACTTTATTTTTTGGGGCTTCAAAATCACTGCAGATGGTGACTGCACCCATGAAATTCAAAGACGCTTGCTCATTGGAAGAAAAGCTATGACAAACCTAGACAGTATATTAAAAAGCAGAGACATAAATTTGACAATAGAGGTCCATCTAGTCAAAGCTATGGCTTTTCTGTAGTTATATATACATGTGAGAATTGGACCATAAAGAAGGCTATGCCAAAGAATTGAAGCTTTTGAACTGTGGTGCTGGAGAAGGCTCTTGAGAGTCTATTGGACACCAAGGAAATCAAACTTGTCAATCCTAAAGGAAATCAGTCCTGAATATTCATTGGAAGGACTGATTTGAAGCTGAAACTTTGATGCTTTGGCCACTTGATGTGAAGAGCTGACTCATTGGAAAAGACCCTGATGCTGGGAAAGATGGAAGACAAAGGGAGAAAGGGGTGGTGGAGGATGAGATTGTTAAGTAGCACAGATCCAATGAACATGAATTTGAGCAAACTCTGGGAGACAGTGGAGGAGGACAGATAGTGGACAGAGGAGCCTGGTGTATTCTAGTCCATGGGGTCACAAAGAGGCAGACACAAGTTAGCGAATGAACAGCAACTGTGCAATATAACAAGGATATACAATATCATGATATCACTGAAGATGTTTTGTAATCCATCAAAGGATAGTAAAGTAGAAATATTGGAAAGCAGTTTAGATTCCATTCTCTAAGCCTCCATAAGTCATGAACACTAGAGAGTCAAAGGTAATAATAAAATTTAAGACAACAAGGATGGCATTGACTTGCTACTGCAGGGATCTAGTCTGTTTAATAAGAAAGGGGCAAGTGCGAAGAGGTGACGAAGCTTAGCACAACAAAGCCTCAGGAATGCATCTATCATAATGATTTCAGTTAAGACTTACTCATATACAAAACTCATATACAAAACTCAAGTGTTATGATCAAATATAGTATCAGATTCAAGCTCATTACATATAGTTTTAACTGGTTCTCTCCCAATTCACTAATTCCATTTCACCCAATTTTATTACTCTGCAACCCCATTAATATATTTTAAAATATTTTCTCCCCTTCCAAGCCCTACCTCTCATGTCCATACATCATATTCCTGTGTCTGATATGAAAAGGGAAAGTGTTAGTCACTCAGTGGTGTCCAACTCTTTGCAACCCCTTGGACTGTAGCCCACCAGGCTCCTCTGTCCATGGAATTCTCCAGGCAAGAACACTGGAGTGGGTCGCCATTCCCCTCTCCAGGGGTTCTTCCCAACCCAGAGATTGAACCTGGGTCTCCTGCATTCCAGGCAGATTCCTTACTGTCTGAGTCACCAGGAAAGCCCTATGTCTATCACTAGACAATGAGTCATTTTGACTCTTTGTATTATCTCAGCTTACAGAAACAATTTATATAATGGTCAGCAATGAATTCGTATCATTTGGGAGATCTACTGCTCAAACATTTTGCTACCAGCTTATCTTGAATGTTAGAGGGTTTGTTTGTTTGTTTGTTTGTTTTCATTAGAAAGTCTTACTTTCCGTAAAGGAATAACCCAAGGTAGACGTTTTCTTCACACACCACTAACCTTTTTTTATGTTGTAGGGTTTTGGGTCCCCTTTTGTCTTATAAGTTTGATAAAATTTGATAAAATGAGACTTCTTCCTGGGTATACTTCAAGTTATATTAAGGTAGTCACCCTTCTGTGATTTACTTATCCAGTGTTATCCTCATTCTTCTCTGAAATTGTCTCTTCCTAATCCAGTTCATGTATCTTATTTGTCTTCAGAAATACACCTTGTCTCTTACCCTTGTTTTCTCCAATTATTTTGTGTGTGTATATATCATATTTACATTAAGGCAAGAATGGTGTCATGGATTTCCTGAGTAATCTGCTTTTTTCAGTATCCAGGAACTTCTCACAAATAATTAGGAATATATTAGGCATTTAATAAATATTAGTTGAATTGATTGAATGAAAATGACTAAGTGCTCTGAGCCAGACTAGGTATGAAAGTATTTAGATGAAAAGCTACATTGATAAATAATTCAGTTCAGTTCAGTTCAGTTCAGTTCAGTCGTTCAGTTGTGTCTGACTCTTTGTGACCCCATGGACTGCAGCAAACTAGGCCTCCCTGTCAATCGCCAACTCTTGGAGTTTACTCAAACCCATGTCCATTGAGTTGGTGATGCCATCCAGCTATCTCCTCCTCTGTCGTCCCCTTCTCCTCCTGCCCCCAATCCCTCCCAGCATCAGGGTCTTTTCCAATGAGTCAACGCTTCGCATCAGGTAGTCAAAGTATTGGAGTTTCAGCTTCAGCATCAGTCCTTCCAATGAATATTCAGGACTGATTTCCTTTAGGGTAGACTTGTTGGATCTCCTTGCTGTCCAAGGGACTCTCAAGAGTCTTCTCCAACATCATGGTTCAACACTTCTCCAACACACTTCTCTAACACCACAGATAAATAATTGGATGACCAAAAAGAACCCAGCAAGTGAAAGACTGTAGGGGCGATTGACAGAGAGGAATTGAGGATCATCATCAGGAGAAAAGGAGAATAAAAGACATTGAAAGAGAAGGTTTTTTAATGAAGGGCAGTATTTTCCAGAGGATGATGTACTATTTAGACACTCCATGTACTTCCTTTGTACTTCTGTTTTTAAAATAGAGCATCGGGAGAGGGAAAGATGGCGGAGGAATAGGACGGCAAGACCACTTTCTCCCTCACAAATTCCTCAAAAGAACATTTCAACGCCGAGCAAACTTCACAAAACAACTTCTGTAGGCTGGCAGAGGACATCAGGCAACCAGAAAAGCAGATCATTGTCTTCAAAAACAGATTTTTAATCTTTACTCTTAGGTTTTTGTGGTCAATTTTGTACATTTAAAAACCCAAACTTCACTATCCCAGTTTACCTGAGAGCGAGATTACTGGCTTGACCACTCTCTCCTCCTCTGGACTCTCCTTTTTCTCCACCAGGTGGCCTCTGTCTCTTTTCTCCCCCATCTCTCCTCTATCCAACTCTGTGAATCTCTGTGTGTTCCAGACAGTGGAGAACACCTAAGGAACAGGTTACTGGCAGGATTTGTCTCTCTCCTACTCATTCCTCTCTCTGATCCTTCTGGTCACCTCTGTCTACTTCCTCCCTCTCCTCTTCCCCGTATAACTCTGTAAATACCTCTGAGCGGTCCAGACTATAGAGCGCACATAAGGAAGTGACTACTGGCTAGCTTGCTCTCTTCTCTTTTGATCTCACCGCATCTCATTCCAGTTACCTCTAACTACCCCCTCCATCTTCTCTTCTCCTTATAACTCAGTGAACCCCTCTGAGTGTCCCTCAATGTGGAGAAACTTTTCATCTTTAACCTAGATGTTTTATCATCAGTGCTGTATAGATGGAGAAGTCTAGAGGCTACTGTAAAAATAAAACTGAAAACCAGAAGCAGGAGGCTTAAATCCAAAGCCTGAAAACATTAGAGAACTCTTGAATTCAGGGAACATTAAGCAATAGGAGCCCATCTAATGCTTTCATACCTACACCGAAACCAAGTTCCACCTAAGGGCCAACAAATTCCAAAACAAGACATACCACGCAAATTCTCCAGCAACACAGGAACACTCCCCTGAGCTTCAATATACAGGCAGCTCAAAATTATCCCAAAACCTTTGATGTCTCGTAACCCATTACGGGTCACTCCATTGCACTCCAGAGAGAAGAAACCCAGCTCCACCCACCAAAACTCCAACACAAGCCTCCCTAACCAGGAAACCTTGACAAGCCACTGATAGAACCCCACCCAAAGTGAGGAAGCTCCATAATAAAGAGAACTCCACAAATTCCCAGAATATAAAAAGGCCACCCCAAACGCAGCAATATAACCAAGATGAAGAGACAGAGGAATACACAGCAGGTAAAGGAACAGGAGAGTTGCCCACTAAACCAAACAAAAGTGGAAGAAGTAGGGAATCTACCGGAGAAGGAATTCCGAATATTGATAGTGAAAATGATCCAAAATCTTGAAATCAAAATGGAATCACAGATAAATAGGCTAGAGACAAGGATTGAGAAGATGCAAGAAAGGTTTAACAAGGACCTAGAAGAAATAAAAAAGAGTCAAAATATAATGAATAATGCAATAAATGAGATCAGAAACACTCTGGAGGCAACAATTAGTAGAATAACGGAGGCAGAAGATAGGATTAGTGAAATAGAAGATAGAATGGTAGAAATAAATGAATCAGAGAGGAAACAAGAACAACGAATTAAAAGAAATGAGGACAATCTCAGAGACCTCCAGGACAATATGAAACGCTCCAACATTCGAATTATAGGAGTCCCAGAAGAAGAAGACAGAAAGAAAGATCATGAGAAAATCCTTGAGGAGATAATAGTTGAAAACTTCCCTAAAATGGGGAAGGAAATAATCACCCAAGTACAAGAAACACAGAGAGTTCCAAATAGGATAAACCCAAGGCGAAACACCCCAAGACACATATTAATCAAATTAACAAAGATCAAACACAAAGAACAAATATTAAAAGCAGCAAGGGAAAAACAACAAATAACACACAAGGGGATTCCTATTAGGATAACAGCTGATCTTTCAATAGAAACTCTTCAGGCCAGGAGGGAATGGCAAGACATACTTAAAGTGATGAAAGACAATAACCTACAGCCCAGAATACTGTACCCAGCAAGGATCTCATTCAAATACGAAGGAGAAATCAAAAGCTTTACAGACAAGCAAAAGCTGAGAGAATTCAGCACCACCAAACCAGCTCTCCAACAAATTCTAAAGGATATTCTCTAGACAGGAAACACGAAAAGGGTATATAAACTCGAACCCAAAACAATAAAGTAAATGGTAACGGGATCACACTTATCAATAATTACCTTAAACGTAAATGGGTTGAACGTCCCAACCAAAAGACAGAGACTGGCCGAATGGATACAAAAACAAGACCCCTCTATATGCTGCTTACAAGAGACCCACCTCAAAACAAGGGACACATACAGACTGAAAGTGAAGGGCTGGAAAAAGATATACCACGCAAATAGAGACCAAAAGAAAGCAGGAGTGGCAATACTCATATCCGATAAAATAGACTTTAAAACAAAGGCTGTGAAAAGAGACAAAGAAGGCCACTACATAATGATCAAAGGAACAATCCAAGAAGAAGATATAACAATTATAAATATATATGCCCCCAATATAGGAGCCCCGCAATATGTAAGACAAATGCTAACAAGTATGAAAGGGGAAATCAACAATAACACAATAATAGTGGGAGACTTTAATACCCCACTCACACCTATGGACAGATCAACTAAACAGAAAATTAACAAAGAAACGCAAACTTTAAATGATACATTAGATCAGTTAGACCTAATTGATATCTATAGGACATTTCACCCCAAAACAATGAATTTCACTTTTTTTTCAAGTGCTCATGGAACCTTCTCCAGGATAGATCACATCCTGGGCCATAAATCTAAACTTGATAAATTCAAAAAAATCGAAATCATTCCAAGCATCTTTTCTGACCATAATGCATTAAGATTAGATCTCAATTACAGGAGAAAAACTATTAAAAATTCCAACATATGGAGGTTGAACAACACACTTCTGAATAACCAACAAATCACAGAAGAAATCAAAAAATAAATCAAAATATGCATAGAAACTAATGAAAATGAAAACACAACAACCCAAAACCTGTGGGACACTATAAAAGCAGTGCTAAGAGGAAAGTTCATAGCAATACAGGCATACCTCAAGAAACAAGAAAAAAGTCAAATGAATAACCTAACTCTGCAACTAAAGCAACTAGAAAAGGAAGAGTTGGAGAACCCCAGAGTTAGTAGAAGGAAAGAAATCTTAAAAATTAGGGCAGAAATAAATGCAAAAGAAACAAAAGAGACCATAGCAAAAATTAACAAAGCCAAAAGCTGGTTCTTTGAAAGGATAAATAAAATTGACAAACCATTGGCCAGACTCATCAAGAAGCAAAGAGAGAAAAATCAAATCAATAAAATTAGAAATGAAAATGGAGAGATCACAACAGACAACACAGAAATACAAAGGATCATAAGAGACTACTATCAGCAGTTGTATGCCAATAAAATGGACAACGTGGAAGAAATGGACAAATTCTTAGAAAAGTACAATTTTCCAAAACTGAACCAGGAAGAAATAGAAAATCTTAACAGACCCATCACAAGCACAGAAATTGAAATGGTAATCAGAAATCTTCCAGCAAACAAAAGCCCAGGTCCAGACGGCTTCACAGCTGAATTCTACCAAAAATTTCGAGAAGAGCTAACACCTATCCTCCTCAAACTCTTCCAGAAAATTGCAGAGGAAGGTAAACTTCCAAACTCATTCTATGAGGCCACCATCACCCTAATACCAAAACCTGACAAAGATGTCACAAAAAAGGAAAACTACAGGCCAATATCACTGATGAACATAGATGCAAAAATCCTCAACAAAATTCTAGCAATCAGAATCCAACAACACATTAAAAAGATCATACACCATGACCAAGTGGGCTTTATCCCAGGGATGCAAGGATTCTTCAATATCCGCAAATCAATCAATGTAATTCACCACATTAACAAATTGAAAAATAAAAACCATATGATTATCTCAATAGATGCAGAGAAAGCCTTTGACAAAATTCAACATCCATTTATGATAAAAACTCTCCAGAAAGCAGGAATAGAAGGAACATACCTCAACATAATAAAAGCAATATATGACAAACCCACAGCAAACATTATCCTCAATGGTGAAAAATTGAAAGCATTCCCCCTAAAGTCAGGAACAAGACAAGGGTGTCCACTTTCACCGCTACTATTCAACATAGTTCTGGAAGTTTTGGCCACAGCAATCAGAGCAGAAAAAGAAATAAAAGGAATCCAAATTGGAAAAGAAGAAGTAAAACTCTCACTGTTTGCAGATGACATGATCCTCTACATGGAAAACCCTAAAGACTCCACCAGAAAATTACTAGACCTAATCAATGAATATAGTAAAGTTGCAGGATATAAAATCAACACACAGAAATCCCTTGCATTCCTATACACGAATAATGAGAAAGTAGAAAAAGAAATTAAGGAAACAATTCCATTCACCATTGCAACGAAAAGAATAAAATACTTAGGAATATATCTACCTAAAGAAACTAAAGACCTATATATAGAAAACTATAAAACACTGATGAAAGAAATCAAAGAGGACACTAATAGATGGAGAAATATACCATGTTCATGGATCGGAAGAATCAATATAGTGAAAATGAGTATACTACCCAAAGCAATTTACAAATTTAATGCAATCCCTGTCAAGCTACCAGCCACATTTTTCACAGAACTAGAACAAATAATTTCAAGATTTGTATGGAAACACAAAAAACCTCGAATAGCCAAAGCAATCTTGAGAAAGAAGAATGGAACTGGAGGAATCAACTTGCCTGACTTCAGGCTCTACTACAAAGCCACAGTCATCAAGACAGTATGGTACTGGCACAAAGACAGACATATAGATCAATGGAACAAAATAGAAAGCCCAGAGATAAATCCACACACATATGGACACCTTATCTTTGACAAAGGAGGCAAGAATATACAATGGAGTAAAGACAATCTCTTTAACAAGTGGTGCTGGGAAAACTGGTCAACCACTTGTAAAAGAATGAAACTAGATCACTTTCTAACACCGTACACAAAAATAAACTCAAAATGGATTAAAGATCTAAATGTAAGATCAGAAACTATAAAACTCCTAGAGGAGAACATAGGCAAAACACTCTCAGACATAAATCACAGCAGGATCCTCTATGATCCACCTCCCAGAATTCTGGAAATAAAAGCAAAAATAAACAAATGGGATCTAATTAAAATTAAAAGCTTCTGTACAACAAAGGAAAATATAAGCAAGGTGAAAAGACAGCCTTCTGAATGGGAGAAAATAATAGCAACTGAAACAACTGACAAACAACTAATCTCAAAAATATACAAGCAACTTCTGCAGCTCAATTCCAGAAAAATAAACGACCCAATCAAAAAATGGGCCAAAGAACTAAATAGACATTTCTCCAAAGAAGACATACGGATGGCTAACAAACACATGAAAAGATGCTCAACATCACTCATTATTAGAGAAATGCAAATCAAAACCACAATGAGGTACCACTTCACACCAGTCAGAATGGCTGCGATCCAAAAATCTGCAAGCAATAAATGCTGGAGAGGGTGTGGAGAAAAGGGAACCCTCCTACACTGTTGGTGGGAATGCAAACTAGTACAGCCACTATGGAGAACAGTGTGGAGATTCCTTAAAAAATTGCAAATAGAACTACCTTATGACCCAGCAATCCCACTTCTGGGCATACACACGGAGGAAACCAGAATTGAAAGAGACACATGTACCCCAATGTTCATCGCAGCACTGTTTATAATAGCTAGGACATGGAAACAACCTAGATGTCCATCAGCAGATGAATGGATAAGAAAGCTGTGGTACATATACACAATGGAGTATTACTCAGCCGTTAAAAAGAATTCATTTGAATCAGTTCTGATGAGATGGATGAAACTGGAGCCAATTATACAGAGTGAAGTAAGCCAGAAAGAAAAACACCAATACAGTATACTAACACATATATATGGAATTTAGGAAGATGGCAATGACGACCCTGTATGCAAGACAGGAAAAAAGACACAGATGTGTATAACGGACTTTTGGACTCAGAGGGAGAGGGAGAGGGTGGGACGATTTGGGAGAATGGGAATTCTAACATGTATACTGTCATGTAAGAATTGAATCGCCAGTCCATGTCTGACGTAGGGTGCAGCTTGCTTGGGGCAGGTGCATGGGGATGACCCAGAGAGATGTTGTGGGGAGGGAGGTGGGAGGGGGGTTCATGTTTGGGAACGCATGTAAGAATTTAAGATTTTAAAATTTAAAAAAATAAATAAATAAATAAATAAATAAATAAATAAAAAAAAATAAAAATAAAAAAAAAATAAAATAGAGCATCTTTGTCCAGACTATTATTTCAAACTTCTTTGACTAACACAGACTATGTTCAAAAAATTACAATAAGAAATGTTTGAATAGCAGCTTTTGTTTTTACAAAAGAAAGGCCAATTGGGTTAATCTTGTACGCATGACATTATTATTATTGTTTTTCAAGAAGGAAAACTAACATAAGACTCTTTATAAAAAGTCATTGACAGTCTCATTTTGTGAATGGAAGTAAATTACTGGACACTGGTAAATATTACTACAAAATGGAGATGCTCATTTTTATAAAGATTTCCAAACTATAAGGAGAGACAGGGACAGAGTACATGCACACACATACATACATGTTTACATATTATATGCATACCTTAGAGACTTTATATATACTTTATAAAGTTTGTGTATATACATATATATACATACACATATATATGTGTATATATGTGTATGTATATATATATATATGCATACATATATATGTAGTTCAGTTCAGTTCAGTTGCTCAGTTGTGTCCGACTCTTTGCAACCCCATGAACTGCAGCACGCCAGGCCTCCCTGTCCATCACCAACTCCCAGAGTTCACTCAGACTCATGTCCATCGAGTCAGTGATGCCATCCAGCCATCTCATCCTCTGTTGTCCCCTTCTCTTCCTGCCCCCAATCCCTCCCAGCATCAGAGTCTTTTCCAATGAGTCAACTCTTTGCATGAGGTGGCCAAAGTACTGGAGTTTCAGCTTTAGCATCATTCCTTCCAAAGAAATCCCAGGGTTTGTGCCAGTACCATACTGTCTTGATGACTGTGGCTTTGTAGTAGAGCCTGAAGTCAGGCAAGTTGATTCCTCCAGTTCCATTCTTCTTTCTCAAGATTGCTTTGGCTATTCAAGGTTTTTTGTATTTCCATACAAATCTTGAAATTATTTGTTCTAGTTCTGTGAAAAATGTTGCTGGTAGCTTGATAGGGATTGCATTGAATTTGTAACAAAATAGAAAGCCCAGAGATAAATCCACACACATATGGACACCTTATCTTTGACAAAGGAGGCAAGAATATACAATGGAGTAAAGACAATCTCTTTAACAAGTGGTGCTGGGAAAACTGGTCAACCACTTGTAAAAGAATGAAACTAGATCACTTTCTAACACCCCACACAAAAATAAACTCAAAATGGATTAAAGATCTAAATGTAAGACCAGAAACTATAAAACTCCTAGAGGAGAACATAGGCAAAACACTCTCAGACATAAATCACAGCAGGATCCTCTATGATCCACCTCCCAGAATTCTGGAAATAAAAGCAAAAATAAACAAATGGGATCTAATTAAAATTAAAAGCTTCTGCACAACAAAGGAAAATATAAGCAAGGTGAAAAGACAGCCTTCTGAATGGGAGAAAATAATAGCAAATGAAGCAACTGACAAACAACTAATCTCAAAAATATACAAGCAACTTCTGCAGCTCAATTCCAGAAAAATAAACGACCCAATCAAAAAATGGGCCAAAGACCTAAATAGACATTTCTCCAAAGAAGACATACAGATGGCTAACAAACACATGAAAAGATGCTCAACATCACTCATTATTAGAGAAATGCAAATCAAAACCACAATGAGGTACCACTTCACACCAGTCAGAATGGCTGCGATCCAAAAATCTGCAAGCAATAAATGCTGGAGAGGGTGTGGAGAAAAGGGAACCCTCCTACACTGTTGGTGGGAATGCAAACTAGTACAGCCACTATGGAGAACAGTGTGGAGATTCCTTTAAAAATTGCAAATAGAACTACCTTATGACCCAGCAATCCCACTGCTAGGCATACACACCGAGGAAACCAGAATTGAAAGAGACACATGTACCCCAATGTTCATCGCAGCACTGTTTATAATAGCTAGGACATGGAAACAACCTAGATGTCCATCAGCAGATGAATGGATAAGAAAGCTGTGGTACATATACACAATGGAGTATTACTCAGCCGTTAAAAAGAATTCATTTGAATCAGTTCTGATGAGATGGATGAAACTGGAGCCGATTATACAGAGTGAAGTAAGCCAGAAAGAAAAACACCAATACAGTATACTAACACATATATATGGAATTTAGGAAGATGGCAATGACGACCCTGTATGCAAGACAGGGAAAGAGACACAGATGTGTATAATGGACTTTTGGACTCAGAGGGAGAGGGAGAGGGTGGGATGATTTGGGAGAATGACATTCTAACATGTATACTATCATGTAAGAATTGAATCGCCAGTCTATGTCTGATGCAGGATACAGCATGCTTGGAGCTGGTGCACGGGGATGACCCAGAGAGATGTTATGGGGAGGGAGGTGGCAGGGGGGTTCATGTTTGGGAACGCATGTAAGAATTAAAGCTTTTAAAATTTAAAAAAAAAATAAAAAATAAAACATTTTAAATCTTAAATAAAATAAAATAAAATAAAAGGATGTCAATGACAAAAAAAAAAAAAAAAAAAGAAATCCCAGGGTTGATCTCCTTCAGAATGGACTGGTTGGATCTCCTTGCAGTCCAAGGGACTCTCAAGAGTCTTCTCCAACAGCACAGTTCAAATGCATCCATTCTTCGGCCCTCAGCCTTCTTCATAGTCCAACTCTCACATCCATACATGACCACAGGAAAAACCATAGGCTTGACTAGACAGACCATAGTCGGCAAAGTAATGTCTCTGCTTTTGAATATATATACACTTTATTTTATATATATATAGTATATATGTGTATATGTAGTATGTATATGTATACATATATATGTAGTGTATATGTATACACATATATGCAGTATATATGTATACACACATGCACACTTTATTTAAAAAAGATACTCACAAATGTATACACATAAAGAGAGAAAACTACAAAGTAAAAGATTGGTAAATCTGAAACTCCAAACTCAGTAAGATGCTGTTACTGTAAGCCAATGAGAAAAAAATAAGCTAAAATACCATTGATCCTTGAACAATGTGGGGATGAGGAGTGCTGGTTATCTATGTCATGGCCCTTCCTCACACACATGCTTCCTCCTTAATCTAAGGTTCTTCCACATCTGCATCTACAGATTCAACCAACTGCAGATCATGTAGTACTGTGGTATTAACAGGAAAAAAAATCAAGTATAAGCATGCAGTTCAAACCCTCATTGTTCAAGGCTCAAGTGTAATTACTTCAATGCTATAGTAGTCTATTTGAAGCATTTCAACAGTGATTGAGCATGTTAAGAATGACTACTAGAACACAGAGACATTTTCTTATTGAACTCTTTGCATGTTAATTTATTTAAAATAAAATTATTTTCTATCCTATGTTGAATATGAATTAAAATCTTTGTTTATAGATAGTGATACATTATGATTATTAGGTTGCAGAATAGCTAATTTATCCAGATATCCTAAGCCTACATCTGGATGTTTTCCTAAAATTTAAAACGGAAGTAATATAAACATATCTGAGTAATATATTACATGAAATCCTCTGTTACTGAAGTCTCATTATACAAATAAAATCAAAAATATAAAAATCACTCTACCAGTGATGAATTAACTCAATGTAAGTATTTGCTTGCTTTTTGCTGTTTTTGATATGGTCTTAAAAACAACCATAGGTGGGTAAAATTGCATACGGTTCTCTTTTATTTGAGGGGGTGGTTCCATTTCCAACATTATTATGAAAACACTTGCATAATTAAGCTAATATCTTGGAATCATCATTTGATTCAACAATTACCTTCTTATGTAAATACCCAAGAGAATTGAAAACATATTCATGCAAAATTGTACATGGGTGTTTATAGTAGCAAGATTCATAATAGTCAAAAAACGTAAACAACACATATGTCCATCAACTGATGAACAAATATGCTGGTTAATCATATTCATGCAATGAAACATTAAAAGGAATGAAATGCTGATATTTTCTTCAACTTGGATAAACTTTGAAAATACTATGTTTAATGAAAGAAATCAAACACAAAAAGTTACATATTACATGATTCTGTTATACGAAATATGCAGAATAGGCAATTTCATAGAGACAGAAAGTAGGTTAGTTACTATCAGAGAATAGCGGGAGGGACTGAACAGCACCTAACAGCAGGTGTAAAATTTCTTTTTAGGGTGACAAAAATATTCTGGAATAAGTGGTGATGGGTTTGCAACCTTGTGTGTGTATGAAGACTATGGATATGTATACTTCCTAACAGTTAATTGTATGGTATGTGAATTATATCTCAAGCCAAAAATATTCTAAAAGACAATAATATTTTAGATTAGTCTTATTGCTTGATTTGAACAAATTATAGAGTAAAGCTTGCAATATTTCCTACTTTGGAGATTTGTCAAAATTAGGAGATTAATTTTATCATTCATAACATTTATTCTCTATAAACAGGTGCTCCATAGCCTTTACTATTGTCTGAAAGCAAGTATGATTATTTCTCTCATGAAATGTTGGATTTCTAATGGTAGTGAAAGACCTTGAATATGAGAATTCCATGTGTTCCCCATCCCCCACAAAAAAGTAAAAATATCAAACATTATCTGAATTTGCAAATCAAAAGTATAATCTCTAGGATGTTGGGCCAAGAAAAAATAATTTTAAATGTACATATTTCAGGATATAGAAATTAGAAATTTAGTAAGATTCCTTCCTAATTTTGTTACCTTGATATCTCCTTTATTTCTATTTTAAAGGAAAGAAACTATATTTGCTTGCAAATTTCTAACATAGAGACAATCTCTGAAGTTATACAAAATTATCCTATAGCTCATTACAAATAGGTTACTGATAAAAATAAAATAATGAACCACATTGAAGATCTGAAAAATAGCTGTGTACAATTTTCCACAAATTTTTACCTACTAACATTCATCCAAAAGCAATCCAGAGTTCAAAGAACCTGGTATACTATAAACTAACAAAACAATCAAAAGAGAGAATTCTAAAAGACTTTCATTTTTAACTGGACGATATTAACCAAATAGTAGAAAAAGATAAAATAATATAACCCAATATGGAATGTAGCTATCAATTTGAAACTCTATTTTCCTGGCAATTAATCACTTCCTATGAGTGTCTAAATACCCAAAGTATTTTCACAAGTTTCTGCCTTCCATGAAAAAAAAAAAAAATCTCATCTCTCACCGCTTCCCTATGAAAATCTTCCATTCCAGACAGGTTTGTCTTTCAGCAGGAATCTAAGAACTCAAATGAATCAGCAGCCATGAAGCAAGAAGGCCTGAAGATTGCAGAAAGGTGAAAAGTGATTGGTTCTCAGGAACAAAGCCATGCGCGCAAGCAGGTGATACTCAGAAGGAGCAGACTGTGCTAATGTGGATAGATACATGCCTAAGATTATGAAATCACATCTTTAAGATGCCTCATTACTAAAACACTTTAGACTACAAAGATGTATGGCATAAACAAAAGACAGAGTTCTAAAGATTAAAGAAAGAAATTAGGAATATAGAAAGTTATAAGAAAGCAACAACATAATTTATGCAAAAGAGGAAATTTCAAAACAAATGGTGTAAAATTGAAAAAAAAAATTCCTGCTATATATATGTGCCTATGGTTTTAACTACTGTTTTATAATAAAACTTGAGTTGTATTGAGCTATTTCTAGCAATTAAGACATTTAATTAGTTATATTATGTGAAGAGTTTTTATGATTGGCTATTAAATTCAATTATTTAAAAATTAAGAAAAAATTGATTTGATATTCTTTTTTGTGTTAAAAATATGAAGGTGATTTTAATATTCCATATTTTTAGGTTTGAGCCGGCAGCCAGCAGTTGAAATTGACATGTGAGAGTTCTTCTAAGTCCCAGATGCTAGCTGCCAACTGCCTTTTTGTTCTTGTTTCCTTGGAAACGGAGGTTGGTTTCGTGAAAACAAGGTAAGTACAACTTTTACAGAAGAGAAATGGAACACTCCTTTGTCAACTTGCTGGTTGAGACCTATGGGGGCAGCTTTCCAGAAAACTGAAGTTGGAAGCCAGTTGAGGCATAGAGATGTGTATGACAAAGCCTCAGTATCCATGTTCTTCCTATTTAAATTGACTGTAGGAAAATGACACAATAGGATAGTCAAAATGACCAAATCAAAATAGTCAAACCTTTATCAAGAAAAAAGCATTTGTGCCTCGGTTGAAAAACGTGAGATAACAGCACCTCCAACAATGAAATGCTTTTAAATGTTCAGTTATATTAAATAGGCCTTTATTGAGGGACATCCTGTGTCAACATTTTTCAGAATTCACAAGGTGACCCACCCGTAGAGACTGAGGGGACAGGTAAGGTAAGAGGAAGCAAAAGAAGACATTTTCTGTCCCAAAAGTGTTTTACCAAACTTCTTCATGTGACTCTGATTCTCCGTATCCCTTCTGCCTTTATAAATCACTGGTCTGATCTAGCTATCTATTTTTTTGGGGAAAAGAGGCACAAAGGCACAGAAAGATATAGTTATTTGTATAAAAACTGAAATCTAGCTAGTGGCAAATTAGACAGAGAACCTAGCATTCTTCTTGTTCTAAACACATCTATTTTATACAGTATTACAGAATGCTGCTATAGTTATGATTTCAAAATTCTCTTGATCATTAATTTTTCTTTAGGTACCATCAGGTGAATATAAAGAAATGTAATCATGGTATGTTAGTATCTTTCAAAAAGTATAAGGATTTAAACAGTTACCACTTAAAAGCTAACAGTTACTTTTTTAATATCATGGTTTACTTGTGGATGCTATACATCCTAAACTGGAAAATACAGCAAAAATTAGGAAAGGATATTGCTTCATTAAAAAAAAAACTTAATCAGAGATGATCCTTTTAGCTTTAATTTAAATAACAGGATTTACTTAGAAAAAACATATCCACTAAGAGTTGCACCATATTGTGTGGAGAGTCTTTGTATCACTGAAGTGAATTTCAGACCAAAACAAAGGCTATAAAAGCCCATGGCTACATCTGTTACCTGTTTAGGTGTCTTAAAAACATACTTACGTTTTTAAAAATTGGAATTCTTTGCTGGTATCACAGTAATGACTTGGTAAATTGTTGGGTGTTGTCTGCTATTTTAAGAAAAGAACTGTCTCTTGAAAATCATGATAAAACCCAGAACTTAAAAAGCTAATTTCTATTTCAGTGAATCAAAGAACAGTGATTAAACACAAGGTTCCTTCAATGATGTTCTATCACAGCCTTCCTGTTTCCCATCACACTACATATGGTCCAATTGTTTACAGATTACAAAAAAAAATCCCTGCTCAGATGTTAAAACAAGATGTTTTCTTCACTTTCAAATGGCAGGCTGACTGCCAATTTTTACAATTAGTTATTCTGTGCAAAGAAAAAAAAAGTTTAATTATCACGACTTCTTATGTTTGGACATTACTCTTGTGATGGCTATCAACCTGAGGCCTGACAGAAATGAACTCTGCTCCATGACATGGGGGGAAGCCTCTTGGGAAGACAGCTTTTTGTCAGGGAGAGGGAGTAACAAAATAAGGAGAGCAAAGCATCTTCGCCAGAAATAGGTATCGCAACATCAAGGCAAACCAGCCACCTGCCAATAACGACGTTTCCCTGTGGCACCGTCTGGCAGACAGAATTTCACAGTGTTAAGCAACAGGGCTGCGCACACCATGAGTGCACCTATCAATGGGTCACTGATTCTTTAAAACAGCCTTGCTGAAGAGGGTAGAGTGGTGATGGCAGGGCAATACACTGGCAGCAGAAAGACCCTCTTTCAGAGGCTAAATCCCTGTTTAGGATTGCATGACCTCAAAGCTGGCATTCTCATTCCTTAGAGGGATTGTTGGCATCCACATTACATTGTCAGAGTATGGTTAGCTGGAAGTTGAAGAAAATGGATGAATGAATTTATGTACTTAGGATTATATGTGTTATATAGCTCAGTGTCTATATACCCTCAAACCTCCAAAGAGTCTAGTTTTGGATAGAGCAGTCGATTGAAAAATCATAGGATAACAAGTGGCTCCAAGAACAAGGATCTTGGCAGGTGGAATTAATGGAAGGGGTCTGAAATGTGTTATATTATTTTGCTCCATTGTGTTTGGCTTTAATAAGATTTTGCATGAAGAATCAGCCATTTAAAAATTACTTAAGAAAATGATAATGAATATATGTTTCGGGAACAGCTGTGCTAGTATGGTGTCTAGTGATACTTCCTTTATGTTTCATGTTGTCTGTTTAGAAGTGGAAATAAGGAGGAGCCAAAGGCCCACTTTCTGAGGTCTGTCCAAACCTGGATGACTTTGCATGCTATTCAAAGATTTTGTCAGTGGATTAGTCAAAACCTGTAATGTAAGACCTTTTGGCTATCTTTAAAGACATGCCTCTAATTTAAATTGTGTAAAAATTATTAATAGTTTCACCGTTGATAACATGTTGGTGACAAAGGGGGATATTCAAATGACAATGGAAGTATAACTGAAATTCTCTCATCTCACCCCAGTCTTATTCCCAAGGGTAACATTGCTAGTCCCACAACAGTTCTAAATAACAGGCTTATCCCTCTGTTTCTTGTTTTATCATTGTTAGACCAGATCAATTTGCTCTCCTCTAGGAAACAACCGGGGTTCTGACAGCTCAGTTGGTAAAGAATCCTCCTGCTGTGCAGGAGACCCTGGTTGGATTCCTGGGTTGGGAAGATCCGCTGGAGAGGGGATAGGCTACCCACTCCAGTATTCTTGGGCTTCTCTTGTGCATCAGCTAGTAAAGAATCCGCCTGCAATGCAGAAGACCTAGGTTCAATCCCTGGGTTGGGAAGATCCCCTGGAGAATGGAAAAGCTACTCTCTCCAGTATTCTTGCCTGAAGAATTCCATGGACTATATAGCCCATGGGGGTCACAAAGAGTCAGAGATGACTGAGCAACTTTCACTTTCAGAAAACCACCGAGGACTTTACCTCAAACCTACCCACTTCTCTTTCACGCCCGAATTTTGTTAGTTTTATTATAAATTTTTCTTTCTACTAGTGACTCTCATTTTAAATTTCTTTGCATGAATTTTAATTACTTAAGGAATATATCGCCTTAAAAATCTAAAACGGTACAGGTAAGACTTATCTTTACTCTCTTTCAACGTGCACAAATAACTGAATACATATAAGGCTGTGATTCAGCAAACAAAGAAATTTCTCATTGGTCAAGTGTCTCTAGTAATCATGTATTTGTCGTTTTTAGTCACTAAGTCGTGTCCGACTCTTTTGCAACCCCATGGGCTGGTAGCCTGCCAGGCTCCTCTGTCTGTGGGATTCTGCAGGCAAGAATACTGGAGTGGGCTGCTATTGCCTTCTCCAGGGGATCTTCCCAGGGATCAAACCCATGTTTCTTGCATTACAGGTAGATTCTTTAACACTGAGCCACTAGGGAAGCCTGTATCAGGTATCCCCACAAAATACAATTGTATGTGATATATACAGCTTATATATGAAGAGAGAAGTCACACCTAGCATTTACTTTTAAAAAAAAATTGGGGTATAGCTGATTTATATATTGTTAGTTTGTGTTGTATAATGAAGTGAATCAGCTGTATATATACATATATCCCCTCCCTCGTGGACCTCTCTCCTTCCCCCTCCCATCCGATCCATCTAGGTCACCACAGAGCACGGAGCTGAGCTTCATGTAGAGTATACAGTAGGTTCCACTGTTTTACACATGGCAGTGTACGTATGTCAATGCCAACGTCCCAGTTCATCCCACCCCCAAGCCCCATGTGTGCACATCTGTTCTCTATTTTGCATCTCTATTCCTGCCCTGCAAATAGGTTCATCTGTACCATCTTCCTGGTTTCCACATATATGTATTAATATTTGATATTTATTTTCCTCTTTCTGACTTACTTCACTCTCTTCAATAAGTTGTACTAGGAAAACTGGAGAGCTACATGCAAAAGGATGATATTAGAACATTCTCTAACCCCATACACAAAAGTAAACTAAAATGGATTAAAGACATAAATGTAAGGCTGGACAATGTAAAACTCGTAGATGAAGACATAGGAAGAATGCTCTTTGACATAAATCACAGCAGGATGTTTTTTGGCCCATTTACCTTTAACATGCTACTTAAAAGTTCACTTCAGTTTAAGAGGATGAAAATAGAAACTGTCTCAAAACTACAGTGATCCTATAGTAAGAAAACTTCCATAGCATTTTTATATTATTGCTCATTCATTCTTAATTTATTCACTCATTAAATTATTCCTTCAGAGTCAGATATTATGGATACTTGGGCTTCCCAGTTGGCTCAGTGGTAAAGAATCCAGCTGCCAATGCACGAGACACAGGAGACATGGGTTCAATATATGAGTCAGGAAGATCCCTTGGAGGAGGAAACAGCAACCCACTCCAGTATTCTTGCCTGGAGAATCCCATGGACAGAGGAGCCTGGCTACAGCCCATGGATTGCAAAGAACTGAGCACGCCCTTAAGCACATTATGGGTACTCAAAAGATTAACAGCCAGATATTATTCTAAAGATTTCAAAGTGTAGTAAAGAGAGCAGTGGTTCAATTCAGTTCAGTCACTCAGTTGTGTCAGCCTCTTTGCGACCTCCATGGACTACAGCACGCCAGGCCTCCCCATCCATCGGCAGCTCCTGGAGTTCACACAAACTTATGTCCATCGAGTCAGTGATGCCATCCAGCCATCTCATCCTCTGTTGTCCCCTTCTCCTCCTGCCCTCAATCCCTCCCAGCATCACAGTCTTTTCCAATGAGTCAACTCTTCGCATGAGGTGGCCAAAGTATTGGAGCTTCAGCTTCAGCATCAGTCCTTCCAATGAATATTTGGGACTGATTTTCCTTTAGGATGGACTGGTTGGATCTCCTTGCAGTCCAAGGAACTCTCAAGAGTCTTCTCCATCACCACAGTTCAAAAGCATCAATTCTTCAGCACTCAGCTTTCTTCACAGTCCAACTCTCACATCCATACATGACCACTGGAAAAACCATAGCCTTGACTAGACGGACCTTTGTCGGCAAAGTCGTATCTTTGCTTTTTAATATGATGTCCAGGTTGGACATAATTTTTTCTTCCAAGGAGCAAGTTTCTTTTAATTCATGGCTGCAGTTATCATCTGCAGTGCTTTTGGAGCCCCCCAAAATAAAGTCTGACACTGTTTCCATGGTTTTCCTATCTATTTGCCATGAAATGATGGGACTGGATGCCATGATCTTACTTTTCTGAATGTTGAGTTTTAAGCCAACATTTTTACTATCCTCTTTCACTTTCATCAAGAGCCTCTTTAGTTTTTCTCTACTTTCTGCCATAAGAGCAGTGGTTAGTCTCCAGTTATTGATTTTTAAGCCAATATGAGGTCATTCAAAGTAAGTATTAAATCTCTTTTCCAATTGTTGCCTTTGGTAACAATAGAGCCCCCTGTTTGGAGGGTGTGGGTATAATATATGCTTCTCTACAGTTTCCTTTACATCTCTAATGCTTCTGCAACCCCCTTTTCGTATCTGGTTTATTGTTTCTACTTAATTCTTATACCAAGAAATGTATTTACACAAAAGATCATTAACTTCATTAACAAAGCCATGCTTCCTTTTACAAGGTTGCTAAATCCTACTTTTTCACATTTTTCATTATTATTTTGAGAAAAAGTTAGAATTCTAGTAAAGGTCATAATTTACATAAACTTAATAAAATGTGACCTGACTCTTGGGTTTACTTAATGTAAACCTCCTTAAGAATCTCTTTAATTCTAAAATATTAAGCCTAATTAACCCAAACATAATTTGACACTCTATGATACTGAATATAGTTCTCTACAGTATTTAAGTTTGGAGGGTCAATCTACAACATGAAGCCAACACTAGCAATTACTCATGCCAGAATCTTCAATAATTTCATCTCTGAAAATAGTAGGCAGAAAGTATTCATGATTCTTTTTTGAAGGAATGGATAGGAGCTGGGCCGGGTCACAGGAAACCAACTTTGGTCAAGACTCCAGTTCAATAAGTGATTTTGGATTTCTGGGCCCAGTTATCTCATTTGTAGGGTAAGATGCTCAGATATGTGCAGTTGTAACCTATTTCATGTATACTTCCTGTATACTGATGAGGAGAAGAAATCAATTATTCAATTATTATTATTCACTGGGAACATAATGTTAAAATATTATGGTGTGTCAGACTAGCCCATAGGAGAGTAAGATATATATGGAGATCAGAGAAGTTATCACAGAAGATACTAGATACATTATGAAGGATGGGAGAAGGGCATAGAAATAAACTTGGAATCGAAGCAGATGACATCAAGCTTAAGACAAGAAAATCACACAGAGAATGTCATGGAGTGTGAACAAAGACCAACCCAGAGGCTGTTTAGATAAAACATATGTTTTCCTAGGCATTAATTTTAAACATTGTACTTTTTTTTTCTTTTTGGGTAACAGAATCCTTCTTTCAAATGATACCTCACATAATAATTCATTATTATGTAAAAACATTAAATAAAATTATAGTAATGAAATATCAATTTTAAGAAAAAGTTCTTTAAATTTATTTTACCATCATTAATAGCAATAAGAAATATATTTTTAAAAATCAATAATCTGGAAGTTAGATTTAGTATCAAAATAAATCTTAATGGCTAATATATTTTTTAATGATTCGGTTTTAATGAGATTGCAAATGAGAAAACAAAGGTCTTCTATATACTTAGGTACCATTTCTGATGCTCTTAATTCCACTCTAAGATCCTGATTTTTCCTTCATGCATTGTACCTTTTATCACTAGATACTATATTTGGGTATTTTTTATATTTGTCATTCATCATTTTAAAAAGTGTCACATTTTCCTCTGTCTCTTTGATTTTAATAGCTGTTCTTATGGACTGAATATTTTTTCCTCTCCTTCTATCCTATATATTGAAATCCTAACCTCCTAGTATGATAGTATAAAAGGTGAGGCTTTTGAAAGGATATTAGGTCATGGAAGGAACTCTCAGGTATGGAATCAATGTCCTTATAAGAAGAGACAGGAGAAGTTTCTCTTTCTGCTGTTTCTCTCTGCTGTGTAAGCATGTAAAGAGAAGATGAACATTTGCAAACCAGAAAAGAGTGCCCTAACGAGTATCTGCTGCTGCCTTGCCCTTGGAATCCCCAACTGCTAAAATTGTGTTTCATTGCAATGCCAAAGAATGCTCAAACTACCACACAATTACACTCATCTAACACGCTAGCAAAGTAATGCTCAAAATCCTCCAAGCAAGGCTTCAACAGTACATGAACCATGAACTTCCAGATGTTCAAGCTGGATTTAGAAAAGGCAGAGGAACTAGAGATCAAATTGTCAACACCGTGGGATCATTGAATAAGCAAGAAAATTCCACAGAAACATCTACTTCTGCTCTACTGACTACGACAAAGCCTTTGGCTCTGTAGATTACAACAAACTACGGAAAATTCTTGAAGAGATGGGACTACCAGACCACCTTACCTACCTCCTGAGAAATCTGTATGCAGGTTAAGAAGCAACAGTTAGAAGTGGACATGGAACTACAGACTGGTTCCAAATTGGGAAAGGAGTATATCAAGGTTGTATATTGTCACCCAATTTATTTAACTTATATGCAGAGTACATCATGAGAAATCCCAGGCTGGATAAAGCACAAGCTGGAATCAAGATTGACGGGAAAAATTTCAATAACCTCAGATACACAGATGATACCACTTTTATGGCAGAAAGTGAAGAGGAACTAAAGAGCCTCTTGATTAAAGTGAAAGAAGAGAGTGAAAAAGCTCGCTTAATTCAACATTCAAAAAATGAAGATCATGGCATCCAGTCCCATCACTTCATGGCAAATAGATAGGGAAACAATGGAAACGGTGACAAACTTTATTTTCTTGGGCTCCAAAATCACTGCAGATGGTGACTGCAGCCATGAAATTTAAAACAAACAAACAAACACACACACAAAAAAACACTTGCTCCTTGGATGAAAAGCTATGACCAACTTAAACAGCATAAGAGCAGAGACATTACTTTGCCAACAAAGGTCTGTCTAGTAAAAGCTATGGTTTTTCCAGTAGTTTTGTGTGGATGAGAGAGTTGGACCATAAAGCTGAGCGCCAAAGAATAGATGCCTTTGAACTGGGTTGTTGGAGAAGACTCTTAAGAGTCCCTTGGACTGCAAGGAGATCCCACCAGTCCATCCTAAAAGAAAATCAGTCCTAAATATTCATTGGAAGGACTGATGTTGAAGCTGAAACTCCAATACTTTGGCCACCTGATGCAAAAACACTGACTCATCTGAAAAGTCCCTGATGCTGGGAAAGATTGAAGGCAGGAGGGGAAGGAGACGACAGAGGATCAGATGGTTGGATGGCATCACCAACTAAAGGGACATAAGTTTGAGCAAGCTCTGGGAGTTGGTGATGGACAGGAAAGCCTGGAGTGCTGTGGTCCATGGGGTCACAAGAGTCAGACACGATTGAGTAAGTGTACTGAACTGAAAATTGTGAGAAATAAATGCTTTCTGTTTAAGCCACCCTGTCTTTGGTATTCTGATATAGCTGGCTAAACTGGCTAAGAATGTTGTTTTAATGTCCTCATTTTCAATTCTGTCTTTTTTTTGTCATCTCTGAGTTTGTTTCTGTTGATTGATTCTTCCTTTGAATATAGGGTCCATGTCCTACTTATTTGCATGACTAACAGCTTTTTATTTAATATTTGACATATAATTTTATATTGTTGGTGGCTGGATTTGTTGTAACCCTTTAAATAACTATTGAGCTTCCCTGGTAGCTCAGCTGGTTAAGAATCCACTTGCAAGTCAGGAGACCCAGGTTTGATTCCTGGTCGGGAAGATCCAATGGAGAAGTGATAGGTTACCCAGTCCAGTATTCTTGGGCTTCACTGGTGGCTCAGCTTGTAAAGAATCCACCTGCAGTCCAGGGATACCTGGGTTTGATCCTTAGGTTGGGAAGATACCCTGGAGAAGGGAACAGCTTACTACCCACTCCAGTATTCCTGCCTGGAGAATTCCATTGACTGTTGCAAAGAGTCAGACATGACTGAGTGACTTTAACTTAAATAACTATTAGGGTTTGTTCTGATATTCTACCAAGGTACTTGGAATAAGTTTCACCCTTTTGAAGTTTTAAGTTTTTCTATCATAGGTCCATAATACCCCTCAATCTATAGCTCACGTGTCTCTAATACTACAAGTGCTACTCTTGATGACTCTACCCCCTACCCTGTGCATTAGGAGTTTGGCCCATTTTGGATTACTGGAACACAAACAACTCCCACCCTGCTGTGATCCCTGGAGTTTAATCTTTCTAATTTTTTCTGGTCATTATTTTCCTATTTTCAGTAGTTACCTCACATGAAAGTGCAAATAAGTACTTGGCAGAAAAACTCAAAGGGACTCTTCTGGAGACCTTTGGAGTATCTCTCTCTCCTTCAATCTTTCTGAATAATATTTTATACTGCAAATTCTAGCCCCTTCTGAATGATGAACTCTGGACTACTCAACTTGGAGAAATTGCCAGTCTCTTAATGTGTTCTCCTGTCCAATAACATGGCTGGGAACTCTCAAAACAGTGAGCTGATATGTCTAGGGTTCCTGTCATTTGCTCCTTTTCTCAGGGATTACTGTACTCAGCTGCATATTGTCCACTGTCTAAAAAAGTCATTGCTTCATATATTTTGTTGAGGTTTCTAGTTGCTTAAGGTGAAATGGTAATTTTTATCCCTGCTATTCTATCATGGCTGGTTTGCAGAAATCCCTGATGTATTTCTGTATTTGTTTTACTGAGAGAAGTGACAGAGAGAGGGAAGAAGGTAAAGAAGGGGTGGGGGAGAGGGAGGGAGAAAGAGAGAGAGTAAAGTAAGTTAATTATGAATCACAAATAACTCTAGTTATAAAGCAGATAATCCTGATTGACCTGAAAATTATAGGATTTTCTTAAATTAAAATGATCAAGAACTTTTTATTTTTAGTAGATCATTTAAAGTTAAATCACTAAAATATCTAACTGCTCACATTTCTTTTACTAAATATAAACATCATATAGTTTTTAAACAGAATACAATACCTGCATCAAAATATTCTCAGAATACAGCATATTACTTTTAAGTGCCATTGTGCAAATTTCTGTGATTCTATGGGGTGAGAACATGCCATTCTATCTGACATTTCATTGACCATGGCTTATATGTGGACAAGCTAAATATTCATTAAATTTAAATGAGTGGCTGTGCATACATCTGAATTAAGGGATGACAGATGGAGGAAGAGAGGGAGAGAGAAGAAGATTAGTGGGAGAAGGATGAAAAATATAATATTGACAATTCTTTAAAAAGTTCAGATTGCAAAATTCTCAGAGTGTATTTAGAAGAACTTCAAATATATCTATAGAGGGAGCCAAGGATTATAGAGTTCTGAATTATATTTGCAAAACACTTGTTGAAGATATCATTTTTTCTACTTAAATAGCTAATATAAAATTTTTGAATAGTTATTTTTTAAAAACTTCACATAAAAATCAATGAAATAATATCATTTGCAGTAACATGGATGGACCTAGAGATTATCATACCAAGTGAAGTAAGTCAGAAAGAGAAAGACAAACACCTTATGATATCACTTGTATGTGGAATCTAAACTATGATACAAACGAACTTATTTACAAAATAGAAAATAGAAAAGAAGGTGAGGGAGGGATAAATTAGGAATTCAGACTTAAACTACTGTATATAAAATAAATATCAAGGTCCTAGCATATAGCACAGGAAACTATATTCAAATCCTACAATAAACCATAATGAGAAAATATTTGAAAAAGAATATACATTATTTTGGGGGGGGGGTGTGCACCAGAAACTAACACAACATTGTAAATCAACTATACTTCAATTTGAAAAATTCACCTCAAAACAGAATTTCAAAATGATTTATACAGAAGGATAATGCAGAGAAGTAATGGAAAATTAGTAGGGAAGAAAGGGAAGAGTCATCACCTGGTCCTTGAAAACCTGGATACAGGGTTTGGACTTAGTCTCTAAGCCAGTGATGTCCAACATGAGGTGTGTCCCATTTACAAATAATGAACCATGAGGAAGCAAATATAAAAACAGTTTTTCCTTTTTAAAATTTATTTAAATATTTTAATTAATTTTTTAAATTAATTTATTTTTAATTTAATTATTTTAATTGGAGGCTAATTACTTTACAATATTGTAGTGGTCTTTGCCATACATTGACATAAGATTTTTATAATGTTGTATTGGGTTCTGCCATACAATTATGCAAATCAGCCATAATTATGTTTACATCCTCTTCTTCCCTAGCTTCCCTCCCCTCCCCTCATCCCATCCCTCCAGATCATCACAAAGCACCAGACTGGGCTCCCCATACTAGACAGTAACTTCTCACCAGCTATCCACCTTGTATCTAACAGTGTATATCAGTTGACGCTACTCTCTCCAGTCATCCCACATTCTCACTTCCCCACTATAAGTCCATTCTCTACATCTGTGTTTTATATTTTCCAAAACATAAAAATCATATGATAAAACTTCCAATACTGTGTGCATTAGTAGCTACCTGAGTATGATAGAGATATAAATATGCATATGAGTATATGTTAATTTTCCTAAAGAAAATAGCATAATTAACAATTCTGGAGATTATTGTTCTAAGCAAATGGGGCAGAGACACTAGGAACTTCTTAAAGAAGTAACAGGACCAGAGTGGTGATTTATGAAGACTATCCCAGTGTCTTTGTGTAGAGTTGTCTCAAGTATCAGTATCCCAGGGAGATAGAATGAGTCCATCGTTGGAAGTCTTATCCTTCACTAATAGTCTTTCTTATCTCTACTAATGCAAAACAATTATTCTGTACTAAGTGGCCATTTGAGATCACTTTAAAGGATGAATAACTTGGAATATTATTTTATTAGTGCAAAATACCCAAGAACAGACATTTGCACCATTTACACAGGCAATGAGGAAGACCCGGGTTTGATCCTTGGGTCAGGAAGATCCCCTGGAGAAGGAAATGGCAACTCAATCCAGTATTCTTGCCTGGAAAATCTCATGGACGGAGGAGCTTGGCAGACTACAATCTGTGGAGTTTCAAAGAGTCAGACCTGAGTGAGCAACTTTACTTTCTTAGAACTTGGCCCTGAGAATTCCAGAGGATATTTAGGCATTTGCTTGTGGAAGAAACTACCAACTACATTTTGCGCTTCATTCTGGGTAGAGCAGGAGGAGGCAGGGTTCTTTGGCTTCTGAAAATGCAGCCTGAAGGCACAGTGTTACAGAGATTTAACTAGCTTTCTTTTTGGATGGATTTTATCCTGCTTGAAGGCACTATAAGGTATAGTGTAAAAGGAAGGGGTGCGTGTGTGTGTGTGTATGTGTGTGTCTGTGTGTGTGTGTGTGTGTGAGAGAGAGAGAGAGAGAGAATTAAAGTTACTTTGGCGAAGAAGAATCTTAATTAGCAAGCCTGAAAAGACTTTAAATATCAAGAAATAAATGAATCAGCATTTTGATGCTGCTAAAAGGGGATAAATGTAAATACAAAGACCACAAATCAAAGTTATCCTTTATTTTTTAGGTGCTAGCTACAATTAAGACATACTATTTTAAGAATGTGTTATGAAATTAAAAACTAAATATATATATATTTAAATGTATATATTTTAAAATGTATATTTTCAATTATTTTAATTGAAAGATTTCATTAAAAACTCTTTTTTAATGAAATCTTTAATAATTATGTTTTGAAACTTAAGTAGTGGCAGTATACATTTATATAATGTATAATAATTATAGGCTTGTGCTGTCCAGGAGTTACATCTAGCCATAGGTGGCTATTTAAAATTATATTTAAAATAATTAAAATTATATAATATTAGAAATTTAATTTTTCTCTAATACTGGCCACATTTTAGGTATGGACAAGAGCTACTGTTTTTGACAGCTCCATCACAGAATTGGTGTAGACTATTACATTTAAAATAAATCTGAAAATAATTTAAGAAATCACAATAATAAAACACTGAAGATATTTTTTCTGTATTTACGTTTGTGTGTGGAATACATAACTGATAACTATTTCAGTATTTTAAAAAGGCTACTAATTTTTTTTTTAGGGATGCTGAAGTGAAACCATTTTGATAGGCATTTTATACACAAAAATGGAGCTGTAGCTAGTAACAAGTGATTGTCATCCATGTGATTAATTCACAATGCGTACCACTTACAATTAGGGAATCGCTACAATGGTCTGTTATCATTCCTTCAATTAAACAGGGAAATAATACATTTTACAAGAATAAAAATTAATATGCATTTGGCAATCTATCAAATTAACTCATAATCATTGTGAATTTCTCAATTAAAGCCTTAAACCCTTGCCTTACTCAGAATAACATTAACAGAATTTCTGAAACGAAAGTATAAAGTTGATCTTTTAAAACACATCTGCACTAAGTTTGATAAGTAATTATTATAATTAGTGCTTTTGGTGAATATTTTATTAGATGAATTCAGTTTGCTTCTTAATAAAAGAAACGTATCTAAGATGGGTAGATTTCATAATAATCAAAGTTTAAACTTATGAAATCTAAGGTACGACCAAAAGAATCACAGGATTTGATTTAGCAGTTTAGTCCTAGTGTGCTCTAGGTGTAACTTCATTCTATGTTAAAGCTCTAGTGTACTTAGGTATAATTTAATCCAAACACAAATTTACAGATGAAGTGATGAAAATGCAAATACATATGTGTAAATTAAGAGACAGATCCAAAATAGAGCCCAGTTTTCCAGAGTACCAAGGCAAGAGCATACCTCTTTTTGTATTCATGTCAAAGAGGCATGAAAAAAAAAGGGACATTAGCTTAGCAAAAGCAAATAGAATCCAATGCCTTATCTTATCATTAACCATTTGAATAAGGAACATGATAACTTCCAAGGTTACACATAATTCATATCTGACATTCACGAGGATAGGAATAAATGTCCACTAAACTGCACATAAATCATGATAGAATAATTCCTTTAGACATTAACAATTAGAGTGGTAGTCAAAATGAAAACGATAAATCCAAAGTCTTGACTTAGCATACCAGGCCCTGATTGATCTGGATCCAACTGAAATTCTATCACTTGCAATAGTAACACATAGCTTTGCTTTATTTAGTCAGTAAAATTTCAATCCAACCCACATTTACTACAGTTGTCTACTCTTTACCTCGAATTATTCCAGACATTAAGGTTCACTCCAGAAACGAGGCAGTTTTTACTATCTACAAGGAATGGAGAAAGATGGGAAAGCAAATCTTTCTCAATTACTTGAAGATATTAATATTGTAATAAAAAATTGAAAAAAAGGTATTAAGATTTCTGACAAACACCCATGCTATGAAATACTTAAGATGGGGTCAATTCATGCTTTAAGGAGATAATCCATGATTTCAATTTCTAATTGCCATTTCCACATTTTTGATTTTCTAGTTTCTTCAAATTTTAACATATGTAACTGAATAAATAACCTATTTTACTAAAAATCTGAATTTCTCCTTGTACTCTGTTGAACAAGCTAGACATCTAGGGTTATCCTTGATTCTTTCTCTTACATATGCTACTTCTATTCAGCTACCAAATAGAATACTTCCGATTTAATCTCCCAAGGGTCTTTCAGGTCCATGCTTTCAGTGTCCATCTTCACTTTCACTAATCTTGTTCAGGCCCCTATCATCTTTCCCTTGGATATCTTCAGTTATCTGCTAGCAGCCCTCTCTTATTTCAGTGTTATCTCTCCTCCATTCACTTTATGAAGACAGAGGAGCATTTTAAAAGGCACATATGAACATGTCACCCTCTCGCTTAAAATCTTTTTTTTTAAGTTAACAATAGTTTAATTAAAATGGAAAATATGCTTGTCATATTATTATTTCCAACTTTGCTCTGAGTACACAGATTTTCAAGATAAAACTTGGGGGGAAAAGTGAACCTAATTTTTTTTTTACTCTATGTAACCAAATATAACCCTTTTTATACCTCCTTCTTAAAAGAAATGGGGAAGAAAACAAAACAAAACATTTAATGCAATCATAGTTTTACAGCTTTTAAAATATTAAATGGAAAGTGTTCTCCTGGCTTATCAAGCAAATCTTTTAAAAGTTCTTCACTGCCCTGAATAATATGAACTGATCTTTTTACCTCATCTCAGGAACACCTTTATGATACAGCAATGTGGCACTTCTTTCAGATTCTCCAACCTACTTGGCTTGAAATCTCACCATCACCATTTTTCCCTTTGATAGAAAACTTCTATTCAACTCTCAAGATTCAATTTAAATGTCACCTCCACCAGTAAGTACTCCCAAACCCTTCAAATCTAGGTAAGTGCTCCTTTAGTTTTCTTGACTTCCTTTTCCACAGCATTCATCACATATTTTGAAATGACTAGGAGCAGTGAAGCAGGACCTAACTTATATTGTTATCTGTGGTATTCTCTGCTCCTGGCATATAGAATAGGCTCAGTAATTATTAAATGGAAATTTTAATTTCTGGGACACATTTTTTTCTATCTTAAGATGAATCAGTTAGTGTAATAGATTCACTTTAAATACTCTTTCAGTTTTAAACTTCTCTGATTGTAAGATTATAGATACCTTAGGTTCTTAAACTGAATAGACAATTCTTGGTTTCACAGATTGCTACTGTACTGTTTCTTTTATACATTAGATGTCAGTGTTCATTTTTTTATTCATCTCTGTGTTCCCAGTTCCTTGCTATCCATATTCAGTCTTTATCAGATGAGTAAATATTAAAGTACCAAGTAAGAAATACAGTATTTTCCAAAAATTTATCATTTTAAATTTCTCAAAATTACAATTACAGTTGTCCCTTGATATTTGCAAACCTGACTCATTGGAAAAGATCCTCATGCTGAGAAAGATTGAAGGCAAAAGGAGAAGAGGGACAACAGAGGATGAGATGGTTAGATAACATCACCGACTCAATGGACATGAACTTGAGCAAACTCAGGGAGACAGTAGAGAACAGAGGAGCTCAGCATGGGATCCCATAGGCCGTGGGATCACAGAGAGTCGGACATGACTCAGAGATTGGACAACAAGCAACACCATCCATAGGGTGCTGGTTCCAAGAGTCCCTGCAGATATCAAAATCCATGGATACTCAAGGCCCTTATATAAAATGGCATGGTGCACTTGGCCCTCCATTTTCACAGATTCAACCATCTGTGGAGTCAAGCAACTGTTGATGGTCCTAGGTTGGTTGAATCCAGAGATTTGAAGCCCTTGAAGGAGTATCAATTGTATATTTATTTTAAAAATACGTGTAGGAGTAGACCTTCGCAGTTCAAACCCATATTTTTTTAGGGGTCAGTTCAATTCAGTCGCTCAGTCGTGTCCGACTCTTTCCGACCCCATGAATCGCAGCACACCAGGCCTCCCTGTCCATCACCATCTCCGGGAGTTCACCCAGACTCGCATTCACCGAGTCCATGATGCCATCCAGCCATCTCATCCTCTGTCGTCCCCTTCTCCTCCTGCCCCCAGTCCCTCCCAGCATCAAAGTCTTTTCCAATGAGTCAACTCTTTGCATGAGGTGGCCAAAATACTGGAGTTTCAGCTTTAGCATCATTCCTTCCAAAGAAATCCCAGGGTTGATCTCCTTCAGAATGGACTGGTTGGATATCCTTGCAGTCTAAGGAACTCTCAAGAGTCTTCTCCAACACCACAGTTCAAAAGCATCAATTCTTTGGCGCTCAGCCTTCTTCACAGTCCAACTCTCACATCCATACATGACCACTGGAAAAACCATAGCCTTGACTAGACGGACCTTAGTCGGCAAAGTAATGTCTCTGCTTCTGAATATGCTATCCAGGTTGGTCATAACTTTTCTTCCAAGGAGTAAGCGTCTTTTAATTTCATGGCTGCAATCACCATCTGCAGTGATTTGGGAGCCAGCCAAAATAAAGTCTGACACTGTTTCCACTGTTTCCCCATCTATTTCCCATGGACTGATGGGGCCGGATGCCATGATCTTCATTTTCTGAATGTTGAGCTTTCAGCCAACTTTTTCACTCTCCACTTTCACTTTCAACTTTTAAGTGAAATTTTAATGCATTGTGAAACACTAGGTTCAGAAATATCCTAATTTTAACAAGTTTTAAATAATTTGTTTAAAGCATGCGGTATGGAGCACATTCAAGTTCTGCTAACCCCTTCTTTCCTCTCCCATCTCTACTAGAAACATATTCAAATCTCAGAAAGTAACTTTTTATACCTATAGGAGACTCCATGTTTTTATGCTCTCTTTTAAGTAGAAGGGAAATGTTTCTATTTAGCAGACAACAGTGATAGATAAAACTGTGAAAAGTGAAAGTGAAGTTGCTCAGTTATGTCTGACTCTTTGCAACTCCATGGACTGTAGCCCACCAGGCTCCTCAGTCCCTGGAATTCTCCAGGCAAGAGTACTGGAGTGGGTTGCCATTTCCTTCTCCAGGGGATCTTCCTGACCCAGAGATCAAACCTGGGTCTCCTGCATTGCAGGCAGATGCTTTACTGTCAGCCACTCCCAATTACCTTCCACCCCCAGCTGCTATTCATGGATGAGGCTGAAATCTCGCTCTATTGCAATATCAGGAAAGAAACAGACACATCCCCCAAAGAAAGCTCACATTTCCACATAGTCACGGTGCCTTCTGTGCATGAAAGAAACAGTCGCTCCAGAAAATAAATGAAAAGACCTGTTAACTGGGTGTTCTAAGAAGTTAGTACACTAGATGAAATTGGGGCTTTGTCAGAGCAGGAAGTAAAAATAAGTTGATGTTAAATATCAAGTGGACTAGAAGGGAGGAAGTAGGAATGTGACAAGAAAAAAATATGATTTTTTGTTCTATTGAGCATATATACCTCATATATGAAAGCATCTGATATACACAGATGTTTATTTGTAAATACATTCAATTATATTTTGTCCCAGGATACAATTTTTTATTCCCTTTCAAATTGTATTTGTATATATTTGGCTAGGCTAAGTACTAAACTTAAGAAAATACAAATTTAGTGGTATAATGTTATAGATTGAGAGTAATCCAGAAACTTAGAATCATGTCTCTTCCTAGATATCTTGAAATGTTCTTTCTCTGTACGCTACATGCATCTGTCCTGGCTTTGCTATCAACTTGCAGTAACACATGGGAGAATCATGTAAGTTCCTTAGATCCCATATATAAAATGAAGTACTTCATCATTTCACTTATAAAGTCCTCTGTGCATACACCTGATAAATTTATCATGCCCATAGGATGTGATGTGCTCACGATAGAGATGTGAAATTAGCCTCATATATCCTGACATGTTTATAGTATCAACCCTTAAGTACATGTCTCTGTATTTATTCTTGTAGCAACAGTAGCAGAGTATCCATGTCTTTCAAATAAAGATGCTCTTGCATTACAAAAAGGTTTGAAGCCAAAAAGTTAAATAAAACTAATGATTTGGTAACTGTATTCAACATAAAATTAAAATAAATGCTACAAAATTATAAGGGGTGGTTCACATGTTTCTTTCCTAGTCAAACAAATCAGTCTTTAAATAGGCCTGCTTTAAAGTCTGAATATTTTTTTCTAGTACACCCATTAGTTATGATTATCACAGTATCATACATTTAACTATGTGTTAAATTTATCAATAGATTAATGGCAGGATAATTACTTTTACCCTAATGAGAGCAAGTTTTATTTTCTTTTTTTCAAATTCTCCCGAACTGCAGTTTCAAAATGTTTTGCTTATTGATCAAATCAAAAGAATATATCTCATTGATCATGGACTCTGATCAGAGTGTGCTTACATGTTAGTTATTTCCTGTGAATCCCTGATATTTTTTTTGCGTTAGGACTGGATCAATGAGTACTTGTATTGTCAGAGTCTCTCTTGGAATAGCTCAATTATTCTTATATGTGTTTGATCCTAAGATGCCAAATTGTTAAATATAACATTCATTTATTAATGACGTTTCTGGAGAAAAGAGACACTACTTTAATAAAGCAAGCATGTACATTGATTCTAATAAGCACTAAAATGTATAATATATGAAAATATAGAAGGAAAAACTGGATTAGGAAAAATATGATAATATGTATATTTATTACTATATGTGCATATGAAATATTTTATCTGTATACAAACACACACATTTTCTTTATGCACTCAAATGCAACATATTACTTTATGGCTGTAGGAACTAATGCCTAAAGTAACTAAACTATGGAAAGGAGTACAACAGAGTGAATTTAAGGAAAAGAAAATTTGAGTTCCAGATTTTATTCCAAGCCTGCCATTTTTTCCAAATCTATGTGATCTAGGCAAGTTATTTAATTCATCTCATCTAGTTTCCTCATTTGTAAAATTGGAATATTCATAAAACTCCACATAGGACAAAACCAATACCACCATATAGGACTGTTATCAAATAATGGATATTGAGTGCTTAGAATAGGTAATGGTTCATAAAATTGCTCATATAAATAATACAGTTTTAGAATTAGGCCCTTTTTCTTCCTGTTTCAGCTGAGAACTTTGAGATACTAAGTGGCATCTGTTCCAACACTGCAAAGTGAAAATCTGGATCACTTAAGGAAGGCTAAGCAAAAGAAGCAGCCTAGATCCTTAGCTGAGCTGACCACTCACTTCCAACCTCTAAAGAGGTGAAGAGGATTCACACAGTCATTGGGTATTAGTGGGTCTTTCAAGGAGCTGTCAGTTTGAAATGGTACCCAACTTCACCCCCACCCTTCTTTCATACAAGGAGAGTTTACCTTGTGGTCTCCTGGAGTCTGTGGGGCTCAAAGCTTAGACTTGATCCCGTGTTTTTAAAAAGTGGATATGTGAGAAGTGTGGTTCCCCATGCATGGGAAGAGGATCCAGAGAACCAGGTAGCTTCAGAAGCTTTCTACATTGCTGTTTGATAAAGGAGCAAGGATGCATGAGTGTTCCTCAAGAACCAGAAGTGAGCAAGTGGAACAGAGTAGGCTGGAGAACATGAGATGCTAGCTGTATTCCACCTGAGAAAGACTACATAGCGGTTTCTCACAGACTTTAGTGAAGACTATGAGAGAAGGTCCAGAACCAATACAGATCTGTAAGACAACCGCATGGAGAGGCAGTGATTCCCTCCAAAGGAAAGAGGAAACCACTGGATTCCCAAGGGAGAGAGAAAGAGTATAAGTGTGTAGTGGAAGAAAAAAATGTATTGCTTCCATCATGGGGAGCACTGCAGAAAGTTTCAAAGTTTCACTGGTAGTTTCAAAGCCACTCCAAGAAAAGGAGGCAACATGGATCACCCAGCCAAGAAAGAATCGGCTATAAACATTGTTCAGAGCCAGAGGTGGCCAGTTCTCCATGGTGTGTCTGTCCTTACTCACATGCTGTTTCCCCACCCTCCTGACCCTCAAGCTTCCTTTCCCATCACAGCAGATAAGACTCTTGGGTCGGGGGTAGAATCTGAGCAGAAGATAGGATAAAGGGAGAAGCTGACTGAAGTTGCTAGCCTTGCCACAGGCTACTAACCTCCAAGGACCCTGGACTGGGTAAGGAAAAGATGCTTTTAAAAGTAAAGTTTGGAGGTTTTGAAGATCACCTGGTTTACACCCGTGCTAGCCAATACAGAAGCCACTAGCCATGCTTGACTATGTAAATTTAAAATAAGTAGAATTAAATAAGACTAAAAATTCAGCTCGTTGATCATACTCTTCCATATTTCAAGTGCTTGATAACTACATGTGGCTGCTTTACTGGACAGCAGAAATATAGGACATTTCTAGTAGCATTGGCTCTAGCTATTACCAATTTCTGAACTGAGAATTTTGCTTGCTTGGTTGTTGCTAAAAGTCATCAGGAGATTATTTGTTATTACCTGAGTACAAGCAGATAGCCTGACTTCATAGAGAAGAGTGAGATGGCTAGGAATAGAGAAGAGTAGTTGATATTTGGATTGCACACTGAGTTATAGCTTTTCAGTATATCAGTTTTACATGGAGGCAAAACTCTCAGCCCTATTTTAAAGTATCAGTCATCATTTGCAATAATACAAATCAAATGTATTGTCTGTGACTCTATCTCCATTTTTTTTTTCTTTCTTGGAAAACTTTAGGTAAAGTGAGAAAAGAATATTAAAGAGTCAGTAAAGGGATTTGTTGTTGTGTTAGTCACTCATAGTCATATCCAACTCTTTGCAACTCCATGGACTGTAGCCTGCCAGGCTGCTCCATCCATGAAATTTCCCAGGCAAGGATATTGGAGTGGGTTGTCATTTCAACCCAGGGTCTTCTGCATTGCAGGCAGATTCTTCACTATCTGAGCCAGCAGGGAAGCCTGTAAAGGAACATTTAAGCCAAATAAAATAATGACATTCGTAAGGTTCTGAAATTCATTCTAAATTTTTTAAATGCTTCTGAAAATAAAAGTATTACTTAAATGTTGTAAATATTGTAAAAATGTCATTTTTATAGGACCGAGAATCTGAGAATTTATGTTTATTTCAACTTTTGTGAATTTGAATTGCTGTGATAATAAAATGTGTAGTCATGATAATTTAGTCATTAATATAAAAAATGCAGACACTTAAAAATCTTCTTGGATCCTCATGAGTTCCAATAATCACTATGGTTTTCTTCTTTGCCATGCACCCAACCCAAGACAGAAGGCAAGTAGATTTAGTCTACTTATAAACATATTTGTTCCCTTTTTATTCACTACTTTCTGAAGATTTAATGTGATATATTAAAACATAAAATCATATGAAATACTTCATCATAAACACCAACCCTACAAAAAATTCTTAGCACATTACTCCATGGGGAAATAAGTGTAATCTTTCTGCTGAAAACATATGGCAAATTCACAAATAGTGCTTTTGCAGGTGCTTTAGATGAGAATAATGTTGCTTTTAAATCTCCAGGAAAGTGATAGCATGTTAGTGCTGGAGATGCTAGAGCACTGCAAGCCCACCCCTCACCCTAGACAGGTGCAGAAATTGAGGTCCATTGTCATTTGCCTTGGGTAGCAGGTGGACTTTACAAATGTTACCAACAGGCGATTTAGAATGGGAAAAACAAAATTCATGCATTGGCCCTGACAAGTATTTGTTGGCAAATTTGGGCAAGGTGCCCAATACCTCCAGAATTCATATTCTTCCCGTGTAAACTGAGAATAATAATAGAACATGTATCTCATAAATTTCTTACAAGATATATTTGTAACATACATACATTATTCTAGCCATCATTTTTCTTCTCATTTAGTGCTTTATTCCCTGTCCATCACTAACTCTTGGAGCATACTCAAACTCATGTCCATCGAGTTGGTGATGCCACCCAACCATCTCATCCTCTGTCATCCTCTTCTCCTCCTGCCCTCAATCTTTCCCAGGATCACAGTCTTTTCAAATGAGTCAGCTCTTCACATCAGGTGGCCAAAGTATTGGAGTTTCAGCTTCAACATCAGTCCTTCCAATGAACACCGGGACTGATTTCCCGTAGGATGGACTGGTTGGCTCTCCCTTGCAGTCCAAGGGACTCTCAAGAGTCTTCTCCAACACCACAGTTCAAAAACATCAATTCTTCAGTGCTCGGCTTTCTTTATAGTCCAGCTCTCACATCCATACATGACTACTGGAAAAACCATAGCCTTGACTAGACGGACCTTTGTTGGCAAAGTAATGTCTCTGCATTTGAATATGCTGTCTAGGTTGGTCATAATTTTCCTTCCAAGAAGTGTCTTTGAATTTCATGGCTGCAATCACCATCTGCAGTGATTTTGGAGCCCCCCAAAATAAAGTCAGCCAGTTTCTACTGTTGCTCCATCTATTTGCCATGAAGTGTTGGGAACAGATGCCATGATCTTAGTTTTTGGAATGTTGAGCTTTGAGCCAACTTTTTTCACTCTCTTCTTTCATTTTCATCAAGAGGCTTTTTAGTTCCTCTTCACTTTTTGCCATAAGGGTGGTATCATCTGCATATCTGAGGTTATTGATATTTCTCCTGGCAATCTTGATTCCAGCTTGTACTTCTTTCAGCCCAGCGTTTCTCATGACGTACTCTGCATATACGTTAAACAAGCAGGGTGACAATATATAGCCTTGAAGTAATCCTTTTCCTATTTGGAATGAGTCTTTTGTTCCATGTCCAGTTCTAACTGTTGCTTCCTGACCTGCATACAAATTTCTCAAGAGTCAGGTCAGGTGGTCTGGTATTCCCATCTCCTTCAGAATTTTCTACAATTTATTGTGATCCACACAGTCAAAAGCTTTGGCATAGTCAATAAAGCAGAAATAGATGTTTTTCTGGAACTCTTGCTTTTTTGATGATCCAGCAGATGGCGATTTGATCTATGGTTCCTCTGCCTTTTCTAAAACCAGCTTGAACATCTGGAAGTTCACAGTTCACGTATTGCTGAAGCCTGGCTTGGAGAATTTTGAGCATTACTTTACTAGCATGTGAGATGACTGCAACTGTGCAGTAGTTTGAGCATTCTTTGGCATTGCCTTTCTTTGGGATTGGAATGAAAACTGACCTTTTCCAGTCCAGTGGCCACTGCTGAGTTTTCCAAAGGGGAAATGTTAAGGGAAATAAATAGATATCTCTTGTGTGTGAAAATAGATCCCACCATATCAAGAGCTCCAAACAGGTAAAACACATTGCCAGAAAATATTCAGTTCAGTTCAGTTCAGTCGCTCAGTCGTGTCTGACTCTGCGACCCCATGAATCGCAGCACGCCAGGCCTCCCTGTCCATCACCAACTCCCGGAGTTCGCTCAGACTCACATCCATTGAGTCAGTGATGCCATCCAGCCATCTCATCCTCGGTCGTCCCCTTCTCCTCCTGCCCCCAATTCCTCCCAGCAGCAGAGTCTTTTTCAATGAGTCAACTCTTCGCGTGAGGTGGCCAAAGTACTGGAGTTTCAGCTTTAGCATCATTCCTTCCAAAGAAATCCCAGGGCTGATCTCCTTCAGAATGGACTGGTTGGATCTCCTTGCAGTCCAAGGGACTCTCAAGAGTCTTCTCCAACACCACAGTTCAAAAGCATCAATTCTTCGGCACTCAGCTTTCTTCACAGTCCAACTCTCACATCCATACATGAACACTGGAAAAAACACAGCCTTGAATAAACGGACTTTTGTTGGCAAAGTAATGTCTCTGCTTTTGAATATACTATCTAGGTTAGTCATAACTTTTCTTCCAAGGAGTAAGCGTCTTTTAATTTCATGGCTGCAATCACCATCTGCAGTGATTTTGGAGCCCAAATAAATAAAGTCTGACACTGTCTCCACTGTTTCCCCATCTATTTCCCATGAGGTGATGGGACCGGATGCCATGATCTTTGTTTTCTGAATGTTGAGCTTTAAGCCAACTTTTTCACTCTCTTCTTTCACTTTCATCAAGAGGCTTTTGAATTCCTCTTCACTTTCTGCCATAAGGGTGGTGTCATCTGCATATCTGAGGTTATTGATATTTCTCCTGGCAATCTTGATTCCAGCTTGTGCTTCTTCCAGTCCAGCATTTCTCATGATGCACTCTGCATATAATTTAAATAAGCAGGGTGACAATATACAGCCTTGATGCACTCCTTTTCCTATTTGGAACCAGATATAATTCTTTCTGTAACATTAGGCCCCCTGATACTCATTTGCACCCAAATTTCTAAAAGAAAAAGTATAACAGAATTTATGAAACATAATCAGGGCTTTGGAAGACATATTACCTTAAGGATAAATGTTTCTATATTTTATAGTTATCAGCAAAACTCAACAATGTCCATGTTAGGAAAGGCAACAACTTACTGACCTCCCTGGTACGTCTTTGTCACCAACTTTCAGAGAGCTTGGTATCAGAAAGACTTGGAAGACACTTGCCCTATATGGTTGTACTGTATTCCTTGGGTGACTTTACTCAAAAATCTCACCTCTTGGCTTCTTGACAAGCTGCCCTTTAATAATATTTTCCCATGTTGCTAATTCAGATGCTCTCAAGATCCCTCTCAAGATCATCGCTCAGATTTGTCATTAGCAGCAATTTGCCAGACCTCAAAATTTCCATTTCTATCATCTACTGATACCACCCCTTACCTTTTCATGTTTTATAACTCAACTGCAACAAATCAAGGTCTCCACTGAAGTGAAAGTAAGCCAATCTTCTCTTCCACTTTTACTTTGAGTCCTATCCCCTATTTGCTCTTTCATTTTTTTCTCTCTTGGCATCATTATCTATCAACAGCTATAGCAGCTACATGTGTTTATTGGAAATAAATGCTCTAATGTCGCCTGTGCTTAAAACTGTCCCCTCATTTTTCTGTTTCCCTTTTAATAAATATTCTATTTCCTACTAATTAGTCAGTCCTCACAGTCACTTCTGTTTGTTCTTCCTATCACTGTAAAACTGCATTGTCAAAATCACCGATAACCTCCATCACACCAAATCCAATGGATAGTTCTACTCTCTCATTTTTTCTTGATAGTTGAGACTTGCTCTGCTTGGCTTCTCTCCCATCCATTGGCTTCACTGTCCTACCACTCTCCTGATTTTTCTTCCCACTACACTGCTTTCTTCCATTTCCTTTGCTTACTCTCCCTTTCTACCCATCTCTACTTGGAATCTCTTTTATTCTTTATCTATACCCTCTCTTTAAATAATCTCAAGTGCCTGTAAATTTTAATTGACTCTTGTATGCTGATGACTATCAACTCCATCTCCAGTATCTCTCCTGAGTTCCAGTCTAATGGATCCCACTGCATATATAACTTTAAGGTTGGATGTCTAATAGTAAATTCTCCTCAAAGCAGGCCCATTTCATACTCTTCTCCCTATTAGAAAAAGGCACTAACTTCTAATGCATTTTTTTAAGAAAAACTCCAAGGAACTCTGATCAAACAGCCTCTAGAATGAAAGCCACAAACAGAGAAATCTAACCAAATTATCACAAAGATCACAGCCTCGTGTTACTCAATGAAACCATGACTCATGTCGTGCAGGGCCACCCAAGATGGATAGGTCATGGTGGAGTGTTCTGACATAACATGGTCTGTGGAGGAGGGAATGTCAAACAACTTCAGTATTCTTGATGTGAGAACTCCACGAATGAAGTTGAAAAGGCAAAAATTTATGACACTGAAAGATGTCATAAACCCTACAGGTTGGTAGGTGCCCAATATACTACTGGAGAAGAATGGATAGCTCCAGAAAGAATGAAGAGGCTGGGCCAAAGAAGAAACGAGGCTCAGTTACAGATGTATCTGGTGGTGAAAGTAAAGTCTGATGTTTTAAAGAACAATATTGCATAGGAATTTGGAAAGTTAGGTCCATGAATCAAGGTAAATTGAATATGGTCAAGCAAGGGATGGCAAGAATGAACATGAACATCTTAGGAGTCAGTGAATTAAAATGGATCAGTTCAGTTTAGTTGCTCAGTCGTGTCTGACTCACTGTGACCCCATGAACTGCAGCATGCCAGGCCTCCCTGTCCATTACCAACTCTTGGAGTTTACACAAACTCATGTCCATCAAGTTGGTGATGCCATCCAGCCATCTCATCCTCTGTCGTCCCCTTCTCCTCCTGCCCCCAATCCTTCCCAGCATCAGGGTCTTTTCCAATGAGTCAACTCTTCACATGAAGTGGCCAAAGTATTGTAGTTTCAGCTTCAGTATCAGTCCTTCCAATGAACACCCAGCACTGATCTCCTTTAGGATGGACTGGTTGGATCTCCTTGCAATTGAGAAGACTCTCAAGAGTCTTCTCCAACACCACAGTTCAAAAGTATCAAATCTTTGGTGCTCATCTTTCTATGGGCAAGAATCCCTCAGAAGAAAGAGAGTAGACCTCATAGTCAACAAAAGAGTCCAAAATGCAGTACTTGGGTGAAATTTCAAAAACAGCAGAATGATTTCAATTTATTTCCAGGGCAAACCATTCAACATCACAGCAATCCAAATCTATGCCCCAAACACTAATGCCAAAGATGAAGCTGAATGATTCTTTGAAGACCTATAAGACTTTCTAGAAATAACACCCCCAAAAAGATGTCCTTTTCATCATAAGGTATTGAAATGCAAAAGTAGGAAGTCACGAGATACTTGGAATAACAGGGAAGTTTGGGCTTGGAGTACAAAATAAAGCAGGGCAAAGGCTAACAGACTTTTGCAAAGAAAACACACTGGTCAGAGAAAACACCCTCTTCCAACAACGTAAGAGATGACTCTACAAATGGACATCATCAGATAGTAAACATAAAAATCAGATTGATTATAATATTTTGCAGCCGAAGATGGGAAAGCTCTATATAGTCACCACAAATAAGACCTGGAACTGGCTGTGACCCTGATCATGTGCTCTTTATTGCAAAATTCAGGCTTACATTTAAGAATATAGGGGGGAAATAGACTATTCAGGCATAACATAAATCTCTTATGATTGTATGGTGAGGGTGTCGAATAGATTTAAGGGATTAGATGTGATAGACAGAATGCCTGAAGAACTATGGATTGAGCTTTGTAATATTCTTCAGGAAGTATACAAAATCATCCCCAAGAAAAAGAAATTCAAGAAGGCAGAAAGGCTGTCTGAGGAGGCCTTACAAATAGCTAAGAAAATAAGAGAAGGGAAAAGCAAAGGAGAAATGGGAATATATACCCAAATAAATGCAGAATTCCAGAGAAAAGCACAGACAGACAAGAAAGCCTTCTTAAGTGCATAATGCAAAGAAATAGAGGAAAACAGAAGAATGGGAAGAACTAGAGATCTCTTCAAGAAAATTGGAGATACCAAAGGAACATTTCATGCACAGATAGGGTCAGTGAAGGACAGAAATGGCAAGGACCTAACAGAAGCAGAAAAGATTGAGAAGAAGTGGCAAGACTACATAGAGAACTATACAACAAAGGCCTTAGTGACCCAGATAACCACCATGGTGTGGCCACTAACCTAGAGACAGACATCCTAGAGTGTGAAGTCAAGTGGGCCTTAGGAAGCTTTACTACAAACAAAGCTAGAAGAGGTGATGGAATTCCAGCTGAGCTATTTGAAATCCTGCAAGATGATGCTGTGAAAGTGCTGCACTCAATAGGCCAGCAAATTTGGAAAATTCAACAGTGGCCATAGGACTGGAAAAGGTTAGTTTTCATTCCAATCTCAAAGAAGGTAATGCAAAGAATGTTCAAACTACCATATGGTTGCACTTGTTTCACATGCTAACAAAATAATGCTCAAAATCCTTCAAGCTAGGCTTCAATAGTACGTGAACCTAGAAATTCCAGATGTACGAGCTGGAATTAGAAAAGGCAGAGGAACCAGAGATCAAACTGCCAACAGCTGTTGGATCATAGGAAAAGAAAGAGAATTCTGGGTGGGGAGGGGGCCATCTGCTTTTTCTTCATTGATTATGTTAAAGCCTTTGACTATGTAGATCACAGCAAACTGAAAAATTCTTAAAGAGATTGGAATACCAGACCACCTTACCTGTCTCCTAAGAAACCTGAATTCAGGAAAAGAAGCAGTAGTTAGAACCAGACATGGAAGAACAGACTGGTTCAAAATTGGGAAAGGAGTGCATCAAGACTGTATATTGTATCCCTTTTTATTTAACTTACATGCAGAGTACATCATTTGACATCCTGGGCTGGAAGACTCACAAGCTGGAATCAAGGTTGCTCGTAGAAATATCAACAACATCAGATATGCAGATACCACTCTAATGGTAGAAAGCAAAGAGGAAATAAAGATCCTCTTGAAAAGGGTGAAAGAAGAGAGTGAAAACGCTGGCTTAAAACTCAACATGCAAAAAAACTAAATCATGGCATCTGATTCCATGAATTCACTGCCAATAAAAGGGGAAAAAGAGGAAACAGTGACAGATTTTATTTTCTTGGGTTCCCAAATCACTGTGGATGGTGACCACAGCCATGTAATTAAAAGATGCTTGCTCCTTGGAAAAAAAAACTATAACAAATCTAGACAGTGTTTTGAAAAGCAGACAACACTTTGCCAACAAAGGTCCAGGTAGTCAGAACTATGGTTTTTCCAGTAGTCATGTATGAATGTGAGAGTTGGACCGTAAAGAAGGCTGAGCACTGAAGAATTGATGCCTTTGAACTGTGGTGCTGGAGTAGACCCTTGAGAGTCCCTTGGACTGCAAGAAGATCAAACCAGTCAATCCTAAAGGAGATCAACCCTGAATATTCACTGAAAGGACTGACACTGAAGCTGAAGGTGCAATACTTTGGCTGCCTGATGGGAAGAGCTGACTTATTGGAAAAGACCCTGATGCTAGGAAAGATTGAGGGCAGGAGGAAAAGGGGGTGAGATAGGATGAGATAGTTGGATGCCATCACTGACTTAACAGATATGAATTTGAGCAAACTCCATGATATCATGAAAAATAGGGAAGTCTGGCCTGCTGCAGTTCATGAGGTGGCAAAGAGTCGGACATGATTTACAGACTGAACAACAACATCTTCTGCTTCATATGATGCCTTTAAGAGAAGGAAAACGTTAATGACATTTTAAATTCTGTCTTTAACCATGAGTGTCCTGGAATAACACCAATAGTACTGCCAAGAAGCTGCAAGCATTTAGCACTGGACAGAAGAAAATATAATTTTGGATGAGTCATTGGCAGTTCTTCACTGCCTCCACTACTGTACGGTAAGATTAAAAGTTGGTAGCAATATAAATCCTATAACTACATAATGTTTGGTTCATTTTCCTTTCAGGTTTATAAAGAAATTTTTATTGTTGTTGTTGTTCTTGTGATTTTAGGGGCATGGGAAAAAAAGAATGAAAAAATATTACAGATGCTCTTTCCTGTCCTCTTCTCCCTGGAATATTTTGTTCCAGGAAATTTCCGCCTATAAAGATCATATTCAACTTCTAAAGACTACCTCAAATGATGCCTCCTTTATCACTATTACCCCATTTCTCAGCTGAAACTGATCTCTTTCTCCATTGAACTTGAATAGTAGCTTTGTTTAGAAAGTATTTTTTTAATACTTTTTTTATTTTTTATTTTTTTTAATACTGACTGAAACTCTGTTTAAACGTGCTTCCCTGGCAGCTCAGCTGGTAAAGAATCCGCCTGCAATGTGGGAGACCTGGGTTCAATCCCTGGGTTGGGAAGATCCCCTGGAAGAGGGCATGGCAACCCACTCCAGTATTCTTGCCTGGAGAATCCCCATGGACAGAGGAGCCTGGTGTGTTACAGATGGTGGCGTCACAAAGAGTCGGACACGACTGAGTGACTAAGCACAGCAAACTCTAAACACAGATTTGAAGGGAAAGTTTTAATACTTTTCTGGCCCACAGACCCTCCTTTTGCAGGGTTATCTCAAGATCACCTAAGAAAATAAATTCAGAAATATACTCCACACAAAGCAAACAACAAAAAGTCTTTACATGAAACCAAAACCAGAAAAGTTGCTATTCCTCCCAAGAATAAGCCAAAACCATTTCCATTATTTTGAAAACTAAAGTCGTCATAATGAGATATTGTCCTGTGTAAAAGGTGAAAAACACAACCTTGGATATATATGATGTTCCCTTTCATCTAAGAGAGTTAATATAAATCTTTGCAGCTGCTTTCCTGAAGAAATGAAATTAAAATGATGAATATAAACTGCTGAAGCTCCTCATATAGCCCTGACCCTTTGTGGCCTTTCATTTCTCCCCCTGCCCCCACCTTACTTTTACATATCCCTGAACATAATCAGCCTGCCACCACTAATGTTATAAAGTAGTAATTGTTCCTAATTGGTAGGGAGGCGACAGACCATTCTGGTAATGTTGTGAAACTGTAAGAAAGGAGGAGTGAGAACCTTCACAGGCCCAGCAGTAATTATCCACTAATTTGGCCTGTTTGTGTGGGGACAGCTCATTATAGCCCTTAAGAAACCTCAGAATAAAGAGGGAAAGTAGGTAGGAGGCAAGGTTAAATAATTAGTGTTCAGCAGGTTTTTTTTTTTTTTTTTAAGATTCAAAGAATAGGATTGAAGGTGGGAAATGTGACCAGAGTAACAATTAAGAAATGGTAGAACATTCTGAACTAAGTGAGCTTTATGTTTTTGTGGGAGTAGGGGTATTTAAGAATCCTATAATATGGCATAAAAAATGGCATATCACTTTTATTGCACATTTTCAATTATGACCCTGATCATCCCTTTACATTTTATGGTGCCAATCTCATGCTTAACAAGAGATTTATTCCCATGAGTTCTGAAAAGATTTTCAGTTTTCATAAAATGGTATATAAGAAAGTTTTCATACCATTTTATCTTTAGCATTTGTAGATTTGCTTTGAGGGTTGAAAACATGTGTACACGTATGTGCAAGTAGCATACAGACTTTGCAAAGAAATTGTTATTCAACTACAACTTTCTTAGTAAACCAGAGTTCCCAAATTCCTCACCTCTGTTTATCTAATACCCCTATTTCAAGGCCAAGTATGCTTACTCTTGGCTATCCACTTGTATCTATCACTGTTGTTTAGTCCCTAAGTCATGTCCAACTTTTTGTGACCCCATGGATTGTAGCCTGCCAGTCTCCTTCTGCCCATGGGATTTCCCAGGCAAGAATACTGGAGTGTGTTGCCATTCCTTTCTCCAAGGAATCTTTCTGACCCAGGATCAAACCCACAGCTCCTGTATTATCAGGTGACTTTTTATCACTGAGCCACCAGGAAAACCCGTGTATGTTAGGCACACATATTTGATAAATAACTGGTCTGTACAAAAGTTTTTCAGAAATTTTCTAAGGACATCATTTTTAACACTCTTTTTAAAGAAAGCAATATTTTCTAATCAACTTATGTGATTGCAATTAAAGTTATTTGTCTACCTAATAGAAATTGAAATGCAACAGATGAATGATTTTAAGTTAAATGATCTCTATAATATGATTCACTCAGAAAAGAGCTATATATGGCTTAAATATATTCACACTGAAGGACTTTGGGAGAAGTTCTAGAATGTTATGTATCCCATCCCTTTGTTAAGTGGTAAGAATATAGCTAACCATAATAATAATAATAAAAAATAGAAGCAAGTGATCTAAAAAATTTAAGTGAGAATGTGATGTTAATATAACAAAGATTATATATTTTATCCCTATATGGATTAGATAATTTTGCCATATTGCAATTCAAAATGAACTTCCCTGAACCAAAGTTGGGTTGGAAATGTGTTTTGACAATAATGGGGATTGTATGGTGGTAATATGAGTAAATTAGTAAAGATTATTACCAACAATGAAAACAATTCCAAACAAGCCACAAGTGCTATCTACTAACAATTAAGAATTGTCTTCATTTATGAAGAAAGAACTATAGTATATAAATGATTGTATTCATTACAGTCATATTCCTTCTCTTTGAAACATTTGTTGGCATATGTCACTGAATGGCATGTTTTTGACTACTTTACAACTCCTGAAGTTTATGTCATATGAAATGTCAAAAAAAAATTATTTCTATATTGGCTTTTTAAACTTTTTAATTTGCATTCCATTAGACTAGTGGTTTTCCAAATTGTTTTTCTCAAGATCAATTTGAAGACTATCAATAACTCCATGCCATTTTCTCAATTTGCACTTTCACTCTCCTTAGATATCCTCCCTGCCTGTTCATGGTCATATCTGACTCTTTGCAACCCTGTGGACTGACTGTAGCCCTCCAGGATCCTCTGTCCATGGAATTTTCTAGGCAAGAATACTGGAGTGGGTTGCCATGCCCTCCTCCAGGGAATCTTTGAAACCTAGGCAGATTCCCACATTGTAGGCAGATTCTTTACCAGCTGATCCACAGTGGAAGCCCAGGAGTACTGGCGTGGGTAGCCTATCCCTTCTGTAGGGGATCTTCCAGATACAGGAATTGAACCAGGGTCTCCTGCACTGCTGGCAGATTCTTTACCAACTGAGCTATCAGGAAAGCCCACCTGGGAATCCCCCAAAACTATTAATACTTACTGCTACTGAAATCCAGTTTCTATGGATACAATAGATTGTAGATGCTCAACCTACATTTCTGAGCAACAGCATCTTAGAGAATTAATATTTGAACATTTTCTTAGGTTCTTATGTTTGATAGTAATATTTCCTCTGAAATTAAATGAGCACACAGATTTATCATGATGTTTTATCTGACCCATTAGAATTCTCACTTTTATTGATCATTGAATAAAGTCCTTACACTTATTATAATCTCTCTTCTAAATGGGTTCAATGTAGTTTTTAGCTCTAAACTGCTATATCTTAGATGATCACTACAGAGTATGCCAATTCTCACGAAGTATTCTGTGCCCTGCCTTTCATTTTCTATCCTCCCTTTCAGGGGTCATGGGATCACATGCCCAGTTCTGGCTACTGGGCTGAAAATGAAAATTGTAAGTGGCACTTCTAAAGAAGCTAAGAGAGGATATATGTAATACACACTTCATCATCCCCTAGATTTGAAGACACTGGAAAGTACATAGAGATACGACCGCAACACAATATAGAGCAATGTAGAGCAACTTAATTTCCCATCAGGAACATTAAAAAGAAATGTTTCCATCTTTTTCAACTTATGATAATTACTTTTAGCAAAAATTTGGGGTATTACGAATGTTGAAGAAAATAAATACTTCTACCAGTATAACTAAAAATCCAAATCAAGAAATAAAAATATATCTGAAAACCACTGAAGGATCAGTACTGAAGGATCCTTTAATCCAGAGAGAAGGAACCACAGATGAAGAACTGTCCTTTTGATGATAGTTTTCCCCCTGGAATCTTTTCTTTATTTTCAATTAATTAATTATTACTATTATTATTTTTGGTGACGGGCAAGAGACAAATGATTCATCCAGATGACTAAAACAAAGAGGCAGAAAAAACTGATGGGTCTTTTTATAATCTCAAGGGGCTAGAGAGACAAAATTGTAGTTTGGAGTTGTTTAGGTAATAAATGATTTAAGGAGTCAAAATCCTGGAGAGAAATAGACATGTAAATTTTAATGGGCAGTAAGATAATACCTAGGTGACTTAATAGAAATGATGCATGGCAGAAGGCAAAGGAATGTTATAATCAAAGTACTAAGGGGAAAATAGCTGTCAACCTAGAATTTTGTACGTAGCTACACTATCCTTTATAAGGAAAGCAAATATATTAACAAACAAACAAAAATTGGGAAAAATTTGTGACCAGAAAATCAAATCAAATTATATGAGATACTTAGTGGCAATCGCCAAGCAGAAGGAAAATAATCCTGAAGAAAAAATGGTTATGCAGCTTTATTATTTTTCAAGATTATTTTTACTATTGTGTGTGTGTTTGTGTGTGTGTATTATAGAAATGTTGAAATTATTTGTTCTAGTTCTGTGAAAAACACCATTGGTATTTTGATAGGGATTGCATTTAATCTGTAGAACACTTTTGGGTGTTATGTTTATTTTAACAAAATTATTCTAAGCCATGAACACAGCATAGTTTTCCATCTGTACGGTCTTCAGTATCTTTCATTGTTGTCTTATACTTTTCTAAGTACGTTTCTAAAAGTACACAACTTTTACTTCCTTAATTAGATTTACTCCTAGGTATTTTTTCTTTTTGATGTGATTGTAAATTGCTTTCTTAATTTTTCTTTCTGATAGTTCATTGTAAGTGTATAGAAATGCAATGGATTCATGTATAGTAATTTTGTATCCTGCAACTTTATCAAATTCCTTAATGATCTCTTGTAGTGAGTAGACATCTTGAGGATTTTCTAGGTACACTATCATATTACCTGAAAACAGTGACCATTTTACTTCCTCTCTAATTTTGACTCCTCTTGTTTCTTTTTCTTGTTTGATTTTTGTGGTTAGGACTTCCATGACCACGATGATTAAATGTGGCTTTAGTCTTTTAACCTTCCTACTAACTTTTTATGTGGTCAATTTCCTATATTTACTGTATATTTGCCTTTACCAATTAGCTTTAAAAAAAAATGTTTATAGTCATGACCTTTGATTTTTTCACTTAGGGAAGTCCCTTTAACTTTTTTCTTAAAACTGCTTTGGTGGTGCCAAACTCTTTTAGCTTTACCTATCTGTAAAACTTTTGATCTTTTCATCAGATATGAATGAGAGCCTTGCTGGGTACAGCATTCTTGGTAGCAGGTTTTTTCTTTCATCACTTTAAATACATTGTGCCACTCCCATATGGACTGCAGAATTTCTGCCTAAAAGCCAGGTGATAACCTTATGGGAGTTCACTTATATGTAACTTATTTGCTTTTCCCTTACCGCTTTTAATATTCTTTCATGTCTTGCCACTTTGATTATAATGTTTTGGTGTGATCCTCTTTCAATTGGATGTGTTTGGGATTCTCTGTTCTTTCTGTACCTGCATATTTGTTTCCCAGGGTAAGGGGGTTTTCAGCTATTATGTCTTCAAATATGTTCCGTAGCCCTTTCTCTCTCTATTCTCCTTCTGAGAGTGCTGTAATGCTAATGGTAGTATGTCTGATCTTGTCTTAGGTCTCTTAAACTGTCCACAGTTTTTCTTTTTACCTTTTTTCCTTTTTCTGTTCAGATTCAGTGATTTCCATTACTCTGCCTTCCAGCTTGCTAAGCAGTTCCTCTGTATCATTTAATCTACTGTTGATTCCTTTACTGGTATTTTTTACTTCAGTTCTTCTTAATCTGTTTGTTTTTTTTTTTTCACATCTTCTAACTCTTTGTTAATCTTCTCATTGTATTCATTTATTGTTCTTCATGATCACTATCTTAAACTCTTTATTGAGTAGATTGTTTAGCCCCACTTTACTTTCTTCTTCTTCTGGGGTTTTATCTTATTCTTTCATTTTCATGTTCCTCTGTCCTCATAGTTTACCTAATTTCCCATTTTTATTTCTATGTATTTTGTAGGCTGGTTATGTTTCCTGATCTTAAAGAAGTGGCCTTTTGTAGCTGATGCCCTATGCCTCCCAGTAGCACCCTACCCTCTGCTCATCTGAGCTATATGTCCTACCTGTGGGACCCACAGTTGGTGTTTTGTTCTGCTTGTGGGTAGTACCAGGATCCAAGATTTCTTGGGGCTGGTGCCTACCCACTCATGGGTAAGACTAGCCCCAGAGCTACTGCCAGTTCACTGGTAGGCAAAGCTGGGTCTTAGGTTTTCTGGTTGCAGGGCCCTTAGGGTCTCAGAATTATGTTTTGGCCTGCTTATAGGCAGGGTATAGGCCCAAGGTGTGTTAAGGATGGTATGTATGGTATGTGGGCTAGTTCCAGGGCTGGTGGTCAGCTATTGGTGAACTGAGTTAGGTCCTAGGTCTTTGCTGAAGGACCCTAGAGGTCCAGAGACTAGAGCTGGTGCACTGAGGTATGGGGCCAGGTCCTAGATTCTCTGCTGGACAGGGCCAGATCATAGGGTGGCTATAGTCTCCTATGGTTTTGAGCAACAGACCTGCTGGAGGGTGGGGGTATGTCTCCTCCTAGCTTGTTGCTGGGCCTGAGGTTCTTCAGTACTGGTGCTGACAGTCTGGTTGGTGGAGCTGATTCTTGGTGCAACTAAGCTATGTGCTGTGCTTAGTCACTCAGTGTTGTCTGACTCTTTACGACCCCATGGACTGCAGCCTGCTAGGCTCCTCTGTCCATGAGGATTCTCCAGGCAGAAAACAACAAAATTCTGTAAAGCAATTATCCTTCCATTAAAAAAAATTAATTAAAAAAAAAAAAGAATACTGAAGTGGGTTGCCATGCCCTCCTCCAGGGTGTCTTCCCAACACAGGGATCAAACCCAGGTCTCCCATATTGAAGACAGATTCTTTACCAACTGAGCCTCCAGCGGAGCTACAGGAAGGATTCTAAAATAGCACTTGCCAGCATCAGTGTTGTGTGGTAAAACAAATTCCTTAAAATAGCTTTGATGCTAGTGTCTGTATTCCCATGGCAAACCCCAGCTGCCTTTTGTCTTTCCACGAGGCTCTTCAAGATCAGCACGTGTGTCTTTCTCAGGCTTCTTTCAAATGACTGCTTCTGCTTTGATCCCAGAGCATGTTAGTTTTGTGTGTGCCCTTTAATAATGGAGTCTCAATTTCCCATAGCCCTCTGGCTCCCTCAAAAAGTAAGCCCTACTGGCCTCCTTCAGAGCCAGTGATTCTTGGGATTCATCTTCTCTGGGCAGGATTCTCAGGCTAGGAAGTCCAGTGCAGGACTTCAAGCACTTGTTCCTTGGGGAGAACCTCTAGTAATTATCTTTCTGTGTCTCCTCTTTGTGGGTCACCCCTCTTACCTATCTTGTGGTTACTTCTTTACATCTTTAGTTAGAAAAGGTCTTTCTGCTGTTGCTCTGATCTTTCACATCAATAATTTCTTTGTAAATATTTGTAATTTTGCTGTTCCCATGAGAAGAGGTAAGCTGATGGTCTTCCTGCTCTACCATCTGGGACATTCCTATTTTACCTTCATGAACTATTTCTCTGTAGCATGCAATGCTGTTGGATAGCATTTTACCTACAGTGGAACTTATTTCAAAATCGGAATCAATCCTCTAAAATCCTGCTGCTGTTTCATTAAGGAAGTTTAGGTAATATTTTAAACCCTTTGTTGACATTTCAAACATCTTCAAAGCATTTTTGGCCAGGAGTAGTTTCCATCTCAAGAAACTACTTTCTTTTCTCGTCTGTAAGAAGCAACTACCTATCTGTTAAAATTTTATCTTAAGATTGCAGCAATTCAGTCCCCTCTTCAAGTTTCATTTTTAATTCTAGTTCTTTTGCTATTCCCCCATATTTGCAGTTACTTCCTCCACCAAAGTCTTGATCCCCTCAAAGTCATCCATGAAGGTTGGAATCAATTTCTTTCTAATACCAGTTAATGTTAATCTTTTGACATCTTCCCATGAATCATGAATATTCTTCAGTTCAGTTGCTCAGTCATGTCTGACTCTTTGCGACCCCATGAATCGCAGCACTCCAGGCCTCCCTGTCCATCACCAACTCCCTGAGTTCACTCAGACTCACGTCCATCGAGTCAGTGATGCCATCCAGCCATCTCATCCTCTGTCGTCCCCTTCTCCTCCTGCCCCCAATCCCTCCCAGCATCAGAGTCTTTTCCCATGAGTCAACTCTTCGCATGAGGTGGCCAAAGCACTGGAGTTTCAGCCTTAGCATCATTCCTTCCAAAGAAATCCCATGGCACCTAAAATGGTGAATCCTTTCTAGAAGGTCTTAAATTTACTTTTCTCAGGTCCATCAAAGGAATAAGTATCTATGGTAGCTATAGCCTTATGAAATGTGTTTCTTAAATAATAGGTTGGAAGTCAGAATTACTCCTTGATTCATAGGCTGCAGAATAGATGTTATGCTAGCAGGTATGAAAACCATGTGAATTTTGCTGTACAGTTGTTAGAGTTCTTGGGTGACTGGGTATATCAGTGGGAAATAATATTTTGAAAAGAATCTTTTTTTTTTTTCCTGAAATTTAGGTTTCAACATTGGGCTTAAAATATTTAGTAAACCATGTTGTAAACAGATTTACTGTCATCCAGGCTTTGTTTACCATACTGAGAGCACTAGTAAAGTAGGTTTAGCATAATTCTTAAAGCTACTAGAATTTTCATAATGGCAAATGAACATAATTGTAAACTGGCTTCAACTTAAGGTCATCAACTGCATTAACTCCTAACAGCATCAGGTCAGTCCCTTGAAGATCTGAAGCCAGGAAAAGACTTCTTTCTAGCTATGAAATTCCTAGATGGCATATTCTTCCAATAGAAGGCCATTTCCTCTACATGGAAAACCTGTTGTTTAGTACAACCACCTTCATTAATTATATCAGCTAGATCTTCTAAATAACACAGCAGCTCCTACCTCAGCATTTGCTACTTCACCTTGATCTTCTATGGAGAGAGCGTCTTTCCTTCTATCTCATGAACTGACCTCTGCTGTCTTCAAACGTTTTTTCTGCAGCTTCCTCATCCTTTGCAACCTTTGTAATACTGAAGACAGTAAGGGTGCTCCCATAGATTAGGCTTTGGCTTAAGGAATTGTAGCTGGTTTGACCTTCTCTCCTGATCACTGCAACTTTCCCCATATCAGTAATAAGGCTGTTTTAATTTCCTATGATCCATGTGTTCACTCTAATTGGACTTTTTAAGTTCCTTCCAGTGCTTTTCCTTTGCATTCACCACTTTGGCTAACTGTTTGGCAAAGAGATCTAGCTTTTGCCCTGTTTTAGCTTTCAACACGTCTTTCTCACTTAGTGTAGTCATTTTTAGCTTTTGATTTAAAGTGAGATGTGCAACTCTTCCTTTCACTTGAGGTCTTTGTAGAGTTATTAACTAGCCTAATTTCAGTATTGTTTTGTCTCAGGCAATAAGAAGACCCAAAGAAAGGTAGAGAGATGGGAACAGTGGGTTGCTGGAGCAGTCAGAACACACACAACACTTATCAATTAAGTCTGCTATCATGTATCGCCACAGTTCATGCAGTTTCAAAACAATTATAATAGCAACATCAAAAATCACTGATTGTAGGTCACCATAGCAAATGCAATAATAATAAAAAGTTTGACATTTTGTGAGAACTACCAAAATGTGATGCAAAAACATGAAGTGAGCAAATGTTGTTGGAAAAATGACACCAAGATGTCTCCTCAATGTGGGATTGCCACAAACCTTCCATTTGCAAAACTGCAATATCCGCAAATATTATAACATGTAATATTTCAGAAGAGTCGTACATGACTTAGCAACTCAACAACAACAACATTATCTGCAAAGTGCATTAAAGTGAAGTCAGTAAAATGAGATATGCCTATAGTAAGATTATAGACATAGGATCAAGTAATTTGGGCTTCCCAGATTGTGCTAGTGGCAAAAAATTCTCCTGCCAGGGCAGAAGACATAAGAGACAGGGATTTGATCTCTGAAATATAAGCAATTACATTTTAGGCTAAATATTCCAGTTAAGAAACAAAAATTTTAAAACAATTAAAATAGAGATTCTGATTGCATGTTATTTAAAGAGATTTCTGCTAAATAGCCCCACTCCAGTACTCTTGCCTGGAAAATCCCATGGACGGAGCAGCCTGGAAGGCTGAAGTCCATGGGGTCGCTGAGGGTCGGACATGACTAAGCGACTTCACTTTCACTTTTCACTTTCATGCATTGGAGGAGGAAATGGCAACCCACTCCAGCGTTCTTGCCTGGAGAATCCCAGGGATGGGGGAGCCTGGTGGACTGCTGTCCATGGGGTCGCACAGATTCAGACACGACTGAAGTGACTTAGCAGCAGCAGTTGCTAAATAGGACAAAAGTACATTAAAATAAAGCTGTCAAGAAAAAAGAAAAAAATACACAAGGCAAGAGAAATGGCTGCTGACACATTAATGTCGGAAGAAGAATACTGAAAAGGAGTATCACTAGGTTTAAAGAGTAATTTTGTAATGATTAACACATTAATTCACTAGGTATATACAATTGCATATACACTGAAAAACAGAGCTAAAAATTCTAAAAAACAAAAAGTGTCAGAACTAAAGATTAATAAATTAGTCTATCATGAAAGTGGTAGAATTCTTCATGCAACAATTGATAAAAAAGATAAAATTTCCAATAAGGTAAAGATAAAGATATGAAAAGGAAATTGATCAGCTATGCCTTTCACTGCAGGGAAATTAAAGTGATCACAATTAACCAAAAGAGTGTATCCCCCTATGTTTGGAAACATATTGAATGACCATATGGTTAGAGAATAAATCATAACAGAAATGTAAATTACTCTGAACTAAATTATGATAAAATATTAGATAACAAAGTTATAGGATACAACTAAAGCTAGTCTTAAGTGGAAACCTATAACCCTTAAACTCTGTAATAGAAAAACATTTTAAAAAGGCTAAAAGTCATGTGTGTTATATAAGAAAGACAAAAAGCCACGTAAAATTTGGAAAAGATGAGCAAAATAAGCTCAAAGTTAAAAGAAAATAGTTAAGATCAGAGAAGAAATGAATAATACAGATAATAAATACATATTAGAGGATTTCAAAAAATGGAAGTTGATTTTTAAAGCGTAATAAAGTGATAACCGTTGCCACAAATGTTCAAGAAAGGATGATAGCACAATTTATCAATACCAGGAATAAAATAAAAGAGATAATTATAGATTCTACAACAAAGAGAGTGCAAACGAGATAATATTGTGAACAAAAAGAAATTATGCCAATACACTTGGAAAATAACAGAAAGTGGACAAATTCCTTAAAAACCAATCTGAAAAAGTGACCCAAAAGTTAAATTAAAACATTTACACAAATAAAGCCTTGAAAACCACTGTCCTTTGTCAGTAAAATGTACAAGTAAATTATAGCATTTGGCAATAACATAAAAACAATTGCTATGTACCATATGAATGAATCTCATAAGAGTAATATTGACTGAAAACCACAAAGGGCTTTCTGTGTTATTCCATTTATACACAATTCAAAAGAAGAAAACCAATCTGTGATCTTAAAAAAACATAAAGATATTTACTGTGTGAGGAAGTATAGGTAGGGAGAAAGTAAGAGGGTGCTTTGCGGGATGCTGGCGGTATTTTATCTCTTGATCAATTTGTTCATTATACTGGTGTGCTCACATCATGAAAATTCATCAATTTGTTAATTCATAATTTGTACAATTTCTGAATAAATCATGGTTCTCCACCAGTGCCCCCTGCCCTAACACACATATTCCCAGAGGACCTTCTACAATGCCTGGAGCTATTGTGGTTGTCACAACTTGGCAGGAGTGCTACTGGCATCTAGTGGGCAGAGGCCAGAGATGCCGGTAAACAGACTACAATACAGAAGACAGCCTCTCTCCGCACAAATTTCTAGTTCAAAGTGCATCAATAGATCCAAGTTTAAGAAATCTTGATAGATATGTCAATATCAAAAAAGAGAGAACTACACTGACGTAGAGTTTACTCTGTGTGGAAATTTAAATACATAAATGACCAATTCCATCAATAGACAATGTATATAGGGAATGCACAAAATGAATTGAAGTTAATAAAATGTCAGTGCAAATATTTATATTTGAGGAAGACTAATAATAAACCAGAATTTTAATCCCAAGTCCACTGTTATATATTCATGTGTAGGATTTTAGGAAGACTGCAACTAAAATCATACATACTGTCAGTCCAAAAGTTTAAAAAACTAAGGTAAAATAAATGTGCCCTACAGCTTACATATATAAGGATAGAAGTGAGTATTTATTATAAACCCATATTTCCTATAAGCCAAATCAAAAAGGGACGTGATGGGATGCATAATTTTAATTTTCTGATAAAATGAAGCATACTAATTCAGCATAAAGGGGGGGGAGGGGGAACCCAAACACTACTGACACAGTTTTGAAGGGGATTTGTAATGTGAATAATTTACAAAAGTCCATTGAACAACAGAATGTTGTGCACTGAGCCAAGAAGAGTTTTAAATAAAGTATAGCAGTTTGTAAGACATGCCTATATATTTTAAAAATCAAATATCAATGTCGAGGGCATAGCATAAAATGTACACTGTACATGAGTGGCACTCTCTGAATGGCAGATGGGAAATAAAATGGCTGGGATGATCATGAGAGTTCAGCACGGAGATACAGAACTCAAGTCGTCACACCAGGAGTTCACAAACTAAGCAGCCTCCATTTCTCACCATGGACCAAACCTGTAAACAAAATTGTATTGGAATATATTCACATCCACTCATTTACCTCTATGGTCTACCCCTCTTTTCATTATACAGTGGCATAGGTGAATGGTTGTGACAGACAGCATATGTTCCCAAAGTCTAAACTATTTACTATGGTGCTCTTTAAAAATAATAATAATAATAAAGCTGACCACTACAGAGGAAAAAACTCAATACTTAGTCCATCCTTCAGGTTTCAGTAACACTGTGTGAAATTTTTGGAAGAAGCAGTATAGCAGATAGTTTGAGTTCTTTATTAAGCCTTGGAGTAGGAATATTTCAAGTTACTGATTAGAGGGAAACATAATTATAATGCAACTTATGAAAATCGGATAAGCTTCCATCTATTCTTTCCTATGCAGATTATCTAACAGTCTTAATAGAAGAAATGTAGCCTCCTTTATCTTTTAATACAGCAACACAGCTGTGCCTAAGTACTTGGATAATACTCCTTATCCTAAATTTCTCTATTTTAAAATCAGAAATTTGGACTAAATCAGTACTATGGTAGGCAAAATTCTAAAGAGACCCCCCCCAATACTTTCATTGATAGGTTATTCAAACACTAACCTAGGTACTGCTGCGAAGGCACTTTGCATATATATAATTAAGATTACTAGTCATCTGACCATAAAATGGAGAGATGGTGCTGGTTTCACATAGGTTCAATGTAATCACATGAATCCTTAAAGGAACCAAAGGAAACAGAGAAGTCCTTCAGTGAAATGTAATGGAGGAGGAAAACATAAAGATGAAACAGGAAAGGAAGTCAGAGATATAGAAACATAAGGATTTACCCACTATACCTGGCTTTGAAAATCGAGGAAGGATTCAAAGAAAAACAATTATTCTTATTAAGTTCTGGATAGATCTCTATAAGCCTTTGAAAAAATCATTTGGCTGTATACTGTTTTTTCATAGGAAAACAATTTTATAATGTTTTTCAGAAATATAGAGGAATAGTTTACTACTTTCCCTTGAAATGTTTGATATATCACTTTATGATTGTTACTATTACTAGACCAGAAAAGTTTATTTCAGTTTGGCAGCTAATTAGTAATGGAATATGAATTTTAGGATTGCCGTCACATTGTAGAGGAACTTTATCAACGTTCTTTTGTATATGAGTAGGACAATCTATAATATTTTTCTGTGTGTGCTGTGGTAAGTCACTTCAGTCATGTCTGGCTCTTTGTGACCCCATGGACTGTAACCTGTCAAGCTCCTCTGTCCATGGAATTCTCCAGGCAAGAATACTGGAGTGGGTTACCACGCCCTCCTCCAGGGGATCTTCTTGGATTTTTCTAGAGACTACATTTTCCCAACATGCATGTGAGACTTCTTTTTTTTTTTTTGTCTTCTACTACACACATATTTTCGATACTGGGTGCCTAGAATTTGTCCATATGACCTCTGGTCCCTATGCCTTTGGGTCATGATATTTGGAATAATTAGTAATGGCTTACCTATATGCACAAGGGATTGCAAACCACTGAAGTCCATAAACCAAAAATAAATGCATCTACATCTCAATATTTTCGTAGCAAAATATCCCAAATATTCATTCTTAAATGCCAAATCTAATGGAGAGACAGGGTGAAAGAAGACAGCATTCTTAGCTGATTACAATGAAAAGGTTCTACCTAATTTTACAAAATAGCATGACCAAGTGACAGTGTTATAGGCTTTCTCCAATGGCCTTGAAAAGGTAAATGAGACTGAGGGTCCTTGAAGCTGAAATAAGCATCACTTGCTTTACAGTAAAACTACTTCTGACTACATTAGATTATAATACAGTCATTTTTCTTTCAAAGATTTATGGTCAGTTGATATTTACGATGAGCTGTCCTAGTGTGGTGATAAATTTCAGCTAATCCATTCTTTTGAATAGTGTTGGTGAAATGGCTAATTGAGATTATTAGCACAGTCTGTGAACATATTGCCTTAATTTAGTGCTCTTAATAAATGAGTTAATTGGTCAAGGATAGTATATTTTAGTGATGAGTGGAATTTTGTTAAAGGCATAATATTCAGAATGGCAAAATATCTAACTGCTTTTTTATATACTCTAGTTAACCTATTATATCACCTCTTCTTTCTAACATCTAAAGTTATAACAAATCCAACTTTTGGTAATATTTTACATAAATATTTTCCTTACTCCTAAACTAGAAGACATGTGCCTTGGTTTAAACAGAAAATGTCAAACATACGTGCTAGTCCATGTTACCTCTATGAACAGATATTAGAAGAATTTTGGGTTATGGAGTTTAGAAACTATGTTAGTTTGACAGTAATGTGGTCAAGTGGAATAGAGCAGATTCTATAACTTCAACATTCTAGCTTCAATTTTTACTTAAAAAAAAATTCCGTCTGATATCAGCATGAGGACAGACGGTATAACAAAAGGCGCTCATAGGATTGAGACTATGGTGCCTGAAGCCTTGTGAATCTAGTAAATTTACCCTTGGAGTGATTCACATCTAAAAGTGAGAGCTTCTATGTTCCTGTGAAAAGTGGAGTTTGGTTTGTTTTTGCTTAAATTGCAGAAAATAAAAAAAAAATATTTAAAATTTTGTTCTCAAGTTTTCCTGTTAAAAATATACCCCAGGAATGTAATAATGTAATATTTCTTTTCAGTGTACTTTGAATGTATTTTAAAAGATGTAGATATACTCCATCCCCCGCCCCCAAAAAAAAGAGGAAGAAGAAAGGGGAGAAGATGGAAAAACAAATGGCCCTCTGACTCTTAGTTAACTGAGTAACCAAGGTGGTTTTGAATAGATGTGATAGAAGAAACTGTATACATACAGCATCCTGAGTTCAGAGAATTTTCTCCAAGGGAATGATCAAGCAAACATAAAGAATAGCGTGAGACAGTATTTTGAAAACAGAAGCACTTGAGAAATATTTTCCATTTTTAAAATAGGATAACTATTTGCCAAATGTTTAAGTTGGGTGACTGCTACAATATTTAAATTTTTGTATGAAATTAGCAGTCTTTTGGCAAAAAAAAAAAATTATACAAGACAACTGCCAGATTAAAATACATACACTCAATCTGTCCTTTAACTCACCACTCATCCTCTCCTCCTGTTTTTCTCTTTTTTCTTTCTTACTCCTTTAATCAGAGAAAAGAAGGGTCTCTTTTTTCTTTGTAATCAGAAATGGAAATAAATCCTGCGTGTGTGAAGACTGAACAAAGTGATTAATCACAGACCATTCTGAGCTTATTAAAAGCATTCTGGTACTATATTTTTAATCCAGAAGAATATATTTCTTGTTTATAGAGAATCCAAAATAGCTGAATAGGAGCATATGTTCATGCATCATGGACATTTAAAAAATGTCCACATAACAACTGTTCATTTGCTAATATTCTAATTAGTTATAACATTAGTTATAAGACCACTGAAAGAAGAAATTTTTATAAATTAAATCTGGTCCTCTGACAGCAAGTGTAAGTGGCTTTGAACAAGTTGACCTTTTCTATCTGTCTTTTCCTGAGAAGTAGGACACCCATTCTTTCATGCGTGTGCCTAGTTCCTCTGTCAACCATTCTTTTAAATAAAAATGGTGTTTCACAAAAAAAGTATCTACAACACCCATACCACACACAAGAGCTTTTCTTCAAAATATCTATTGAACTTTGTATGCAGCAAAGTGCTTTGTCTGCTTTCCATTTTCACAAATGTGATATAAAAGATCTGTACTCAAAGGCTGAGATGTAACGAAATTATTTTTAGTGCTTAATTGGGGCCATTGGCAAGGAACAGAGGCACGTCTCTTATCTGTGAGCATCCACTGATGAAGAAATCAATTTTGGTGTACTTGTTACTACTGCCTTGATTTACACTGAATTACCAGTAGTTTTCCGTCATCCTATTTGCGCTATCAGTGCCCGTATTGACACAGCTGATAGGATAAATCATAAGATTCATAAAGGTTACTCAATACTGCAACTATTTACCTTTTATGCTCATTAGACATTTACATAAAAATCATATTTGATGATTAGTTGGTATTGGTAACAGAGTCCAGCCACAACTAGAGACTTATTCATTTGTAGATACTATTCTCCAAGTGAGATATTGCTGATAAACATTCTTCATGGGTTTGCTGATAAATCTTTAATTCAATGAGCTACTGAATCATTGGAAAATGGCACTGCTGTGATTTCTTTTACTGACTCTTCATCCAGTAAACATTCAATAATGTCAACTGTTCAAGGCTTTAGATTTTTAGCCGTTGTATTAATTTTCTCCATTAAATACGATTCAATAGATTATAATAAACCTCTGTGGTTTATTTTTAATAAGAATATGTAATAAGAGCTTATCATATCCATATTTAAAATAGTATATTTTCCTTTCAATTGTGAATGATTGGTGTCAATATTACATCTGTGTGGCACTGTGACACTATTCAAACATGTTCTGTTGCATGAGACACACAAGGTAAAGTATTGATATCTACAGTCCCCCAGATGTACACCTTTTATCAGACTTTTATTTCCTATTTATAGTTTTCACTATTTCTTTTGAATCATTTTCCCTCTCTTGTGAGTCAGATAATTCTCTGGCATTTAAGTTTCATCTCTTTCAGCATCTTTAGAGGTTGTCAGTGCAGCTAAGTGTTGATCAAGCGAGTCTTCCACCTCCCTTGTGCTATGTAAATAATCTATTTTTAAAAAGAAAATGAACGTATTGCAATCTTTTCTTTAAAATAAAATTCTTTAAATTTCCAAACTAAATGTTGTAGATAACTTAAAAATTCAGTAAACTTTTAGGAAAAAGTTATTTTTATATTATGCAAAGCTAAATAGCAAATTGCATTTATTTACTGTGTTTTACATCTGAATGTAAGGAAAACTTCAAGATTCAAAATTATTATTTTTTTGATTGACAAGAGGATGCAGAGACTAGAAGAGGTATAAGTGAAAACAACTAGTAACATCAAAAAACAAGCTTCAAGAGAAACTGAGCTACTCTCTGAAAATGCACATGTTTATACCTTAAATTTACCATGTTAGAAACTTTTAGAAAACATGAGAACTAAGCACATGTTCTATGTCATGAGAGCAATGATATCATCATGTATCATGTAGTATCTGGAACACTGCATTAGAGACCAATCAGAGAAGGAAGTGATGAAAGCAAATGACATCTCAGGATTATTATGAAAATAATTTTGATCTTGTGACCTTTAACTTATACTCTGACAGTGTCTCAAGGTAACTCACTTTTGGAAACACTAGTCTAATGGGATAATTGAATACAGAATTAGTATTTATTCATTCTTGCCATCTCTTTTATCAAATCTGTTCTCTTGTACACTCCATGCCTATCCTATACATTGCTTTAAAATTTTCAAACACCTATTATCATAACAGTTTTAAATATCCCCACATTTAGCTCAACATAGGAACTAATTCAATAATGCAAAATTCACTTACAATTATAAAAAAAGGAAGAACTTTAAACAGCCAATTGGATTTTTCAGTTATTTAGAAAATATATGAATTCATATTTTTTAAAATACAGGAATGAAAATATTTCTCACATACTTAAATGTGTTTTAATGTTAACCACAGGTGACAGGTATTGTTATAGATAAACATATCTTAATCCTATACTAAAAATAAAAAAGCAAGGATGTGAAATAGTACTTATATTTTAGAAGTATGCTTCACAATGAGTTGGAAGGAAAATATATCAAAGAAGAACAACAACCTATAGTTGGTTTGACGAAATTTGGAAGAGGTAAAAGCAAAAATGAAAGAGTGGAGAAGAGATGCAAGAATGAGGACAAATTTAACAAATAATTGGAACAAAAGAATAGTCTTAACCCATAAAAAAACCAAGATCATGGCATCTGGTCCCATCACTTCATGGCAAATAGAAGGGGACAAAGCGGAGGTAGTGGCAGATTTTATTTCATTGGACTCCAGCATCACTGTGGATGGTGACTGCAGCCATGAAATTAAAAGACACTTGCTTCTTGGAAGGAAAGTTATAATAACCTGGACAGCATATTGAAAAGCAGAGACATTTAAAAAAAAAAAAAAAAGCAGAGATATCACTTGGCAGACAAAAATCATATAGTCAAAGCTATGGTTCTTCCAGTGCATCATAAATAAGGCTAGGGGCTGAAAAATTGATGCTTTAAAATTGTGGTGCTGAAGAAGACTCTTGAGAGTCCCTTGGAAAGCAAGGAGATCAAACCAGTCAATCTTAAAGCAAATTAACCCTGAGTATTCATTGGAAGGACTGAAGCTCCAATACTTTGGCCACCTGATGCGAAGAGTCAAGTCCTTGAAAAAGACCTTGATGCTGGGAAAGACTGAAGGCAACAGGAGAAGAGGATGGGAAGGTTAGGTAGCAACACCAACTCAATGGGCATGAATTTGAGCAAACTCCAGAAGGTAGTGGAGGACTGAGGAGCTGGCATGTTGCACTCTGTGGGGTTGTGAAGAGTTGAATGTTACTTAGCAACTGAACAACAACAACACTGATACTTTAATATGATGATTATCTAGGTTAATATTTTTGTCAAGCAGTAGAAGTAGGTAACAATAATTTTTAATTTTATGTTTATAGTGTATATAGTACTTTTTTTTACCAATATAAATTTAATAATACAGATAGAAGATACAGGAATTTGGTGGGAGGTCTGAACCTCAGCAGAAGTCCTTGAGAACAAGTGGGAGTCAGTCACAAAACTGAAAAACAAAATGAATATGTCAACCATTCTTGAGGGAACTGTGGTCTGGTAAGCTGTGATTTCGGGTTTTCAGTGTCATTCTGCCAATTTTAGAGGGATGTCTAATTGCTGAGATATCACTCTCTAACACACTGCAAATTATGATTGTGGATGACTTCATAGTTCAGAAAACAAATGAGATCTTATCTTTTCTTGTTTTCTTGTTGTAAACTCTTCATTTAAACATCTGAATGTGATGGTATTTTATAGTCATAGCAATTTCCTACCTTAGAGAGGGCTTCCCAGGTGGTGCTAGTGGTAAAGAACCCGCCTGCCAATGCAGGAGACAGAGAAGATCCAGGTGTGACCCTTGGGTTGGGAAGATCCCCGGGAGAAGAGCATGGTAACCCATTCCAGCGTTCCTGCCTGGAGAATCCCATGGACAGAGATGCCTGGCAAGCTACAGTCCATAGAGTCTCAAAGAGCTGGACACAACTGAAGCAACTTGGCATGCACACACCACATGGAGAATATGAGCCTGAACTGTGAAGTCCAGGAGAAGCAAGAAGAAAGCAGAACAGTGACATGCAGAAATTAACAGACCTTCGGTACAATTCTAACTGATATGAACCTCCATTTTCAACTTCCATTTTATCAGAGTTACTAAATTTTCACTTAAGCTAAATTGGATATGGTTTCTGTTACCTGCAATAAAGTAATCAGGACTAATACAGTAATTCATTTTATCTATCTCCCATGGAAAACATCCCAGTAAAGTTATAAGGCAAATTTAGTAGAAGATAATTTCCTTTTGCCAGTTGGAGGTTTAATTAATACATGTTTTCCCCCTTCTGATACCAATTTTGAAATCCCTGCACATGAAGTCTCCCATTAAATTTCAGGCTATTACATTGGATGTAGGGTGAGGAGCTACACAAGGAATAAGGCTACTTCAGCTAAAATTGTTTCACTAAATACCGGAGGGAAAATGTGTTAAACATAGGTGTATCTATCTATCGATATGTGTGTGTGTGTGTGTATACATATATATATTTGTCCAAGAATAAACTCTATTTTCCTCCTTAGAGATAAATATCCAAATACTAGGGCCCTAAATCCTCTATGTTAGTCATAGAAGACAAATTTTTATGATTTTTTGACACATTTGTACTGCTAGACTTCACTAAAGCGTATGAAGCACACATGTTACCCTGACAGCAAAGAAATGAAAATTATGCACTATATATATTTTTCATTGGCATCTTTGTAGACCTTGCCAGTATCTGAACTGTTAGAACATGGTTGAATGTCAGTTTTGTGCAGGAATTTTCAAGCAGGTTTGTAATAGTGTTGAATATATTTGGTCATAAAATTTACTATTCAGAAAAAGCAAACTTTCTCCAAACATGAAATTTTATAAACAGCCATTAATTGTTCAATATAGCAAAGCTTTTGAATTCTAGATATTCTGTTAATACTGATGTGGTATTCAGTGGCTTTCCTTAAGAAAAATAATATATCCTCTATTTTAACACTGAGTTTCAATATATAGTTTCAGTAGTGACCTCATCTGTCAGACTGCTTTAAGAAAGCACAATGTTAAAATAGCACTATGGGATTTTAGATTATTTAGGAGATTTTAAAAGGACTGAGTTCATTAGTAAGTGAGAATTTTAATAAACATCGAAAATACCCTCACAGTTTCATTATTTTATTCTATCGTGTTATATAACTGCTCGTAGGTCTTTGCCGTTGAAATCATAGCTAATGGACAGTTCACAGGTTTTAAAGAAATTGGAAAGGCCCATATTTTAAGATGATTTGCAAAATTTTTATAATTTAGTATCGACCTTCAACTTTGGATTCTAATAAATGAATGAATATTCATTATTGAAGCAAAATATGAATATTTAAAAGGAAAACTCACCTCATCACTATGGGATTCTGATGAGTATATTTTACCTATCTACGCACAAACACACATATATATATATATATATATATATATATTCATACATAATTGAAAAAAATAATTCTGTGATAGAAAGTCTAAAATAAGTGTGGCATAAATATGATAAAACAATTTTTATTCATGAGAATGAAGTGCAGTAAGGCATGACTCCACAAGGAATTCAGCACACAGAACCTTGCAGCTCATGGTTTAACCAGCCTTAGGATGTGACATTTTGTCCTCATGGTCCAAAATGGTTGAGCTATTTTATCAGCATTCCAGGAAGTAGAATAGAATCATCGCCCACTAAAATTATAATGGGATTTATAAGTTTAAGTTATTATCCTCTTCCTTTTTATTTGAATGGGTAGAAATATTTGGCTCATCTGGTTTTCTAATTTCTTAAATTGAACAGTCATACATTTTCAGTATCCACCTTAAATAAAATAATTTAAGGCCATAATGTTTTCTTTCAGTACAGCTTTACTATAATTCATTGTTTATTCAGCAAATGGTCCTGGAAAAGTTGGACAGCTATATGTAAATCAATGAAGTTAGATACACTCTCACAGAATACACAAAAATAAACTCAAAATGGCTTAAAATCTTAAACATAGATATAATACCCTAAACCTCCTAGAAGAAATAATAGGCAAAATATTCTCTGGTATAAATTGTACCAATATTTTATCATTTCACCTGCCAACAAGGTAATGCTCAAAATCCTCCAAGCTAGGGTTCAACACTGCATAAACTGAGAATTTCCTAATGTACAAGCTGGATTTAGAAAAGGCAGAGGAATCACAGATCAAATTGCCAACATCTGTAGGATTATAGAAAAAGCAAGACAATTCCAGAAAAACATAAACTTCTGCTTCATTGACTACACTAAAGCCTTTGATCTTGTGGATCACTACAAACTGTGGGAAAATGCTTAAAGTTACAAGAATAATGGACCACCTTACCTGACTCCTGAGAAACCTATATGCAGCTCAAGAAGCAATCATTAGAACCGGACATGGAACAATGGACTGGTTGCAAATTGGGAAAGGAGTACGTCAAGGCTGTATATTGTCAACCTATTTATTTAACTTCTATGCAGAGTACATCCTGTGAAATGCCAGGCTGGATGAAGCACAAAGCTGCAATCAAGATTGCCAGAAGATATATCAATAACCTCAGATATGCAGATGACACCACCCTAATGGCACAAAGTAAAGTGGAATTTAAGAGACTCTTGATGACGGTGAAAGAGGAGAGTGAAGAAGCTGGCTTAAAAATGAAGATCCAAAAAAACAAAGATCATGGCATCTGGTCCCATCACTTCATGTCAAATAGATGGGGACCCAATGGAACCAGCGACAACTTTTATTTTCTTGGGCTCAAAAATTACCGTGGATGGTGATTGCAGTCATGAAATTAAAAGATACTTGCTCCTTGGAAGAAAAGCTATGATAAACCTAGACAATGTACTAGAAACCAGAGATATTACTTTGCTGACAAAGATCCATATAGTCAAAGCTATAGTTTTTCCAGTAGTCATATACAGATGTGTGTGTTGGACCATAAAGAAGGCCGAGCACTGAAGAACTGATGCTTTGAACTGTGGTGTTGGAGAAGACCTTGAGAGTCCCTTGGACTGAAAGGAAATCAAACTAGTCAATCCTAAAGGAAATCAACCCTGAATATTCATTGGAAGGACTGATGCTGAAGCTGAAGCTCCAATAACTAGGCAACCTGATGTGAAGAGCGGACTCACTGGAAAAGACCCTGATGCTGGGAAAGATTTAAGGCAGTAGGAGGAGGGGAGAACAGAGGACGAGATGGTTGGATGGCGTCACCAAAATGCAGATGAGTCTGAGCAAGCTCCTGGAAATAGTGAAGGACCAGGAAGCCTAGCATGCTATAGTCAATGGGGTCTCTCAAAGAGCTGGACGTGTCTGAGTAACTGAACAACAGCAGTAATGTTTTCTTAGTTCATTTTCCCAAGGTAATAGAAATAAAATCTAACAAACAAACCAAAAAAAAAAAAAAAAGATAAATGAAACCTGATTAAAATTACAAGCTTTTGCAAAGCAAAAAATTAAAATAAAAAAGTGTTAGTTACATCCGACTCTTTGTTACCCCAATACCATGTGACCCCATAGCCTGCTAGGTTCCTCTGTCCTCAGAATTTTCCAGACAAGAATACTGGTATGGGTAGCCATTCCTTTCTCCAGCTGAACCTTCCCCACAGAGGAATAAACCCAAAGGAAACCATAAACAAAATGAAAACAACCTACAGAATGGAGAAAATATTTTCAAAGGATGCAACCAGAAAGGGTTTAATTTCCAAAATATGCACAACAATATGGAGATTCCTCAAAAAAAAATTTACAGTAGAGTTGCCACATGATCCAGCAATCCTACTCTTTGGCATATACCCAGACCAAGCTATAATTCAAAAAGATACACATACCCCTATGTTAATAGCAGCACTGTTTACAATAGGCAAGATATGGACTCCACCTAAATGGCCATCAACAGATAAATGTGTAAGAAGATACAGTATGTATATACAATGGAATAACACTCAGCCATGAAAGAGAATGAAATAATGCCATTTAAAGTAACATGGGTAGACCTAGAGATGATCATACTAAGCAAAGTAAGTCAGAATAAAATGATAAAAGCCATATGATATCACTTATATGATAAGGGATTAGGAAGATCCCCTGGAGGAGGGGATCGTGACATGTATTTGAATTATGAATCCAAAATGCAATACAAATCAACATATCTACAAACCAAAACACATATTAAAAAAGAGTCCCAGGTACAAAGAACAAGTCTGTAGCTACCAAGGGAAGAGGCAAGGGAGGGAAAGAATGGGAATTTGGGATTAGTAGATGCAAACTACATATATATGATGGATTAAACAACAAGGTCCTACTATATAGCACAGAGAATGCTGTACAAAATCTACTAAAGAGTAGTGGTGAAGTAACTATACAGCTTGGATCAGTTTTGTTTTTAAAGTTGTCCTGTGGGTCATGTGTTGGTTATTTCCACTCTCAAAAGTGTCCTGGTTGATGGTAAATTATATAGTCACCTAACTAATGACTCATACAATCACTGGGAAGCTGGAGAAAGATATTGGAGACTAAGCTTTTAGGCACAGTACCTGAAACTATGTTGCCTCAGCGATGCTTAGTTGCTCAGTGATGTCCGACTCTTTGTGACCCCATGGACTATAGCTACCAGGCTCCTCTGTCCATGGGGATTCTCCAGGCAAGAATAGTGGAGTGAGTTGCCATGCCCTCCTCCAGGGGATCTTCCCAACCTAGGGATCAAACCCAGGTCTACTGCATTGCAGGCGGATTCTTTACCATCATAGCCACCAGTGGCCTGTTAATATTGCTGCTTGAAAGCAATATTACCACCAAGCTTGAACGGTCAGGCTCTCCACTTTAGTCCAATAGCTTCTGTCATCCATGCCACTTACGCTTTAGGAATTGCACCATGTGCCTACTAATATCCCTGAAAAGTGAACACTTCCAGGAGTGAAGAAATCTTCTCAAAAGTACCGCTTCTCCATTCTGAATCAGTGGCAAGTGCTGCACCTGCCCCTTCAGCATGCAAGTCAGAGCATTCCTTGCAGTTAGGATGCAGGCAGTTGTTCTGAGCTCTGTCAGTCACACACACCACTGCAAACAAGAAGACTACCATTTTTCTTATGGTTTCTTAGTTTCCTGGTTAAATTAGAAAGCTTCCCTTTACTGGAACTTATAGCTTCTTAAGTGTTTTTTTTTTTCTTTCTCTTATTTATTTGTTGAAGAGATGGGCATTTTCTAAAATGTGATTCTCTTTATTCCTTGGAGAACCACATATCAGTATCATTCTACTGATTATACACTTGAAATTCATTAAATATATGGTATAGCAAACAGAAAATACAATATCCTTAAACCCAGTTTCACAGTTCAAGAATTGATGAATTAAGTGTGCTCAGAGAATAACTCCAAGGATTAAGTAAATCTTGAAGGCATTGCATTTGTGTCAGAAGTGGGACAGATATGATTGTAAGATGGGTTGACAAAGAAAAGCGCTAACTCTTGACTATGTTATTAAATGCTATCATATGAAAGAGGGGAGAGGCTTTGTCTCCACTTCAAGATAGAACTAGGATAACCAGGTACATCATATGAGTATTGATATTTCTATTTAACATTAACTATTTTAGATTTATTTTTGTTAAATTGTTAACAGAATTTTTCTACTGAATTAGAGATTGTTGTTAATCCATAAAGACCCACTTCCAAATCTAAGACTAGAGTGTGCTTTCAAACAAGTCTTTATCTTTAAAAATAGTAAGAAACAAGCTGTCTTAAAAATAGTTTGTTATCCATTAACCAGTACTATAGTATCATTTCAAAGAACACTGTCAATTCATTGGTAGGCCAAAGAGCCCAAAAAAAGCACAATTGTAGCTTTACATTTATGCCATTAACCAGGTTATGTATGAGTAAAACTAAATAAGCATAAGTAAATGAATTTCAGATGAGGACACAGAATCTCGGAGATATTAAGTAATTTGTATAAGGCCAGACTGCTAAGAAACGGCAGAGACAGTATTCATGAGCCCATGAATTACAAGCCCAACCTGGCTCCAGAACTATCAATTATGACATGCCTTGTGTATGAAGCAATTTACCTTTAAGAGAGATTCAAGGAAGGTGTTAAGTCGCTCACTCAGTTGTGTCTGACTCTTTGCGACCCTGTGGACTGTAGCCCACCAGGCTCCTCTGTCCATGGGATAAGGAAGGTGTTACTAGTCGTCAAATGAGAATAGCATTATCTATATGACAAACTGAAATATTTTATAAAGATAAGGAAGGTTCTATCACTAGATAACTCACAAGTAAATAATTACTGTTAGGAAAACAGGTAATGTAGTTTGAATTGTCCAGTTGCTTTTCTTGTTGTCGTTCAGTCGGCCAGTTGTGTCCAACATTTTGCGACCCCATGGACTGCAGCACGCCAGGCTTCCCCATCCATCGCCAACTCCCTGAGCTTGCTCAAACTTGTGTCCATTGAGTCGGTGATGCCATCCAACCATCTCATCCTCTGTCATCCCGTTCTCCTCCTGCCTTCAATCTTTTCCAGCATCAGGGTCTTTTCCAGCGAGTTGGCTCTTCAAATCAGGTAGCCGAAGTATTGCACAGTTGGGAAGTTAGGAGCCCTAAGGACTCATGAATATTCTACATCTAATTATAGCAGACTGAATTATGGGAAGACATATGGGAAGACATAAACAATACAGCCTGCTGTTATATAACTTGAAATTGTCAGTCGGCTTTGAGCGTATGCCCATTTGCATTTCCTTTCATTGACTAGTGAGAGGTACAAGCCCTACTTTGCACTGGGCAGAGTGCAAAGGAGGAGACTGGAAGTATAAAAGGGGGAAGCCAACAGTGATCGATAGGAAGGATGAAGAGGACTCCTTTGAGAAGGTCTGACTAATAAAAGATCTGTCTGCTTGAGCTGAACTGAGCTGTAACTTGTCTGTTGTTCTACACCTTTTGGTCCATCGCTCCAAATTTTTGTTGTGATGAGACAAGAACCAAGGAAGAGAAATAAACCCACTGAATTTTTCAACTAGTGAACTTCAAGTATATACAACTAAGTCAGATATATATTTCCTTTGGCCAGTGAGTAGGTTTTCAGATCAATACAAGTGTAATATAGACCAAGCATGGGAAGAATATCTGTAGAATTATTTGTAACAAATAAATATTTCATTTTTATATAGTCAGTTACCTAGTAATTATGCTTTCACATTGTTGGTTACAGTAACATGAAAACTATCAACCACCCTGTCAGCACCATCATATTTCATCTCCATAGCTATGTAGTCTATTTTCATGATTTTCTATTTGCATTAGATATTATTTACCTGAAAATATTTGAGCACACACTGTCTTTGTTATATAAACCTAGCCTTAGTAAAAAAAAAAAATGAGGATATGAATTTTAACTTATTCTGGTTAAACTAATTGTATAGATAACATGAGTAATGTTTTCTCTGTGCTTCACATGGCAACCAGGTTTTCTAAGGTTAAAGTAAAAAATTTTTATCATTACTATCAACAAAGTTACCAACAAAAAGCTATATTGAACCCCACAGAAATGTTTTACATAGAGCTACTTAAGTAACATATTGCCTTGAGGCATCTATATGATACCACAGAATTTCAATTATCTTCTGGTATTTTATTACATTCTATTATTTTTTCAAAAATAGTCACTGGTAAATATATTTAAACTGGTAAATGTTAGCCACCTATACTCTTCTAAGAATTATTAAAGTTTTAAAAATTCTACACAAACCTTTTAAATTTAACAGCATAATTAAGTGAAAAAAAATTGTTGGAATTTTAAGGTCGAATAATTATTTTAAAAATTGGCTGACATAGCCACCATAGAGTATTTATAAACTTATGCATCATAGAGTAAAAATATTCTCAGATAAAAATGTCCCCATGGTGCTCATATTTGAAAGCACATGAATTAAATATGCCTCCCTCATCTCTGGTGGTACATGGAATTTTTATGTCTTAACTAGGCTTTTGTATTTATTTTATGTAAAAATACTAGTATGCCACTAAAATTTTTATTTTTCTGTAAATGTCATAGCATAAGATATAAAAAACATAGCATTGCCTTTACTTAAAATGCTTCAGTTTTACATCCCCAAATTACCTCTAAATCCTATTGAATATAACATACCTACCTTCCTTTTCTTATGGACTGCAAGAATATTTACTTTATCTACATGTCATCCTTCTCCTTTCAATTTCAACTGCTTGTTTATTTCTCTTGCTTAGATATATCTCCCTTCATTTTTCTAAATACTGAGTGTGGATATTGTATTTTTATAATTCAAAATTTTCCAAGCTTGACACATATATCAAAAACTGCTGTCTAGTTAGGTATGATTAATTAGATAGCTCAGATGGTAAAGAATCTGCTTGGAATGCAGGATATCTGGGTTCAGTCCCTGGGTTGGGAAGATCCCCTGGAGGAGGGCATGGAAACCCACTCCAATATTCTTGCCTGGAGAATCCTCGTGGAGAGAGGAGCCTGGCAGGCTACAGTCCACGGGGTTGCAGAAAGTCGGACATGGCTGAGCAGCTAAGCACAGCACAGAGCATTATTTAAGGTAACATAGTGAAAACAATGAAATGTCCAGGCTCTGCGGCTAGATATCCTGGCTCTAACACTTCTGCTTGTGTGCTGGTGAGCAAGTTACTGGAGCTCTTAATGCCTCAGTTTTCTAATCTGCAGAATGAGGATAATAAGAATGTTCATGTCATTGGATTGTTGTGAAGACTAATGGGATAACCCACTAAGACCTTGAAGCAATAAACGACACAAAGAAAACATGCATTATAGTTAGATATTTAGGGAGTTTTGTTGCTATAATCATTACTACCGTACAACAATAGTAATCATTATTATCATTATATAATCTGATTTAATTTGAAAGTCATCGCTTTAAAAAATCTCACCAGGCACAATATAGAGCCAGACACTGAAGATACAAAGATGATCACTTTTGAGGAAAAGTAAGAAACGACAGAGAATACTATAGGATAGGCAAAAAAGAAAATGTGGAAAGTGCACAAAGTTGTGAAACTATGCAAGTTCAGTTTTATGATCACGTGTAAGGAGACTAGAAGATTTCAGCAATAAACAGTATTTGAACTCTATTTGAAACAAAATTTAAAAATCTGAAACAGTCATAATTTCCTCAATAGGAAATTATCTTCCATTAAATCCCTATTTAAGATAGCCCCGGTCACTACTTAACATGATGTTATAGTCATTTTTTTTTATTTGTTCATTTATTGTTTTGCTCAGTAAACTCTAATTTCCATGAAGCCTGAGGCTTCCTTTTATTTTGTTACTGTTCTGGCAGTGGCTTCCTTGCATATGGTAATTTGGCCATGTAGGCTGCCTATATGGCATTTCCCAAACTGATTTGATCCTAGACCTTTGTCCCTGCGGCTCATTTTATGGAACTGGTATACCTTGGAACAGACTTTGGAAGACATCATGGATTGCATATCTCCAGTTTCATTCTCCAGGTCGGCTTCCCATCCTTTTCCTCTCACAATTTGCCCTGGCGTGCTGATAGCATTGACAGGCTCCCCTTCCTTCGGTTTCTGGTTGGATTTAGTCCATCAGAAACAGTAATAAAAGATCCAGAGGAAAGAAGGAGAATGGATTGATGAAGACATTTGTTCTCCAGGACCGTCTTCTTAGCTCATTGTGGTTTGGCTGTACCTTTACTGAAGGCCACGTGTTCTATGAAGTGGTTCTGTCCATAAAGCTACCCTGTGTGTACAGACAACCTCCTGCCCCTCTTGTCCCATCAGGCTAGCTTTGGGGGAGGCGTCCCAGGTCCCCAGTCTCTCCTTTTCCAAGCCAAATCTGCTGTGCCTCTTAAATAGACCCTCTGACAAACTGTCTTCGATCGTTCGGTTTGGTTATACCATCTGTTTCTTGTGTGTGTGCCTGTTGTTGCCCCAGCCGTGTCTGACTCTCTGCAACCCCATGGAGTGTAGCCCACCAGGCTCCTCTGTCCCTGGGGTTTTCCAGGCAAGAATGCTGGAGTGGATTGCTGTGCCCTCCTCCAGGGGATCTTCCCAACCCAGGGATAGAATCTGTGTCTCCTGCATTGGCAAATGGGTTCTTTATCACTAGGGCTATCTGGGAAGCATTGCTAAAGCCCTATTTCACACTGAGTTATAATCCCACTATAGTCTTACTCTTTTAAGTGGATGGGTATTTAGGTAAGGTCCGTCTCAAGATGTCTTCTTTTCTCAGTCTACTGGATAGAGGTTTTAGAGGTCCACAACTGGGCAACATGAAGTAAGAGTACCCCTGAATGTAAAATATTATCTATGTCACAAACAAATATTTGATTTCTGTGGAGAGAATCCATATATTTGTAACAATTCTCAGAAACAAATGGGAGAATAGTCATACTCCTATAATTACAATTCCTACTCTTTGGCAGCATTTCTGCACTAAAATTAATACACATGGAAATGGATGTGGGATGTTGATGGTTGTTGATGTCCTATATTACCAAATTATTTGAAGCTTTCTGCTCCCCTCAAAGCCCTATATAAGGCTTTAACACTCATACTAAAGGGGAAGAGAATTGTGTCCTGTGGAACTAGTCAATGGAACATCGTGACTATAAAGAATATAGAATCTAAAATAAACTTTCCAATTTAGAGCTATAGAAAACTATAGTGTCTTCTAAATTTGTAGTTTCCAGATATATCTGTTATCTAAGTAGTGACCTGAATTATAGAAAATATATAAATTCTACACAACCCCAGGAAGTGGATGGTCAGGAAATAAAGAAACTGGAAATGTTTCCTCCTCCTGTGAGCTTTCAGATAACAATGCATTTATCTCTCCCCTTAAGGGTTGTCACTGTCCTCCCAAATGGGAAACATTACAGAAAGTATCACATTTTACCAGGTTATCCTTCCCAGGATGCAGGTATTGTAACCATTTTCAAGTTGTCAATGAAAAACTCAGAAGCCTGATCATGAGTAACAGTCTTTTTTCACAAAGGTTCCCACTAGGGGCTTAGAGACATCTTGAACATTAAGTTATTTGTATACAGCATTAACATTACCAAACGTAAAAAAACAGGTGTGACTTATGGTAAAAACCAGTTCAGTTCAGCTCAGTTCAGTCGCACAGTCTTGTCCGACTCTTTGCGACCCCAAGAATCACAGCACGCCAGGCCTCCCTGTCCATCACCAACTCCTGGAGTTGACTCAGACTCACGTCCATCGAGGCAGTGATATCATCCACCCATCTCATCCTCTGTCGTCCCCTTCTCCTCCTGCCCCCAATCCCTCCCAGCATCAAAGTCTTTTCCAATGAGTCAACTCTTCGCATGAGGTGGCCAAAGTACTGCAGTTTCAGCTTTAGCATCATTCCTTCCAAAGAAATCCCAGGGCTGATCTCCTTCAGAATGGACTGGTTGGATCTCCTTGCAGTCCAAGGGACTCTCAACAGTCTTCTCCAACACCACAGTTCAAAACCATCAATTCTTCGGGGCTCAGTTTTCTTCACAGTCTAACTCTCACATCCATACATGACCACAGGAAAAACCATAGCCTTGACTAGACGGACCTTAGTCGGCAAAGTAATGTCTCTGCTTTTCAATATACTATCTAGGTTGGTCATAACTTTTCCTCCAAGGAGTAAGCGTCTTTTAATTTCATGGCTGCAGTCACCATCTGCAGTGATTTTGGAGCCCCCAAAAATAAAGTCTGACACTGTTTCCACTGTCTCTCCATCTATTTCCATTGAAGTGATGGGAATGGATTCTATGATCTTCATTTTCTGAATGTTGAACTTTAAGCCAACTTTTTCACTCTCCACTTTCACTTTCATCAAAAAGCTTTTTAGTTCCTCTTCACTTTCTGCCATAAGGGTGGTGTCATCTGCATATCTGAGGTTATTGTTATTTCTCCTGGCAATCTTGATTCCAGCTTGTACTTCTTCCAGCCCAATGTTTCTCATGATGTACTCTGGATATAAGTTAAGGGACTAGATCTGATAGATAGAGTGCCTGATGAACTGTGGAATGAGGTTCGTGACATTGTACAGGAGACAGGGATCAAGACCATCCCCATGGAAAACAAATGCAAAAAAGCAAAATGGCTGTCTGGGAGGCCTTACAAATAGCTGTGAAAAGAAGAGAAGGGAAAAGCAAAGGAGAAAAGGAAAGATATAAGCATCTGAATGCAGAGTTCCAAAGAACAGCAAGAAGAGATAAGAAAGTCTTCTTCAGCAATGAATGCAAAGAAATAGAGGAAAAGAACAGAATGGGAAAGACTAGAGATCTCTTCAAGAAAATTAGAGATACCAACAAAACATTTCATGCAAAGATGGGCTCAATAAAGGACAGAAATGGTCTGGACCTAACAGAAGCAGAAGATATTAAGAAGAGGTGGCAAGAATACACAGAAGAACTGTACAAAAAAGATCTTCACGATGGTGTGATCACTCATCTAGAGCCAGACATCCTAGAATGTGAAGCCAAGTAGGCCTTAGAAAGCATCACTACGAACAAAACTAGTGGAGGTGATGGAATTCCAGTTGAGCTATTTCAAATCCTGAAAGATGATGCTGTGAAAGTGCTGCACTCAATATGCCAGCAAATTTGGAAAACTCAGCAGTGGCCACAGGACTGGAAAAGGTCAGTTTTCATTCCAATCCCAAAGAAAGGCAATGCCAAAGAATGCTCAAGCTACTGCACAATTGCACTCATCTCACATGCTAGTAAAGTCATGCTCAAAATTCTCCAAGCCAGGCTTCAGCAATACATGAACCGTGAACTTCCAGATGTTCAAGCTGGGTTTAGAAAAGGCAGAGGAACCAGAGATCAAATTGTCAACATCTGCTGAGAAAGCAAGAGAGTTCCAGAAAAACATCTATTTCTGCTTTATTGACTATGCCAAAGCCTTTGACTGTGTGGATCACAATAAACTGTGGAAAATTCTGAAAGAGATGGGAATACCAGACCACCTGACCTGCCTCTTGAGAAATCTCTATGCAGGTCAGGATGCAACAGTTAGAACTGGACATGGAACAACAGACTGGTTCCAAATAGGAAAAGGAGTATGTCAAGTCTATATATTGTCACCCTGCTTATTTAACTTATATGGTAAAAATGTGCTCTCCCTAGACCAAAAGCTGTGTCTCTTATCTTTATATAGGAATATACCTTACCAGAATTTTAGTAATTGGGTACATTAAATTTCCAGAGAAATCCATTTCATTTATGTTTCACATCTTAAAAAATTCTTTACAGAGATATTTATTTCCTACGTGTTTTATTAAGTGTTAGATACAGAGATGAAGAACACTACTATAAATTCTGCCTTTGTGAAAGTTGGTCTACATTTTTTTAAATTTAGATATATTTGGAAGATGTATGCCATAAAAAGTTGCACATTTTGATATACTTTTGCATATTTGACAAAGTTAATTTATAGATGTTATTTATATTCATCTTTGTCAGCAAGTCTATAATTTTCTAGATGCCAGTGAGTCTATATTATCATTCTGAAACCTCAAGGGTATACAATAAGGTCTTGGTCATAGTAGAGATACATATGTAGAATAAATGATTTCTTTAAAAGTAAAGATAAGGCCCCCTTCATGGATTATTATTGAAAAAATATAAATTAAGTTGAAGATAGTAGGGAAAACCACTAAGCCATTCAGTGAATGAAATGAGTGAAAGTCACTCAGTCATGTCTGACTCCTTGCAACTGCATGAGCTGCATAGTCCTTGGAATTCTTCAGGCCAGAATACTGAATTTGGAAGCCTTTCCCTTCTCCAGGGGATCTTCTCAACCAAGAGATCAAACTCAGGTTTCCCACATTGCAGGCTGATTCTTTACCAGCTGAGCCACAAGGGGAGCGCAAGAATACTGGAGTGGTTAGACTATCCCTTCTCCAGCAGATCCTCCCAATCCAGGAATCAAACCAGGGTTTCTTGCATTGCAGGTGGATTCTTTACCAACTGAGCTATTAGGGAAGTCCAATACATTCAGTTATGACCTATATCAAATCCTTTATGATTATACAGTGTAGATGATGACTGGATTCAAGGGATTAGATCTGATAGACAGAGTGCCTGAAGAACTAAGCACAGAGGTTGGTAACACTGTATAGGAGGCAGTGGCCAAAATCATATCAAAGAAAAATATATGCAAAGCGGCAAAGTGGTTGTTTGAGGAGGCTTTGCAAATAGCTGAGGAAGAAGAGAAGCAAAAAGCAAGCAGGAGGGGGGCTGAGGAAAGGGAAAGATACACCCTACTGAATGCAGAGTTCCAGAGAATAATAAGGTTTTCTTCAATGAACAATGCAAAGAAGTAGAGGAAATCAATAGAATGGGAAAGACTAGAGATCTCTTCAAGAAAATTGGAGATATCAAGGGAAGATTACATACAAGGCTGGGCAAGATAAAGGACAGAAATAGTAAGAACCTAGCAGAGGCAGAAGAGATTAAGAAGAGGTGGCAAGAAACAAAGAACTATACAAAAAAGGCATTAATGACCTGGATAATCACCATGGTGTGGTCACTCACCCGGATCCAGACATCCTGGAGCATGAAGTCAGGTAGGCCTTAGGAAACATTATGACAAACAAAGCTAGTGGAGGTGATGGAATTCCAACTAAGCTATTTAAATCCTAAAAGATAATGTTGTTAAAATGCTGCACTCAATATGTCAACAATTTTGGAAGACTCAGCAGTGGACACAGGACTTGAAAAGTCAGTTTTCATTCCAATCCCAAAGAAGGGTAATGTCAAAGAATGTTCAAACTACTCTGTTCAAATGTTCAAACTATTATGCTCATTTTGCATGCTAATAAGTTTGTGCTCAAGATTTTTCAAGCTAGGCTTCAACAGTATGTGGACCAAGAACTTCCAGATGTACAAGCTGGATTTAGAAAAGTCAGAGGAACCAGACATCAAATTTCAAACATTCATTGGATCATAGAGAAAGCAAGGTGATTCCAGAAAAACATCTACTTCTGCTTCGCTTATTACTAGAAATCCTTTGATTCTATGGATCACAATAAACTGTTGAAAATTTTTAGAGAGATAGGAGTACCTGTCTCTTGAGAAACCTGTATGCAGGTCAAAAAGCAATAGTTAGAACCAGACATGGAACAATAGACTGACTCAACATTGGAAAAGGAGTAAGACAGACTTGTATATTGCCACTCTATTTATTTAAATTATATGTAGAGTACGTCATGTGAAATGCCAGGCTGGATGAATCCCAAACAGGAATCAAGATAGCCAACGGAAATATCAACAACCTCAGATATACCGATGATACTACTGTAATGGCTGAAAGTGAAGAGGAACTACAGAGTCTCTTGATAAAGGTGAAAGAGGAGAGAGAAAAAGCTGGCTTAAAATTCATCATTCAAAAAACTAAGATAATGGCATCCAATCCCATCACTTCATGGCAAATAGAAGGGGAAGAAGGGGAAACAGTAATAGATTTTATTTTCTTGGTGATTTCTCCAAAATCACTGTGGATGGGGACAGCCATGAAATTAAAAGATGATTGCTCCTTGGAAGGAAAACTATGACAAACCTAGGCTGCAGATTAAAAAAGCAGAGACGTAACTTTGCTGACAAAGTTCCATATAGTCAAAGCTATGGTTTTCCCAGTATTCATGTACAGATGTGAGAGTTGGTCAATAAGGAAGGCTGAGCACTGAAGAATCAATGCTTTTGAACTGTGGTGCTAGAGAAGACTCTTGAGAGTCCCTTGAATTGCAAGGAGTTCAAATGAGTCAGTTCTAAAAGGAATCGGCCCTGAATATTCATTGAAAGGACTGATGCTGAAGATCCAATAATTGACCACCTGATGCAAAGAGCTGACTCATTGGAAAAGACACAGAGGATAGGAAAGCTTGAAGGCAAAAGGAGAAGAGGTTGCAGGGAATTAGATGGTTAGATTTTGACTGGCTCAACGAACATGAATTTGAGCAAACTCTGGGAAACAGTCAAGGACACAGGAGTCTGGCATGCTACAGTCCATTGAATCACAAAAAAGTCGAACACAACTGAGCAACTGAATAATAGCAACAACAACAAAGATGAGGCATCATATTTTAAAGTCTAATTTTGCATCAAAATTAAATATTAAATCTATTGTATATCTAACTTTATGGTATACAATATGGTAGTTCGGGGGCGAAGGAATCTTTAAATTTAATTGGTAAAATGGCTACATTTTCTAGTCTGCTTATAAAAAATAACTACATTTTAACAAAATTATTGAAGCCCTCATAGCTGAGTTTCTTTCAGTGTAGTTTTTCACACACATGAATCAGCATTGCCAAACATATTATCATACTAGATTTTAAGAACCACAGCCTCTCTCAATTACTTGAAAATTAAATTATAATAGTGGCAATAATGATCACTAAAATAAACAATTATAATGGTTTCTTTGGTCTTCATAGCTGTACTTGTGTGATCAGTCGCCTTGTGGTGTCCGACCTTCTATGACCCCATGAACTATAGCCTGCCAGGCTCCTCTCTCCATGGGATTTTTCAGGCAAGAATATTGGAATAGGTCGCCATCTCCTACTCCAGGGAATCTTCCAGACCCAGAGATCAAACCCGTGTCTCCTGCCCTGGCAGGCAGATTCGGTACCACGGCACCATCTGGGAAGCCCCTAGTGACAATACCAATGCTAGAAAAGAATGCTTAGAATTTACAGCTAGAGAGATGATCAAATGCTACAGGGAAGCCTTCACCAATGCTTTCAATGGCAATGATAAAGAGTTCCAGAACTGAATGGAAAGGAAAA